>NC_046657.1:143325612-143406783 GCF_010883055.1 Belonocnema kinseyi
ACTACATTACAAGAACCTACACTGTGAGAGTGCTTGCGATTGGCTAAGAAAAGTATTTGTAAAATTCCGGTTTATATTTGATCCACCCTCGTATGTTTATTTGTAAGTTCAAAGTTTTCCGCCAAAAATATTGTGTAGTTTGGAAGTAACACTCGAGAGAATTGTAACACACATAACCTCGAAATATGCACACATGTGTTTAGCAAAATCAAAATTCTTAGAATTAATCCCCAGAAAAAGAGTGAAGGGACGTCCGTTAGCATGCTCGCTATCATTCCCCACATTTTCAAGACAAAATATTTATTAATCTAGGAAAAAAGTCGGGGGAATCTAACACTGATAAAATCGATACTAATTCCTAAGCACCATGCAAATTGATCAAATTTAGCAAAATTAATTATTTTTTAATAAACCACAAAAAATGTGCAGAAACACCCGTTAGCATGTTCGCTATAATTTCTCAAATTTTTAAGACAAAATATTTTTTATTCTAGAAAAAAACCGAATTTCTAGAAAAATCTGGTCATGTGACTCACTTGTCACATGGCCTTTAATGAAAAAATGTATCGCTAATTTTGGGTGCACGGATGAATTTTTTAAAAATAATCTAAAAATACAGCAATTTTTCATGGAAGGAGACAAAAAAGTATTTATCCTAGTCTATAAATCAAATATGTGATACATGTAGTAAAGAGATATGAAGACATCCCCCTCTACCTCCCCACAAAGTAACTGCGCAATATTTTCATGATCTCATTGTGGATAATATAAATATTCATGTCTGCGAGAGAGACGCGATCACAGAACTGAATTTTACCCAACGCTGTAAACGGTATTTATAAGTCAGTATTTTCTTTAATATTAATTAGTTTTTCTGTTAACGAATGTTTTTGTAAAACAGGATTATCTGTAATCGAAAAATGAGGATGGCCGCCGGTTCTCTAATCATCGCTTTAACCGTCTTCGTCAGATCTATTGGTGAATATATAATTATATAATATTATATCTTATCTATAATTTTAACTAACTTTTGTAACAGAAGCTTAATGTTATCCTTCTTGGAAACTTTTTAATTGTATCGCGTGCGAATTTCGATTCAAAATTACTTTCGAGGACTACCGAAATCATTACGTAATTAGATTATGAGTGGAGTTCTGATGAAAATTGTAATTTTATTACAAATTAATACGAAGTACCCCGAAAACATTTTTGAAAAAAGTTCCAAATTTTGTTTTTGCATGGAATTAATCTGCTGACAGGGAAATTAAACTAGAGGGAGTTCTCCAAAAGCCCCCCTTCAAAGAATCTCGTTTTTTAAAGAGACTACCCAGTGGGCAGAAGGTTTGGCGACGTCTTTACGACATCGTTACGACATATTTACGACAGCTTTATGACTTCTTATGTCCATGTCGTTAAGGTGTCTCTACGATATCGGAAATAAGTCGTATGATCTGACGATGTCTTTACGATATCGCAAAGACACCGAAACGACATGGACATAGGATGTCGTAAAGTTGTCGTAAAGATGTCGTAACGATGTCGTAAAGACGTCGCCAAATTTTATGCCCACTGGGTAAAAACTCAATTCTAAAGTTTTATTAATAATTTGATGCTCTTCACCCTAATATTTTTAGGGGCTAAGATTCTAAAGTACAGGATATTCAAATACGATTTTTGCTTCTAAATTAGCGGTATTTGCGTAGTATTTCAAGTTATTTTGCATAATCATTCAACAACAATGAAATTTTGGTTTTTTCATTCGTCAACAAATCTGATGTCTTATGCAACTTAAAATGAAAATTTATATTTCATCTTAAATGATTAAATTTGTTTCGCTGATGAATTATCCGTACTTTTTCCTTATAATTTTTTTTTAATAGAATATTTCAAAATGGAGCAAAGTTTTATAAGTTAAACTTAGTGATGATTGATATCAAAAGTTATTTAACTATTATAAACCAGAGTCAGTTTGTTTTAAAAACGAACAAAAAGCTATAATAAAGAATTACATAATAAGAAATAAATATCAAATTATGTCATATAGTACATCCTAGGTTTGCAGGGTTGCCGCCCACCCGGAAGAATCGGGAGAACCGGGAGAAAGTGGGAGAAACTTGCACCTGGAGAAAATCGGGATAAAGTTGGGGAAATATTACACCCGGGAGTCTTAGGCCTTGAAACTAATTTTTTTCTGAAATTAATTTTAAGATTAATACTCGGAGGTTTGAAATTTCAAATTTAACAATATTTTAGTTCCAAATTCAAAGAATTATTCAAAATAATAAGACAATTTCGCTATTAAATATCTGAAATTTCTTATTAGGAGCCTTGATAGTCAGTTTTGAATTTTATAATTTCAAATGTAAATACAATATAATTTGTTCAAATTTCCGGATTTTTAGTTGAAGATTCAAATTAATAAATGATTTCAAATTGTAAAATATTTTATTGGAAAATTTCAGGAGTGAATAATGGTTCTAAAAGAAAATTTGACATTTAAGAATACAAATTAGGTTTAAAATAACACAAGAACAAAAATTAAACTATGTAACTGAAATTGATACAAAAATAAATGCATAATTCCGTAATTTTAAATGATTAAAATAAGTTCAGAGTTATGAATTTACATGTTAAACGCTCAATTTTATTAGCAATTTAAAAATTATTAGTTTTTACGTGATTTGAATTTACTTTCAATAATTGAAAGTTTAAAGGGGTTGATTATAAAAAAGTTTTAATATCATAATTTTTGCTGCCTGTAAGTTTTGTCAGTTTGAAATGAAGTTCGCATGCGTTTCCGTTTCAAGGTTCTGGAGTCGAAATTTTTTCTTCATTTTCAATATTTCCCATTTAAAATTACTATTTAGTTTGTTTAGTATAATTCAATTCATTTTTTGATTTCATAAGATTTGCTTTATTAGATTTAATATCAAATTATAATTTCATCATGTAAAAAGCATTTAAAATTTTACAATTTCGCAAGCTTGTACTTTGAAAGATTTAATTTAGTTTTCCATATTAAATTATCAAATCTTGATCGCTATGAATGTATAATTGTTAAAATTCTAATGTTTGCAGTTTTTACTTATTTCATTTTGAACGGTTTGAAGTGTAAATAATAGAATTTCAATTCCTCTGGATTTTCAATAATCTAATCTTAAAATATTCAATTTCTAAGGTTTTGACATTGCCCTATTTTCGAAATTTTTAATCTGAAATCTTTCAATTTCATGATTATTCAATTCAAAATAAAGCTGTTTACTTTACAGGGCTTTTTATATGTATCTTTGTTATCTTTTTCTTCTGACATTTCTTCTCGCGTATCTAAAAACTTCTTTCGATTTTGTTGCATCTAGGTTTTCTAGAACTATTTTTCAAATTCTTGCGTTGGTTTGAACTGTTCCTTTTGTTTGCAGTCACCAGATTAGGACAAGCTTCTTTAGTCTTGACGCCATTTCGATATT
Source organism: Belonocnema kinseyi (assembly GCF_010883055.1). Classification (NCBI taxonomy): domain Eukaryota; kingdom Metazoa; phylum Arthropoda; class Insecta; order Hymenoptera; family Cynipidae; genus Belonocnema; species Belonocnema kinseyi. The sequence goes on from NC_046657.1 coordinate 143,329,077, forward strand.
ATCTCTTGAATATTTATAACCTGAAATTAATAAAACTGTTACTTTCACAAACTGTGGTAATAGAGGTTAGAGGAAACAAAAAAGCGTCTGTTAGGAGGGCGCAGGCGTTAAGGCCAGGGTTGACCATTTTAGTGATTTTAACACAAATCTAGTCTTTTTCAAGAGTTCGCTGTGCGTTTTTTCAGGCATTGTGTAATAACACAATTTAGTGTTTTTTACAGTATTTAGTGAAAAATTAAGTGATTTTTCAAATTTTGGTTCTTTGCACTTCGATTCATTAATTTTCCGTTCCAAACTGCAGCAAACAATCTGGTATCAAATAACGATTGATCAAGTGATTGTACCAGAGACTACCGTCCAATAAGAATAATTCTCTAATCTCAATTCGCAGTTTATTCGTTGAGGTGAATTTGCTTTGTGAGGAGCCTAGACATTTCAGACAATGACAGTGTTTCTGTGGATTACTAGGGCAATATCATTGGCTGGGATGTCTAGTGAGTTAATGCTTCGCGCTTTACCGTCCAGTTTGATGCTACAAGTTTCCAGTTTGATTGTATTGATTATTTGAGTTCATGACCTCGTGGATCGCGGTCGATACAAGGAAAACAAGTCAGTTTTTAATTTTGGTTTGTTACTAATGATTCGAAATAAGGTACGAGGTGTGTTCAAAAAATAAAGTGACTTTATGGTTTTCTCAAAAAATATTCATTTATTCCTCAATATTTATGTTGTCCCTTTCAAAGTATGCCCCCTCAGATTTAACACACTTATGCCAACGCTTTTTCCAACCATCGAAGCACTTCTGATAATCATTTTGTGGTATAGCCTTGAGTTCTTTCAGCGTTGCAGTTTTTATCTCTTCAATCGTTGAAAATCGATGTCCTTTCATGGGTCTCTTCAGTTTTGGGAAAAGAAAAAAGTCACTGGGAGCCAAATCCGGTGAATATGGAGGCTGAGGCATGACTGTGGTGCTGTTTTTGTTCAGAAAATCTTTCACAAGCAACGATGAATGAGCAGGTGCATTATCGTGATGCAAAAGCCACGAATTGTTTTTCCAAAGTTCCGGACGTTTTTTGCGTATCGCCTCTCGCAAACGGCATGGCATGAGCCAACCGATATGCCAACCTCTTAATAAACTTCTCTGATGGTAATTTGGCGATTTTTCAACACCATTTCTTGCACTGCTTGAACGTTTCCATCTATTGTTGACGTGCTGGGACGTCCAGGGCGAGGTTCGTCTTCGACATCCTCTCGGCCTTCTTGGAACAGCTTGTACCACTTATACATATTTTTCTTACTTAGAGTAGACTCACCGTATGCAACTGTCAACATTTCAAGAGTTTTAGAGCACTGGATTCCATTTTTCACACAAAATTTAATGCAAACTCTTTGCTCCATTTTTTTCGAAAGAAGAAAATCGCCGAGCACACCAAATCCTTCTAACCTTTTACGCCTCTGCCAGAAAAACAACACAAGCTATATAGTCAAAACTGTAAACATATGATCGTGACGAGTGTACCAACACAACAGAACAAAAAATTTAAAACCTTAATGCACGTAGCCCGCGAAAATTGAAAAGTCACCTTACTTTTTGAACACACCTCGTACTTTAAGCATCTGCGTATTCGCACTCTTTTGTTCAATTTCGCGTAATTTACGCAACTTTCTTTTAAAGCAGGGTCACTCCATGAATGATCACCTGAAACCGATTGCGGTCAAATTTTCGATAATTTTTGTTTAAATTTCTTTATCTTTATTATCTATAATAATGATATTTTGGAGTTATAGTTGAAATAGTAGAGGGAAAATGTTTTTTAAGTGACCTGCCAAATTATAATTTGACAGATCACTTAAGAAAAACTTATAATTGTCTAGTATTATTGCTTTTTAGTTTTTTATTTATTAATATAATATTAATTCAAATTTCACGCTCTTCAAAGTCAAATCTAGGGAAAAGTTAGCAACTTTTTGTTATTTTTAGTGTTTTTTCGAGCGCTCGATTGTGTTTTCCCCTGGAAGTAGTTGGCCACCTTGCTTGAGGCAACGACACCACATATTTTGTGCTTTAACATTCAGGAGCGTTAAAAAACAACATAAAAATTCTACGGAGAATATGGAGCTCTTAAAGAGACATTAGTGAAACTCCAGAACATAGAGACAAGACCTTTAATTTAGGGGTTGAATCTTATATAGAAGCAAAATAGAATGAAAATATCTTTAGGAGTGGCTACATAGGAGCTAATAGAATAAGCACCCTGGTGGACGGAAGGAACCAAAAGGAGCCTCTACAAAGTACCCGTAAAGACCCCATTGGGTCCTCATTCGGTTACTTGTTAAAAATCTCAAAAAAACAGCAATATAAACTTTTAAACTGTTGAAATTCGGATTCTAAATTAAATTTTCTATTAGAAACTCACGGAGTAATCGCAATACTTTTCTTTGCAGCGTTAAAAATTAAAGAAAATGTCATGTACTTCTCCTGAAGGTGACTTCAAGCGCATCCATAATCACTCAAGTAGTATGTTGCGCGCGAAGTTTAAAAATAAAACTCTCTCACTTGCATTGCAGCGTTGTTGTCTCAGACTTCCACTGCGTGGTGCTAGCATCCCGACAACATTCTCAAAGTTAGATGCACTTGAAGGCGCCTTCGACTCATATAAATGACGGGTAGTTTATTTTTTCAAGTTTTTAAGGCTGCAAGAAAAAGTATTGCGATTATTTTGTGACCTTCTATAGGGAACTTTAACGTAGAATCCGAATTTTAACAATTTGAAAGTTGATTTTGTTGCTGTTTTTTTTTAGTTTTTTAAAAAGGAACCGAATGGGGACCCACTTGGTTTTTTACGGGTACTTTGTAGAGGCTCCATTCAATTCATTAGGTCCGCCAGGGCAGTCGCAAAGTAGGAGTAATACTTCCACTTAGAGCGTCAAAGTAGGGTCTATATTTCGACGCTGGTAGCTTTCATAGGTCAAAAGTTATCACTTTTAAGGAAAAACACCTTTTTCTATTTTCAGTCAAAAAAGTCGATTTAAAATAGGTCCTTTCGTGCATTCGCATTTTCGTGCTTGAAATTAATTCTTGCAAATTTTTAGAACCATTCTGTTACCAACAACGCACTAAGCAACACTAAGCGACAGGGTAGAAATTTAGCTCCTCCTTTTAAAATATTGTCTTTTGGGAATTGAGACTTCAAAATAATAGTAAAGAATAATTAAGTTTTCTTGATAATTCCTAAAGAGCCAAAATTTATTCCATATGGAAATTCCGAAAAGGTTAATTAACATCTTGGACATAAAAAATACTATAGCGATTGACAAGCAACTGCCGCCTCGCAAATTAATTCGCCGTTTGAAGATGAATCATTCTTATATCCGTGGGATTTAATCATAGTTGCGAGAAAGGGTAGCACTAGTGCTGCACATCGTCCAAATGCGAAACTAATACTCTGAATTGGCCGGCGTGACTGAAGACGCAATCGTAGCAGAAAATTGTAATTAATCACTGGATAAGTTTTCAAAGACTAATAATATTAGGTTGCAATTTTACACACCGTTTAAAGGACTCAAAAAGAAAGATGCAGTTTGCTAACCAGCATTTTTTCCAACTGTTTTGGTTTTAACTATAAAAAAGTAATAATTATAAAAAAATTGAATTTTGCTGTTAAACTATACAAGATACAATTGACAAAATTTATTTTCCCAAAAAAGGTCTACAAATATGTTATTATTCATTCGTTTAAGGGACGTGTAGTTGTTGTTTTAATCATAAAAAATAAGATTAAAAATAAATAGAATACGTTTATGGAAAAACGATACAAGATGCAGTAAATGCTTATAACCAGAATTTTTTTTAGGACGCAAACTTTAGTAAATTATGAAAACAAAATAATGAAATTATTTCTGATTCAATATAAATGTTTCATCTAAATGGTAATAATATACATTTATTGAAATACAGTATCACTCTTCAATAGCCCTCCCTTCTGTAGTATTTCTGAGAATTGGCTTCGCGCCACAGGTAGGTGTAACAGGAGATGCGCGGGGTCTGCTACTGTCACTCAGGCGTGAACAAACAAAAGCGGAGCAGGCTATAATGAGTTAGTTCCCACCTACCATCAGCCCCGAAATCGGCACTACAGAATAGTTTCACTGTAAAACTTTTTTCAGAGTAGCTGAGAATAAAAATCATGATGAGAATGTGTTCGTTAAAGCCATTGCAAATTAGACAGGGTTCTACACTTTTAATCTCAGAATTTCTCGAGTACGAAATATGTTGCTTTTTAGAGGAAATTAGATAAAAGATTTAAAATTAATAAAATAACGGCAGTTATGATAAAAAAATTTTAATTCGGCTAAATCCCTTTTGTGGCCAGGAGATTTTTTTTACAATCGGAATCTCTTCTTTTTTCTCGGAAACAATGACAGATATGAAAAAATGTTAAGATGAAAGTTTGCACTTCGCACAATGCTCTGAGAAAAATGTCTTTTGTTATTTTTCGGAATCTTTACTTAAGTCTCCCGCGATCAAAACGGGAGTCACTCGAAATGCCTTGGTTTCAGTTGGCCTCCTGGTTATTCTCGTTCTTGATTTTTCAAGTCGGATTTTCAATTTTTTTGAATCAAGATATGCTTCAAAAAAATTGAAAATCCGACTTGAAAAAATCAAAAACAAGAATAACCAAGAGGCCAACTGAAACCAATGCATTTCGAGCGTATCCCGTTTTGATCGCGGGAGGCTCAATTGTTTACGAGAAAAATTTTAAAATTACATTTCAATGAAAAAAAAACCCTCCTGACCTCAAAAACAGTTTAACTCGCATGGTGCTGATAAAATGCATTTCTTCTACTAGCAGAAACTCTTCCAAAATATTTGTAAGAATAAAAAAGATGGGGTTTTAAAACAAATATTTTTTTCATGTTTCCAGAAGTTAAGAAGAGAAAAGGTTTTCTGAAAAAACCCAATTTTTATTTTTTCCATATTTTTTTTTTACAATTTCTGTTATTAGAAGAAAGTCATTTTATCAGCGTCATGCTGGCATAACTGTTTTGGATGCCCGTAAATATTTTTTCCGTAAAAATGTAATTTTTTAATTTGTCTCGTAAACGATTAAACATATCGCAAAAGAATAGAAGCCATTTTTATAGAATTTTTTTAGGCGTGTAGCTTTTATCTGAACTTTCTTTCGTATCTCACATTGCTTCCAAGAAAAAATAGAAAAATCGATTGTAAGAAAGAAATAATCTACTGACTACAGAACTTATTTAGCCATCAACCGAACTCGCAAGATACATTCATTATCAAAGTGCAAATTAAAAAAAAAATTAAGTGTAGGCTTTTTGAGAAAATCTACTTTTAATTTTTCGAGAGAAAAACTCCGCTATTTCATTAATTTTAAACCTTTTTTCTTTTCATTTTCCGGCTGATTACGAAAGAAGACGATTAATTCTATTAGAACCAAGAAGGACCTATCTTTAATTTGTTAAAACTTACAGAGATTTTAAGAAAGAAAATCGGGATTTTTTAAAAATAAAGCGCAACATTTAAATACACAGCACATTTCTGATTTTTTTTCGCATATCCAAAAAATACGAATCTTCAATTCAAAAAAAAATCTGCCCGCTCAGCGGGAACATTCTCATCGCGCGCTGTGTGCGCGGCTCGCTTCGCTTGTAAGTTTGAGAGCGCCCAGGGCGCGCGACTTCTGGTTCTTGCGCTTCGCGCTCGATGTTGTATTTATCTCGCGCTACGCGCTCGGTCTTGATATTTTCGCACATTCTTGCACAGACATTTTAAAATTAAGACTTAAAAAATCCACCACTGTAATTTTGTGATTGTGAAATCTATTTCGTTAAAAAAGCTTAGCTTTTTTCGCATTCGGGCACAGACCTTTTAAAATCAAAGGTGAACGGACCGATAACGGTAATTTTGTGATTTTGAACTCTCTTTTGTTAAAGCTCTTTTGGCTTTAATGAACACATTCTCATCACGTACCTCGTGCTTCGCACTCGATTTTGTCCTACATAGGAGTCTATGTTTAAACCCGTACCGTTAAGAGTTTAATGGGATCAGGTCCAAACCTTCAAGGAACCCTTTGAACTAAACTGCATCTGAAAATGTTCTTATCCCTGTTCTGAGTACTAAAATGCGCCTATTTTTTATATTTCTGCCTACAGAAACAAGTTCACGGAAGACTTTAGCCGAACTATTTCCTGATTTCATTAACAGTGGACTTCCTACTATCCAGACATTGAAATATGAGAAGTTAACTGCTTATGAAAAAGACAATTTGCGAAAAAATGTCCGAACCTACGATCCAGTCGATCTTAGTACAATTATATTCCAAAGAGGCCATTTCATCATTGGCTATAAAAGCAAAGGTTTTATTAGATCAGTAACTTCTTTGGAGACCGAATTTAACCCCAATATGATATTTGACAGATATGCCAAACACTTTGAAGCAATGAGCTCTAAAGAAATGAGGATGTTGGGTGTGACCCTTCGTGTAAACTATGTTATTGGATTTGATCGGCTTATTGAATACCATCGAGCGAATAATATACCAAACCTTGGATTACTCTATTATCCAAAAGAAGTAATCGAGAAAGCAGATAATGAAGCAAAATCGGTAGCACATCACCAAGCATTCTTTTTATCCCACTTTGAAGATCGTAAACAAAACCACGATGAAGCAAAAAGTATTCATGGAATCCAACAAGTATACCATCAAGCATACCAAAACACATTTAATAATATCTTGAGAGAATACGTTCGAGAATAATTCAATTTAAAAAAATTTGAAACCAAATTACAGCAGCATTTATAATCTGAATTCGGATCAGAAGTTGAACACTAAATCGATTCTTGGGCGGAATTTAGGCTCACAACAAAAATTAACAACAAGATTTGTACATTCGTTGCAAATGAATAAATAATAATCTGCACACACGTTACCTGTCATTATTTTTGGAGCATTTTCAGCAATTTAGAGCGGAGAAAAACAGAAACTTTCAACGTCGATAAAGTAGCGATCAATTGACCAAGCTCGGTTATGAAACTTTTTTCTGTTTCATATAGGAAATATAGATCACGTATTCTCTACTTTATCGATGCTTGAAGTGCCCTTTTTTCTCCGCTATATATTGCTCAAAATGCTCCAAAAATAATGACGGGTTACGTGTGTGCAGATACGTGTGATATTGTTGTTCATATTAACTTTTTAGAATGTTTAGACGAATTTACTCCTAAATTTGTGTTAGTGCTCGACAGACCCGAATAAGAAAAGCGAAATACATCAAATCAAAGATTACCTGCAAAGTGCTACAACTTGAGTGGTAATATCCTATTTTATTGCATTATAAATAAACTTTCTTTGAAATTACAAAGATATTGATGCATACAAACGTTCTTTAGTGCTATTTATTGATTCTTTCAAATTCTAAACACGATAACTCAATCCGGGTGGACTTAAACTAATTATACACATGCAAATTATTGTCTCATTTCCTATATTCCAAACCTTAAGTGTGATATATCATTGCCTTTGTAGAGTGACCCCGACTTTGTCATGTTGAGGTACTGCGCTTGCCCCAGATGTGTGTAAGAGAAAGACGGCTTGTTATTCCCATGGTAACGGGTTGTCGCGCCGTGTCCCTCTCAGGCAAACTAGCGCAAGCGCAGTGCGTCTACATGCCAAAGTTGGGATTAGTGCCCTTGGACATGATAAACACACAAAAAAATCATAACCGAGGACTCATTTGGTCAGGTAGTCACCGTAGAACATGCCCTGAAACTGACGAGCCGAAGTTTAGCTACACGCGCGTAGAATTGTTGCAGGGAAATTGGATTTATTACTCTATGATGAAAAAGTTTCGCTCCCCAAACAGTTCTACACGCTTGTGGCTACCCTTCCACTCTTCGGTGTAAAGCTGAAATATCAAACCAGACTCTCAGTACAATTCCAGTTTCGGGTGATCCCTGCTGATAGCCTCGCTGCTAAAAAGGACTAATTGAAACATGAACAGTCGGGGCAGTCTGAACCATTTCAAATTGAAATGCATAATATTACGCAATATACTCGACTGAACACTCGCGCATTGCAGCGCTCCCGAGGCAAAAGCGCCAACCGTCTCTTGCTCTACCTCATAAGAAACTGAAAATAAATGATATAATAAGTTCATATACTTTAAGTTATATAAAATAGTCCCTTTAATAGGTCCAAATATTCATGCCGAATAAACCGTGCCCTCATACCGTAAAATATTTCAAAAACTTTCATTTTTTATTTTTCAGTAACAAAGAACGTTAAAAAATCCTTAGAAAAGAAAATATTCCCTGGAGAAATGATTCTTTTAGCAAAATTAAAAAATTAAAATATTAAAATATTGTTAATTTTGTTTTATTTTCTTATAATATTTGTTATTAAATATAAATCACAATAACAAGTGAGAGTTTTTGACACAAAATTTAGGAGAAAAAGTTGCATAGTTTCAATAGCTTTTTAATAGATTAATAGTTTAAAGTTAATTGTTACCAAATATTGAATAGTTTTTTAATTTCGACTTTTGCCACGAAAATTTTGCAAAAGTCACTAGTGTACAGAAGTTTACATCAGGTAGTATTGATATAAAGAAGTTCTAATTTTTATATTCTGGATTTTAAATAAGATAATAATAATTGCATGAAGATTTCATATCGTTATATTAAAATTAGTGTTTTTATTTTTCCCCATCATTACATAAAAAATATCATAAAACCAAAGCTTCGGAAGATTTGATTTTTTACATTAAGGGTGTTTCCACACCCAAAACGATGGACTTTTTCGTGGAAAATAGCAGATTACACTTTAGATAACCACTAAAAATTTTTAAATGCAAAAAAAATCAGAGAACGTTGGGGGGAGGATTTGATGATACTTTGACTAAATTTAAATAGTTTTTGATTTCCAATCATTATTTTATTATTATTATAGGGGCTATACCATTTTATGAAATTTTTGAAGATCTCAAGAGATTTTAAAATATTTTATAATATTTCCGAGGATTTCAGGAATTTTCAGGGATTTTACAAGCTTATAAGAAAATATTTTAAGCAAATAAAATATTTAGGAAATTTCATCAGATTTTTTCTATCTTCCCGGGATTCCAAGAGATTTGATCATATTTAAGATATTTTCGAGATCTTTAGATAGTTACACAATATTTCTAAAGATTTCAAAGGAATTGAAACATTTTAGGGCATTCTAAAGGATTCCAGAGAAAGGTTCGACAGATTAAAAAAATACCAAGAAATTTTAAGGCTAGTGATCAGATTTCAGGTAACTTTATGTGATTTCAAATGATTTCTTAAGGGAGGGGTAAAGGTTTCAGCGTAAAAAAACACTCCTTTTGCGATTTTTTTTAAGAGTATGGATTAAGCAAATGTATTTAAACTTTTTGTACATTATTATGTATAATTTTGGCAATATTCTGTAATTTTTAAATTTTAAAATATTTAAAAGCAAGCCGGTGACAGAGATTGTTCGAGAATATATTGGAAAAAAACAATTCGCGGTGTTCACTGTATCTCGGTCGGAAATGATTGGAAATCAAAAACTATTTAAATTTAGTCAAAGTATCATCAAATCCTCCCCCCAACGTTCTCTGATTTTTTTTGCATTTAAAAATTTTTAGTGGTTATCTAAAGTGTAATCTGCTATTTTCCACGAAAAAGTCCATCGTTTTGGGTGTGGAAACACCCTTAATGTAAAAAATAAATGTTATAACTAAACGTTGGGGAGAAGGTATTTTAAATGTTAAAAATATGTACCAAGTTTAAATTGAATCGGTAAATTAGTTTTGAAATGAGCACGGAATTTGAAAAAGTAGTTTGAGAACAACGCGTTTTAAAGTTTTAGAAGCCCGCAGCTGTCAGTGCTGTAGTCCTAGAGAACAGGTGAGTAACTAGTCAATAACTTCGAGAGTTTTGCTCAGATCGACTTAAAATTTTGGGAGTATATTCTTGAAATGTTTAACAATAATAAAATAAAAACAAAAAAATCGATTTTTTGAACGTGCAAACCTCCCCCCCTGATATTTTAATTGAATTTCAAAGAACTTATACACACGAAGTGAGAGATTTTCAGAATTGGAAATATCTTAAATATTTTAATAAAAAATATTAATTTTTAACAAAGCATGAATGAATTTTAACCAAAATGATAAAGCTTAAATTGAAATAGTTGAATTTTCAAAAATAAATAATTAATTTTTACTAGAAAAGGTAAATTGTCAACCAAAATATTAATAATTAAATTTTAAGTTAAAATCATTCAAATTCAACCAAACAGATGAATTTTTAACTAAAATTATGGAATACATAATTGGAATATGTTAAATTTTCAGTTAAAAGATTACCCTCCTTAAAAAACTAAATTTATAACACACAAAATATTACTTTCAAAAAATAGTTATATTTTTAAACATAGTGATGAATTTACAAATCAAATTATAAATTTTAAACTGAAATAGTTGATTTTTAAAACAAAAAGATGAATTTTCCACTAAAATGTTGAACCTGTAACTCGAATAATTGAATTTTTTACAGCAAGATGAATGTTTGACCAAACATATGAATTTCTACGATAAAAGAATAATTTTTATTCAACTATGAAAGATCAATTTCAACGAAAAATTGAATAATTATATTTTTATTTATAAAATGAATTTTTTAAACAAAGAGATCAATTTTTATCCAAAATTATGGAATATTTAACTAGAATAACAATTATATTTTCAGTTTAAAAAAGAAAATCATTTTTAACTGAAAAAGAAAGAAATTTTCGACAAAATAGTTAAAATTTTGAAAAAAGTTCTTTTTTGGCCAAAGAGAAAACAATTTTTCTATCAAATAGCTCATACTTCTTCCCCTAAATAATGAATTTCTAATTAAAATGATGAATTGTCAACCAAAACAATTAATTTTTTACAAAACAGTTTAACTTGCAGGCAAGTCATTTTACTTCCGACCTGAAGGATGTATTTTCAACCAAAATGATAAACATTGAACTGTAATACTTGAAATGGTGGAGTTTAAATATTCAATTAACAAACCCTTATAGAAAAAAAAGATTAGATCCGATTGCGAGCTATTGAAAATAATATTAAATCATTCACAATGGTTTTTTTAATTGGGTCTGACCGATTCAGAGCGATTGAGATCGGCTATAGTTCTCAATCGCCATTTTTAGAACTAAACTCACGGGGCGCTAAGACCCTTTTATCATTAACTCTCAAAACTAGTAAACTCCTTGGCGGGAAGATTCAAATGGCTTCTTAAATGCAAATTGATTATGTGTATGTATGTAACCAGTAAATGATAAGTAATTATTATTGTACACGAGTTCTACGAATAATATGTTTTTATTACGTCTAAATTAGACCAATATGTAAGTATTATATCTCATATTAGCTACAATATACTTTCTTTTAGATATTGTTAAGTTCTTTTTCCAAATGTAGATTTTGAGGTTAGAAACCTGAGAAATCGAGCTATTTTTAGTATCGCTAATAGGTTAGGGCGCCAGCCAGACGCTTTGGACTTCAAAACAGGAAACTGTCACTCAAAGAGATTGACGTTTTCCTGTGATAAAAGTTGGACTTCGGAACCATTACCTTGAGCTGTCACTCATTTTAATTGCTGAAAATCAGTAGGAGGAGCAAACTGACCTCACACGTGATTGGTTATTCGACACTTAAAATGAGTGACGTCAGCATTTTGATTGGTTGAAAGCTAAAAGTAGGGATAAATCCCGCCCAAAACGAGATTATAAATATAGATGCAGAGCTCAGAAAAGTCAGTTATAGTTACAAGTTTCAACCTGATTAGATGTTAATTAGCGGATACTTGTCATTTCGGCGTGCTCTTTAAAAACTTTGAATCTGCTAACTTAGGCTTTTTAGAATTTTTATTATACGGACTTAGAAGAATTTAGATAAATTCAAAGGCGTTGCGACCTATCGATTACGCGCTCGAGCACTACGCGACTAGTGTTCGGATGTGCTTTGATATTAAGTGCTAAACTTACTTGTGTGCGCGTCCACGAAGAATTGAATATCGAAGAATTAGAATAATCATTCAAGTTTAATTAACAAGTTAAATTCTGCGTACGAAGTGAATCATTTTATTTCAAACCTGACCTATATTTCGCGGCTAATGGTTTCAACCATTCAACGACAGGTAACGGACCAAAATCTCAACAAATCAGGGCAGAGAATTTACGGAACAAAATCGATTGCAGAGTTAGGACGTAACGCAAGGTGATTTTCAGGTCGGCCACGGCCATCTTGGTGGCAGCACTTTGATCACGCGGGAATGATTTGAAAATAATTTGTAGATAGCGTACTAAATTGTACTCGTCATACAACACAGTTAGATTATCATTTAATACATTACGCACATCACTGTGTAATTAGTAATCATTTTGGTTCTAGAATACTGTTGAATAATTTGTTGTTTTCGAAGAAACGTGTTATTTGCTAAGTACAATAAATAATTATAAATAAACCTTTAATAAAATAGGCCAATTTTCTAAAAATCATTAGATTTTAAACTAAATAATTGAATTTCTAATTAAACAATTGAATTTTCAGCATTAAAAGATGCATTTTCAATCAAAGGGGCGAATTTCCAAACGAAAAATTAAAATTTTATCAAATATTTTTAATTTTTAATTTTCAACAAAACAAAATTATTTAATTTTAAAGCCAAGAAGACGAATTATTTACAAAAAAGTGCAATTTTCAATCCAAAAATATTTTAAAGTCAAAAAAATACATTTTCTACAAAACAGTACCATTTTTAATATAAAAGTTCATTTAAAATCAAATAATTGAATATACAATAATAATTATGAATAATTAATAGAAAAATTATTTTTCACAAAATAGTTCATCTTTAATTTATATAATGGACTTTTCAACCAAACGAGATGAATTTGCAACAAAGCACGTAATAGTTCATATTACAATCTTCCGTTTGCATTTTTAACCAATAAGAATAAATTTGCAGCCAAGAAGATTACATTTTGACCAAAAAGATGAATTTTTAATAAAATAAATTACTTCTTAAACAAAAAGTTGAAGCTTCTACTAAAAAATTTAATTTGTTATATTCAAATAAGTATGAAATGCATTTTCATTAAAATAGTTGAATTTTTGACCAAAGAGATCAACCTTGAAATAAAAGCATTAATTTTTAACAACGTAATTCAATTTTTTATAAAAAGATGACTTTTTAACAATAAAATTGCATTTTCAACCGAGTAATTAAATTTTCAACCACATGATAGTATTTTTAACTAAATAACATGAATTTTAAACCAAAAACATAATAGTACCCGTTTAAATTAAACCAGATCACTCAATATTTTAGGACTACACCATTGCTAAAGAGAACTACATACACAAGTTTTTGTATTAATGCGTTTAGTGTTCTTAAAATTGAATAATATTGTTACAATTACTTTCATTTTTATTAGTTATGAACATACGTATGTTCAACGTACTCCTTTTTTTATATTTTCCGTTTCGAAAGATGATGCTTCAGATCCCAGGTATTTTCATTTGACATATCAGGTCCGAAAATTGTCAGTTTTTTGTTGCAGTTCAACCACAGTACATTAAATGTATAATTAACCGATACTTGCAAAAATAAATTAATTGTAGCATTATTAACTAATGAGTATTCTTTGTTAGTTAAGTAATAACGATACTTCTTTCTGTTTTTGAAAATAATATTGAATTTTTTTAGAACTTTATATTATAACTTTTGGATAATGATGTATATCATTTTAAAATTGTATCGAACAAAATATTAATTATCGGCTCAGCTGTTAAAGCGTAAGCTGTTTACTATATACAAATTAATAATATGCGTATGACACGTACCTGGAGCTTGTAATATTACTGCACTGTGAAATTCTTTATCGTTTCCTAAAACATGATGATTAGCATTTTTGTTTACTTTCTCATATTTACAAATATTTGGAAAATTTTTGAAGTCCGCGATGCTTATAATCTTCCGGGTGCCTCTCAGCCTTTCACTATGATATTGCATAAAGAAGAACATGTATTTGCTTATTGAATATCGGGCGAGTAGTAAACCCTCTCTGTAGGATGCCGCCACGCATTGAACGAAATGCTTGCGTATATAGACGCCTACGAAAATTTGCGCAGTAAATATCACGCGAGAAGTAAACCCTTTTTGTAGACTTCCGTCATACTCTCGAAGTTCCATATGTAGTAGGGCTGACTTTTCATAGCCCACGTGGAAAAACAGAGGGATTTAAATTCAGGCTATTTTGTGAGCAATGTCAGAACCCAAATGCATTCTCCAACAGTCGGTCACGAAAATTTGCGCAGTAAATATCACGCGAGAAGTAAACCCTTTTTGTAAGCTTCCGTCATACTGTCAAAGTTCCACATATAGTAGGACTGCCTTTTCATAGCCCACACGGAACAACAGATGGATTTAAATTTAGTATGTGCTGTAGAGAATATCAGAAACAAAATGCATGCTCGAACAGTCGCCTTCTAACATAAGCGCAGTAAATATCGCGCATGGAGTAAATCCTTTTTGCAAGTTTCCGTCATACTCTCGAATTTCCACAAATAGTAGGGCTAAATTTACATAGCCGATACGGGAAAAGAGAGGGATTACGGGCAGTATAGATGGTGGGTGATGTCGAAAACCCAAAGCATGTGCGAACAGTTACCTTTGACCATTTGCGAAGTAAATATCGCACGAAACGTAAACCCTTCTTTCAGACTTCCATCACACTCTTAAAGTGCCAAAAATAGTAGGGCTGAATTTATGTAGCTTAAGCAGAATAGTAGAGTGATTTAAAGGCAGGATGTGTTTTAGGGAATGTCAGAAACCAAATGCATGCTTCAACAGTCGCCTTCGAAAATTTTCGCAGTAAATATCGCGCGAGAAGTAAACCCTTTTTGTAAGCTTCCGTCATACTCTCGAAGTTCAAAATGTAGTATGACTGACTTTTTGTAGCCCACACGTAACAACAGAAGGATTTAAAGTCAGGATGTTTTGTGGGAAATGCCAGAAACCAAATGCACGCTCAAACAGGCGCCTATGAAAATTTGCGCCTTCAATATCGCGCGAGAAGTAAGCCCTTCTTGTAAGCTTCCGTCATACTCTCGAAGTTTGACATGTAGTAGGATATACTTTTCATAGCCCACACAGAACAACAGAAGGATGTGTTTTGAGGAATGTCAGAAACCAAATGCATGCTCGTACAGTCACCTTATAAAATTTGCACAGTAAATATCGCGCGAGAAATAAACCCTTTTTGTAGACTTCCGTCATACTGTCAAAGTTCCACAAATAGTAGGAATGACTTTCTATTGCCGAAATGAAGAAATGAAGGGATGCACGAACACAATAGATTTTGGGGCATGTAGTAATCTTAATGTATGCTTGTATATATTCATTTCTTTAAGTAATATACTTTTAGAATTACAAATTATTATTTTTAGTCTAAAATAAGAATAAAATTTCAGTAGAATCTTATTTGAAACCTATTATTATATTTTTAATCTAAAGTACGTATGAAATTTTAGAAGATAAATTATCAGCAATCAATTATTATAATTTATCATAACCACACAGAGAAAAATGAATGCTCGAAATTAACATTTAGGTATTCATGGTTAGCTGATTTTATATTTAACTAGAAGACCTAGATACTAAAAGTTAAATTCTGTAAATATCAAAAAATATATTCAAGTATGCAACGCAGAACTTTTTTACCTTGACTTTTTGTTTTGGATATGAGACAGCATTTTTATTAATTATTTTACTATATTCGATCAATCTTCAGCCTAATTAATTATATCCTTTAATTAAAATAATAATAACCATAATTTCTCACTCGTGGCTCTTTTAACGAGTGAGATTTCACTGTTACATGTGAAGAGTATAAGCTTCAAGATTCAATCCGACTTTTGATCACGAGCAATACTTGTTTTCAGTTTTACATTCTATTCCTGATCCCTGTGTCTGTCTACATAGTTATTCATGTAAAGATCGAATTCCTCTTGGTATGGCACTTGGTATTCGGGTGGGATTGATACAGCTATTTGCTCTTCATTTCTATATGGTCGTCTGTGTTGAACGTATCCATCAAAATACATTCGAATAAGTACCCGATCGCCTGCAAATCGTTCCGCTTCCTGTTTTGCATGAAAGTATCCTTCAAGTTCAGGACCAGATTGAATTCGCCAACTAACATTATCATAACCATGGCCTACACCCAATAGGTCAAGTTCAAGTTTGCACAGTTTGTAAAAACGACAGTAACGTGTGTCATATACTTGATTAATTTGGTAAGCCGGAGAAGTTACTGGTGCAATATTAGACTCTGGATCAACCCACCCAATGATGAGAAATTTCCGCCTTACTAATATTGAATGTGAATTGAATTCTGTATTCTCTTTGCTTTTATTACTTTTTCGTAAATGAAACTGAAGGTATTGATTATGTTCACCACAGCTTATTAAATCCACATGAGGCAAGCCAGCACGATGGTAATTAGGAAATAAATCGTATAATCTTATATGTGCACTTAATTCTGTAAAAAAATTAAAATAGGTAAATTTCAATACTATTGATATGAATTAAAACAAATACATTTGGACGCCAAACGTACGAGGCTTAAAGTTACGAGCATTTCACATACACAAGCGTCCCAACTCCACAGGAGCGCGTGGAATGTTCTCCCTTGCATCCCCAACTTTTCCGAGAGTCGTGCGCAAGTTCGCATAAGTGCATTCTCACGCATCACCCACGAAATCCATGCGTCGCAAGAGTGGGAGCACCTCTCACAGTCGTGTGTTTGGAAATCACGATTACCGAACCTCTCGTACATTCGGCGTCCGAGTAAAAATAGAAAAACAGATTACATCTTCCCCGTTTTTCTAAGGGGCTACTCCCTTAGAAATCTTAGATTGCTGTGTGGGAACGCTTAATAGAACTCTTAGAGGGACTCCTGAAAATCTAAGCAATCTAACATTCGTATAAAAATCTTAGACATCTTTGGCTAAGCGTAGATAGAAATTAGATTTTTGGAGCAGCGCGACACGTGGAATTTGTGGGAGTTGGTAGCTTTCGGATTGAGTCGGCTATTCGTTCTACGCCTAGGAGTTTGTGCAGTACTGTTAAATTTGCAGACTTTCAAAACTGCGCATGCGTCGCGCTTGCAACCTGATTGGGTTTTGTTAGTGCGCTTATTTTAAACAATATAAATATTCCAATATAATACTTATGATTAATAATGATTGGGGAATGTTCAAAAAATATTTACTTAATCATAAAATAGCATTTTGGAGTCACAATATTCTTAATTGATAGCGTTTTTTCATTAAAATCGAATTGTTTTTATCTGTCACTATTTATCATTATTTATTATTGTGAGCACTGAGCTTATTTCGAAGTACCCCATATGACCTCATCTCTTTCCAATCTTAGCCAAATATTTCCAAGATTCCTACACGAAAACTGAATTGTTGAGGTTTTTAAGAGTTTCGACAAGAGTTCTCTTAAGATTTCCCGCGCAGCATTCTGAGAATTCTCAGTGAGTATTCCCTAGGTTTTTTAAAAAGATATCGTTATCAATTGACCCAAGTATCATAGTTGTGACGATTTTTTCAGCATTAGGCTGGATGATATTATCTTTTATGTTTTTCCTTTTTAAGTTTCGACCTGGACTGACTCACCGGAGTCGTTAGTAAAGCTATGTGAATTAGTTCTGTCTGATACATTAAACAGTTTCACTGACCTAAGTAATTATAATATGTATTTTTTAAAACAATTTCTGTACTTGTTTTTAAACTTCCTACATTTTTTCGAGCAATAATCTAATGCATTTCAATGACAGGGGTTAAAACTTAATATAATTTATATGAATTTTAATTTCATTTCAGAAGAAAAATTTAAACTCTTTTTAATAATGTTGATCCAGTCACGGATAGGGGTCAAATCTTAAGTTAAAAAATTTTAAAAATTTGAATTATTAAAGAATTGTCATTATTTTAATAAAATTATTAGTGAACCAAAAAATAATATTTTTGAAACTTATCGTCAGTTATTTTCCTCTATCCCTTCTTTTTACATACTTCTAATTCTATATATTACTCTGGTAAAACCTGCGCAAATTGCGGGTTGGTACGAAGAAATTGTTATTATTTGTTCTAAAATAAGCGTTTCTGTCTACGATCGTAAAAAAACTAACACGCGTTTCCAAGTTTTACAATTTTTGTAATACGAAACTTAGATTTTTTAGAGCGATCGTAGCTATAAAACCCCATAATTTCGAAGTGTATAACCTTTCTCTAAGCGCCTAATCTATACCTAATTCTGTGAGTTTTCTTCTCTCTTGCTTGAAAAAGCGGTTGATACATTTTTTACAATAAATTTCCTAATTAATACATTTGTCTCTGTCTTCTAATTGTAGTAGACAAGATGCAATTTTTGTTAGTAAAGTAAGGTACAAAAAGCTTTATTTTAAGCCTTACTTCCACTAAATGAATCCTTTCAAGCACTCTCGATGTCGGAGAAAGAAATAAAATAGTAAATTCCAACTTTTATCATCTTGTTTATTTATTGTAAAATCGTTATTATTTGAAGGTTTGAAATCATTTTAATTTGTTATTTTTCCCTTTGTTTCTTGTGGGATCAAAAACACTCTTTTGATATTTGATTACACTTTACAATCAATATGTGCTAAAATCATAACAGCACTTTCTTTTTTTTCAAGGAGTCGATGCTTTTAAAAATTCTAGATTTCGGTAGATAAAACAAAAATTTTTATTTCATATTATTTGGTGCAAACATCTTAAAATTCTCGATTAAGAACTGCAACTTAGATCATTTCATTCAAAGTTAGTGCTTAAAATTAACTTCTGGCAAAATATTGTACTTAAGAATAGAATTGAAAATCAAAGTTATTACTCTTGACGAACAGAACGATAGAAAAAAATTACTAAGGATAAGTTTTTAAATGTTTTGTTTTTTGATCCACTATTCCTGATAGAAATTGGTCCTAGTTTTATACAAGTTTGCGTTCTAGTCAGTTCTAATCAGTCAGTTTCTAATCAGTTCTAGTCAGTTTTGCCCTACATCCAATTAGCGCCAAACTAGGAATCAGGTCAGGAACTACTGAGGAATGTAAGGCTGCTTCCAGTGAGGAACTGACTAGGAAATCTAGAAGGAATCTAGTTACTTACGGGGTACTTACGTAGTTTTTAATAAAATTATTTACATTTTTAAATGAAATGAAATTTTTTTATTTTTAAAAATATAATCCACATTAGAGATTTTCCATTTCTCGTTTGGTTGCTTGCCTTGTTCAGTCCTCAGGCGCTTTCGGGGCAGTTGTCATTATCACAGTATCTGCCAAAGCAGCAGGATTGTGTGCTACAGACTGATAGCCATGCTCAAAGAATGACTAACAAGTTCTGTGTAACGGATGCTGAATACAAACAATGTATGTCAAGAACAGTTTTCAGTGTTTTAATTTTTTTTAGGTTGTGAATCGAATTGACCTCGTCGAGTCAAACGACCTTTAAATTTGGACTCAGCAACCCTGAAGACATATAACCGCTTTGCTTTCTGAGTGTTTCCATGAATATTCCAACTTTCATCATTTTTTTGAGGTTAGGAATGAATTGCAACCTGACCGAGTCAAACCAACCCCGGATTCGGACTCAGCGACCCGGAAAACGTATAGAAATGTTTATCTCGTCTGGACGAGAAAACCTTTTTTTCGTGTGCCTGTGTTATTAATTAATAATTATAGATTTTTAGGTTTATTTATCGGTATTCGATTTTTATTACATAATACAAACAAATATAGTTATTCGTATTCGAATCCATATATGAAATAGATTTTTTCTATTCACTAGTTTAGGAGTATTATAGTATATTATTTTTTCCACTTACCCGGAAATAACGTGTTTAATCATTTATTTATTTTGCCGAAATTTCGCACTCGATTTCTTGTAAACTTCCTATTTGCTCCATACCGTAACCGAACGCAATGTTATGACCAAGTCGTCACACAAAATGATTAAAAAGCAGCGATTAATTACCACACTGTTTATCAATCAGTTATCAATCCCTCGCTTTTCCTCGCGAAACCCTTGAGAGGAAAAAAGGGTTCGTTTCAAGCAAGAAATATCTGTCAGAAATCAGCAGGAACCTTACGAGTTAAAACTGATCAGGAAATCGTAGTTAGTTTGTATCCAGGTACTGGCAAGGAAAACTAATCTCGTATTGAATGAGAAAAATGCATTGATTACTAGTTAAGGATTTCCTTATTCAAATCTGTTCAGGGAATTCTAGTTAGGTTGTAACGCGGCGCTACGAGATTCTTCAGCCTAGTTCTTCCACAGTTCAGCCGTTCGAGTTCCTTTTTAAGTGTTAAGGAAGGTCTAGACCAATTTCTACTAATCATTTAATAAAAATAATAATAATTCTTATTAGCTTAATCATTTTTTATCTTTTAACTTATTTCTTGGCCCCAATACGTGGTCGGAGCAACATTATGAAACAAAATTTTTATGTTTCTCAATTATAAAATAAAAATCTATATCAGTTATATATTGATATCGGGTTGCCGGATCCAAACGGTTACTTGAGAATTTCAAGTTACCGAAACAATTCAAGTACCCAACTTGTCTCTGGTTCTAGAAAGCAAGCAACTACTCTAAACTTTCAAATAGTCAAGTAGTTCAAGGGCCTTAAAGATTTTGAGTACTCGCATTAATTCGGTTACTCTAAAGTTTCGAGTATTTAAATTATTTCAAGTCCACGAAACTTACGATAATCCAGAATGCATTCAAACTCGCTGAATTCGTTGGATTTACGGAATTCAAGAAGCTCATGGAATTTGCGGTATTCAAGGATTTTACGTGAATTCTGAGAATTCACGACATTCGAGAAATTCCGTGAATTGCTTTCTATACATAAATTTCTTTAATTCCATGAATTCCTTGAGTTTTAAAAATTGATCGAATTTCTTAAATTCCGCGAATTTCTTAGGTCACATGATTTCCTTGAATCTTTTAAATTCTGTGAATTTCTTCTGTTAAATTTTGTAAATTTCTTAAATCCCGCCAATTACCTGAATTTGACTAGAAAGATTATAAATTTAAACAATTTTAAAATCAAATTTCTTCTGAAAAAAGATTTTCTCTCGTCGCCCCGCAATTAACCGGCAATTCGAAATTCTGTAGTTCGATTCCCAGTAGAGTAACGAGAATAGCTCTTTTTCAAAAAAAATTTCATTTTAACATTCTCTTTAATCCTTTGAGATCATTAAAAAATCCCTAAACCTTTACAAATCCTTTTAAAAATCTACTCGAAAACAATGTTTACAATCAATGTACCGCAAAATACTTGATCATCTTTTACAGGCTGGTTGTGGGAAATACTGAAAGGGATGCAGGACAGTCAAAATAAAAAATTAATGTCAAAAGGCTAAATCACATGATCCTAAATTATGCTGTGTCATCCATACTAATATCACGTAATTACAAGTCACTGCTTAAAAAAACAGAAAAATTTGAAATTATTCACACTCTGACTCAACTTTAACTTGCTTTAATCACTTTAGAAATAATGTCTTTTATATGCATGCACAAAGAAATAAGCCAAGAAATTCGATAAAGCATATTACTACACCTGACACACTTGCCCTACAAAAATATCAAAAATTCACTAATTTAGATTTAAATCCCTTAAATGATGCTAACATTGAAAATTTATACATTCTTAATTTTTTATTTCGATTACTTTTCATAACAGAATAGAGTTTCAGATTTTTTAAATGCACGAAGATTCTCGCCTCAGATAAGGAAAAATGATTCTAATATGCAAAATAAGAATGGGCATAAAATACCCTATTCTTTTCTCTTCTTAGCCAGAAACTAACTGCGTAAAATTTGGTCCCGATAGAGACAATTTTCTGAAGAATTGCCCGGAAAACCCTAAAAACAAATTTTTGTTGTTTTTCTTTAGAGCTATTGATTTCGCTAAACAATTTTTCGTACCGACGTTGTAGATCTCCATGAAAGGAACTTTTTTTTCTATTTTTTAAAATCAGTGGGCATTTTTATTTTTCTTAACAGTGAACTCCATCAAAAATAAAAATGACCATTTTCGACACTTGCAGGCCCTAATTAAGTAGTTCTTGTTTATCACACAGACCCACAAAATTATATTTCTACAAGCCAAGCTACACTACCATACCTATACGTTTTTGAGGTCGGTGAATCCGAATCCAGAATCAGTTTCACCCTGTCAGGTCAGGATGAAGGTCAATTCAACTCCAAATGAAGAAAATCATTGGATCGAAGATCGCCTTCCCATTCAGGCGGTTTTTAGGTCGCTTAATCCGAATCCGGGGTCATTTTTAGCCCATTAGGTCGGGACGAAGGTTATCCCAAGGTCAAAATTAAGAAAACCATGAAATGAAACTTTTGGGGTCCAAATGACCCCGTATTCTGATGCAGTGACCCTGAAAAATTCTAAGAGTAGAAATTTTCTCTGAATCCATTTTTTCTCAACTTTCACCTTAGCATGACCTTTATTACGACCTTATGGGGTAAAAATGACCCAGAGTTCAGATTTAGCGATTCCAAAAACGTCTTAAAGTAGTGGTTCACACCAATTCAATGATTTTCTCTTATTTTAACCTTCAACTGCCCTTGATCCTGATCTTAGGGGGTCAATCTAGCCAATTCGGTTCCAGCAATCTCAAAACGTCTGAGAGTACAGGTTTTCTCGAATCCATTGGGTTTCTCTGATCAAACGGCTGTCTTCATTTTGACCTTCGCTTGACCTTTCTCCTGACTTGATGGGGTGAAACTGACCTTGTATCGGATTCAGCGACCCAAAAAGTCTGAGAGTAGAGATTTTCTTCGGTCCAATGGTTTTATCATTTTTACATTTTATTCACCTAGATCGTGACCTGACCCGGATTCGGATTAAGCGACCTCAAAAGCGTATGGTTATATATATATATATATATACATTATTTTTCTTTGGTATATCATGTTTTTACATCGTAGTATTAATATGTCGGAAAAAGATATACAAAAACGTATAATTTTATTCATCCAAAAATTTTTCTTTGGCGGCATAAGATAAGAAAATGTAATTCATTGATTTATTTGCTTTTTCTTATAAAAATGGTTACAATTCTTTTGTTAACTGCAAAAATTGTGTCCTTAAACATTGGTAAAAATTATAAAAACTAGAAAAAAATTCTACTCTAAACATAATAAAATATTCCGTGATTGCTGATAAAGCATAACAAATATTTACTTTTGAAGTGGGGGAAGGGCATTATTTGTAAACCAGCTTTATAAGAAATGAAATATTGATCATTTTTAACGTAAAAGAAGGAAAAATTAATTAAGAGTCAAACTAATTTTAATTTTTGATGTTTTTAAATCCTGTAATTGGTTTCTGTTGGTAGAGGTGACTCAGTATGATGTATGAATATATGTTTGAGCCTATTGTGAATTTTTACAATATTGATATGTTAAAAATAATCCCTTTAACATGTATGTTAGGATGAAATAAAAAAATGCTATATTTTCAGAAATCTTGTAATATCCTAATGTTTTCATTTTTTCTAGCACAAAATCCCATTTTTATAAACCTCAACAAAATAAAACAGTTTTTAGAAGCTTTACAAACGGTCCTAAAATGGTTTTAAGACCATAAAAACTATTGCATGTTTAAAATTTCCCTAAAAAACTAAGAGATCCTTGCTTATTGGAGAAGCAATTAGTTCAAGTTCTGGTGTTTTTAATTTCCAAAATCTTCGGAAATGAGCTCTTGCTAAAGTTTTTTTGTCTTAAGTCTGAAATTTATACAAAAATATTGCAAAAGAAGGTCAAATTTCGAATTCTTCGAAATAATTTCAACAAACCGTTGAGAATTTAGAAAAATACTATTGACACTTTCGTCTAGAATGAGCCCCAGAACTTTCAAAGCATTAATTATATCCAGAGGCATTCCAATTTTTTAAAGCATCGAAATTTGACGCTATTTGTAATATTTTTTTAATAAATTAACCTTTTGTCTTCTACTTGAGAATTGTTTTTTCAAACAATTGATGATGATTTCTGCCGGTAGAGTATGCTCCAAAAATGAAATATTATATAAATTGAATATTTTCAGATGGACTGTAATCACGCTGTTATTATAAAAAGTACTCCTAATTATAGATATAATCATTTTTTTATATTTACGAATACAATGTAGAAAAACGGCTACAGCGATGAACAGGCATCCAGCAGCGATCTTCATTTTCTTTTTTAGATGATCCTGATCTACCGACTAATTCGTTAAGAGCGTATTTAAATGTTCAAAGACAAACAAATTTAATTAAAGGTACTTGTTCTTTTTTATTTAAAGCAACTCTGAGATGATAAGGATTTCGCCAAAAAAGTAAACCATCAGTTGGTGGCTCGCTAGAACGCACACTAATTAAATGGATTCGGCAATATTTAGTTTTCAATCACACTTATGCGTGAGTAAGCGACATGACCTACATACACTGAAGATACCACCAACCACGTGATGCTAGATTAACACGAAATAAGTTTTAAAATCACAATTAAATTTGATAAAATTTCGCAGATAGAATAAAGAAATTATCCGGATCTTTAACGTCCGTCGTCTGCCCCACTTTTAGACAAAGAGCATTAATAAAATAATGAGAATAGGCCGTGATCCTAATTAGTTTTGTCCAGGATGAAATTATATCAGCAATATCGATAAAAGACTGATGCTCTTCGACAGAAAGCGGATCAATTTGAGAGATCTGGAACAAAGATTTTTCCCCAGGTCAACGTCGACAGGCAATAATTCTCTTGATTCAGGCCAAGGAGACGAGTGAGACAGTAGCCAAGGAAGTCATCGCCAACCTAAGAAATAATTTAGTAATTTTTCATGTAAGAGACCCCTGGAAAACAATCAGCTGGATTGTCATTTGTCGAAACATGTCTCCACTTTGATCGTGAAATACACTTTAGAATTTAATCAACTTTATTGGACACGAATGTTCGCTAAGAAGAAGGAAGACTGCTGAGCCAGGCTAATACCACTTCAGAGTCAGTGCGGCAATGTAATGGTACATTTTCAAATCGCATTGTTCTAAGAAAAAAGCGTAGTACTTTGTCTAGCAATGGAGCATCACATAATTCAAGCTGTAGTCTACTCGGGAGTAGAAAGGAAGCCACTTTAGTTTTTGCATATATCAAAGAAACTTGAGCATCATCGTCTTCTTGAAGAATAGGCAGATATATCACAGCGGAATGCGCTTTGGTTATAGCGTCAGAAAACCCATAAAGCTCATAACCCAAGATTGACTGTGCTGACCAGTCCACGTTGGGATCTGAATCATTCTAGCTTCGAAAGGCTGCTGAAATAAGTAGCCCAACGATGTAACAAATTCTTAGACAGTGGCTCATCCCAGTTAAATGTACGGAAACAGAGTTCTTGCATTATTCTCTGAGCTACAGCTTTAACCCACGAGATCCGTCCTAAGGGATCATAAAGTTTAGCGATTACTGAAAGAATCTGTCATTTCATAGGTTCGATGTGTCGCGCTTCAACCTGACTTCAAAAACTATAGAAAGCTCAATTCCAATGTATATCTAAAACTTTCAACTGAATCTCTTTCCCAACAAAAAATTCAAAGGCTCTTTGATGATTTCCAACAGGACAATTTTTTAGTAATTGATCGTCATTAAAGGCCGACTTTCGAAGATTAAAGCCTTTTTGAGTCATCAATTGAGAGACCTGAGATCTTAATTCTTTAGCTTCTTCAAATTTATCAGCACCAAATAATACGTCATCGACGTAGAAATGATTTCTTAAGGTTGAATTAGCTTATGAAAACTCAAATCCTTCATCTTTAGCTGTTTGCTTAGACAGTTCGCAAGATAAGGTGCATAAGCATTTCCACCAGTTACAGTAATTAGTCGCCAAACCTCTACATTATCTCCAGAAGAATACCAGAATATGCGTTGACAATCACGATCGCGCAGATCAATCATAACTTACCAAAACATTTTTTTTACGACGGCCACAAAAACAGAACGATGCTCACGCCATCGTAATATAATAGAAACTAGATCAGAAAGCAATTGTAAGCCAGTATGTAAATGAGAGTACAAGGAAACTCCGTTGGAATTGAGGCTAGAGGCATTGTATACTACCCGTATACCATATGAGTAGAAGATCTAATTTTTTCAAGAGTATCGAATTACTTGTATCAACAGGAAGGCCATTCTCGAAAGGCAAACGAATCAATTACTGACCAGAAGACAAAAAATGTTCCTCACAGCGAACTTCCCCATGCAGCACCTCGGAAGTAATACTAGAATGGGTTGTAATAAACACAACCGAGAGCAACTCCTAAATTTTTCTGGATGAAATTTAGCCAAAATAGGACTCTGAGGGGTCAAGGATCCTAATGCTCTTAGTTTTAATCCCGGCAATAAACATGATCCGAATTTATCAGCCCCTAATGTAATTTCAATTCGCATATTGCTAAAAGGGTTAGGGTCAGCCAGACAAAATTGTTCTAATTAATTCGCATCTACCTTATGTGGTTTCTCAGGCGGGAAGTACGATGAAAAATTTAAAGATACTAAGGCATGCAAATCAAAGACCTACCACAATCAGCCTGAATTCTAATAAATGCCGTAGCCAGTGGAGTAGCACGCATCCTATTAGCATAGTTATTTAAAGAACAGGATACTTTATTATCAAGGCCAACGTGATGTACGCTGTGTCTCAAGAACGGAGTCTCTTAAGTCTTAACATTGTTATTATTTGACTGAAAATCAACACCCCCTTGAGAGGTGTAGAATTGCCTGTAGTACTGAAGGTTCAGAGGCTGCCGGATTGCCCGAAAATTCCCTAGATTCATGATGCAATAATGTATTATATTTACTTTGCCTTTCGTTGGATTTAACCTTGCTGAGGCAATTAGATGGTTTATGACCAGTCGTAAGACAATTGGTACCAGAATTATTGCGAAATAAGAGCTCCTTTCTTTTATTAACAGGTAATGCCCTAAATTCATCAGATTCCGTGGTACAACTAAGCTCAATCTCCCACTCTTTTGATGAAGCTATATCGAGGCGACGAATTGTCAAAATAACGATAATGTCCCAGTTCAACTGAACGTTTTCAGTTTTTAAGGTCTAACGAATTATCGGTAACGTTGGAAATACTGCCTGTTATTTGTAAATGCGGGCCTACTAATGCTCCACTATTATCATAACGCCTTCTTATTGTATCTCAAGATGACTAGAACTTGCCTTTAGTGACCTTTACTGGTTTAATTCAATACTCAACATCACCAGTCAAAGAAGTTTTTAAATGCTGAAAATGAACAATGCTCGATAAAGTTTCGTTATGAACAATTAAAACTTCAAATAGAATTTGGAACCAAATACATGCTCGAACATTCGCCTGAGAGCATTTGCGGAGTAAATATCACGCGAGAAGTAAACCTTTCCGCATGGTTACGTCACGCTCTCAAAATGGACTGCACGCTCGAGCAGCGTCGCACAGTGGGGCAAAAAACACATCCGTGGACATATTAATTTTCAGAAGAAACTTTTTATCAGATTTTAACTGTTTTTTTTAAGCTAATCAAATTTCGCACCGAAACATCATGGCCGATTTTAACACTTTTGTTTATTTTTTTTTTGTTCATTTAATAACAAAAATAAAAATTTGGACTTTTAAAATATACCGGTTTTTGAAAAATGCTTTGATTTAATCAAAAATACCTGGAAAACTCAAAGCAACTATCCATCAAAGATGTTCAATAGCAATGCAAATGTTAAAAAATGTATAGAATTAATTATAAACAAATAAGTGAATTAAAATAGTTTCGTGGGAATTGGCGGCGATTTGTCACTTGATTCGCATTGAATTTGAACAATACATGGACAAAAAGAGATTTTTAGTTCAATTAACAAAAGTTAATATAGAATTTTTTATTTTAAAAGAAATGTTTATAAACAAATATTCATGTCAGGTATTTTTGATGGAATATATAAAGTTTTTCCTATAGAATTGATCACATATTACTTGAAAATAAAACCCAAGTATCATATTTGGTCACCAAATGAAATTTAATAATTGTTCGAACCACCTTAATTAACAAATTCACTATTTGACTATTTTTTTAGGTATATAATTTATTTTTTATGCAATAAACTGTAAATAACTAACTTCTAAATCTGTAAGAAAATTTTGAAGACAGTAAATAACTTATTATTGTAAACAACAATTGTTAAAACAATTTTTTCATTTGATGTATTTGTGGATAAAACTCCGCTTTTATCACGAAATTAATTGATAACATTTGATAACTATGTACCCAAACTTAATTAACAAATGCATTATTTTGATATATTTTAACATATAAACTTGTTTTTTTTGTGTGTAATCAACTGGTAATAACATATTTTTAAACTTTTTTTGTTAGTTCGATAACGATCCAGTATTGTTATTTTTATTAACAATGTAGTTAACAAATTTTTCTGGGCTAATACATTTATAATCTAAATTTTTTCTTGTGAAATATAATCATTGTGAAAATTGTATATACCTTGTATGTCTACGTTAATGAAATTCGTAATAAAAATAAAAATAGTGGATCGTTATTGAACAATTCATATGATCGATTTCATAGAAAAACCTTTATTTATTTCATAAAAAATACCTGAAATGAATATTCGTTTATGAAAATTGCTTTTCAAATAACAAATTAGTTATTAACTTTCATTAACTCAACTAAAAAACACTTTTTATCCATACATTTTTCAAATTCAGTACGAATCAAGTGACAAATTGTCGCCAATCCCCATGAAAATATTCTCATTCACTTATTTGTTTATCACAAATTTAATAGATTTTTTTACAATTTCATTGTTATTGGAAATCTTTTCTGGATATTTCCTTTCAGCTTTCTAGCTATTTTTGATGAAATCAAAGCATTTTTCAAAAACCGGTATACTTCAAAAGTAATTTTTTTCAGTCTCTTTATTAAAAAATCAAAAAGAACAAAATCGGCCATGAGAGTTCGATGCGAAATTTTATTAGCTTTTATTTTTAATAAAATTTAATCGGATAATAATTGTCCTCTGAAAATCTCTGTACACGTATTTTTGCAAGTGTATGTAATGACTGTTGCTGAAATAATTAGTAAGCTTACAATCGTGAATGTAGGAACATCCTTCATAGTTTATAACCGAAGCAAGTACAAAATTGTGATTATCGCCACAAAAACGGATAACTAAAAATTCAAGTGGAATCTACGAGCATAAATCTGGTGTATTGCGAGAAAGACTAATAAATGCTGAATTTGTTTATTAACTAGTTAAACAAAGATTTTATTCCATCAAAAAGATTCTTATTTCCCGAAAAAAATTACCCAACTTAACACGGAGGAAGAAAATCCGTAATTTTTATTCGAAGTTCGAATATTAACACGTGCCGCCGGGCACTTCAAAATCCCATTTAATTAACATGGGGAAATTTGGAATTTAAAAAAAATTGAACTCCTGTCCCAGGGTTTCTTCTAAACTTTCCAAGTTTTTGCTATTACTTTTTAGCAATTTCAAAGATCTTTTTCATACAAGTAATTACTAATGGACTAGTCAAATAATTACCATTACTTTTTAAACAATTTTCAATAGTTTAAACAAATTTCAATTATTTAAACTATTATTTACTCCGAGAAAATGTAGAAAAGAATCGTATTTCCTGATGAAGTGCAATATTTTGTCATTGTTTCGAATAGTAAATTTTTATAAAAACATTATGTAATTATTTTAACAAATTCTATTTGTTTAAACAATTTAAAAGTGGTAAATTTATTCTTTCTATATCTGATTCAATTGTTAGCAATTATAAATTAGGAAATTAATTGCAAAAAACTAACAATAATATGTAAAAATATAGATCTTTGATTTTTAGGTCATATTTGAGGCATTGTGGGGCGGGTCGGGGCGGGTTGGAAATAAAAGTTATTATCATGGTTTCATTTCGTAGAAACTTTTCTCAAATCCTTAAAAAACTGGGCACATTTAGATGAAACCCTCGAAACTGAGTTTAATTTTTCGAAAATTCACTGTGCGCCGCGCGGAAAGTTTTTTTGTTATACTTGGAAAATATACAAACCTGACTTTCATCATGATTTACTATTAACCCTCCTTTTGCTTGCAGTGTAACGTAGTTTTTTAACCAGGAAGTTTATATGGGAACAGTGGTCAAGCGAATGGTTCACGGCTGTAATTTCAGCATACATTTATTTTATTAAGTAGTATACTTTTAAAATTACAAATAACAGTGAAACTCTTCTATAGCGCCGGTTTTGGAGTTAACGGTGAAATAGGACAAACCTTTTAGAGCCCGCTATGCTTTTGTTTGTTCACACTTGAGTGCTCGTCTGAGTGATAAGCGCAGTCCCCGCGCACCCTGCGCAGCTCCTGTTACACCTGCCGGCGGCGATGCGTCAATTCTCAGAAGGGCTATAGAAGGGAGGGCTATTAAAGGGTCACACTGTAGTATTTTTATTCTAAAGTAAAACTGAAATTTTAGAAGAATTTTATTGGAAAACTATTATTATATTTTTATTCTAAAGCAGGAATAAGATTTTAGAATTATTTTTATTAGCAACCAATTATTATGACCAATTCTAACTAATTATAACCAGGTGGTTCTAATTGGTTAATAAAACAAAATTAAATTCTATGACAAAAATACTCAACTTTCTAAATAAAAATTAATATTAACGCAATATTTCAAGTGTATATCATATATTTTTTAATAGTACCGCGCTTTTTTCATACAGGCGCAGTTGAAAACGTTGGATTTTCAACCTAACCTCAAAAACCGTTATATTTCATTTACACTATCTTCCTTTCAAAAACGGCTAATTTCTATCATTTAAGTTTCTTCATTAAAATGTTCCCAGTGCAATAGCATTTAATCAGAATTGATAAATAAAATGTGCATCATTAGGTTGGTAAATTGTCGAAGTGATTGAAGGCAGAAGTAAAAAAGGGCTCAATTGGAACCGTTTCATTTCATACTGTGAGTTCGTTTAGAAACCATTTAGCATTTTGGGTTCCTTTTCAGCAAGAGAGGTTTCTTTTTGTTGCAGCTGTTTTGGAACCAAAAATGGCATCTAACAGAAACCCTAGTTTTTAATTTAATTACAATTGATGGTAACACTGCGATCCGACTTTGGATCACAAGCGATACTTTAATTTAGTTTTACATTCTATTCTTGATCCCCACGCCTGTCTACAAAGGTATTCATGCAAAGATCGAATGCCTGCTCGTATGATACTTGATGACATGCATATCGTGCTGCTTTTTGTTTTGTATGATCGTATTCTTCAAGTACAGTATCAGTCCGAGGAGTAACATGTTGCTCTTCCAAAAGAACTGTGTTATAACGACGGCCTACACCCAATAGCTTAAGTTCAAGATGGCTCATTTTGTAAAAATTGTAGGTACGTGTGTCATAAACTTGATTTCCTTCGCCAGTCGTAGGAGTTACTTGTGCAATATGAAAGGTTGGATCAAGCCAGCCGATGATGAGAAATTCCCTCATTACTAATACTGAATATAAATTAAATGCTGTATTGCTATCGCGTCGTAAATGTGCATGAAAATCATATTTATCTACATCATAGTTTGTTAGAACTACAGGAGGCAAGCCGGTACGGTGGTAATGAGGAAATAAGTCGAATAATCTCATATGTGCTCTTGATCCTGTAAAGGAAATAGAAATAGGTGAATTTTAATAAAAATTACTTGAAATAAAACAAATAAATAGACGTTTCCTTTTTAACATAATCTCCCTCAAGCCTAATACATTTATTATAACAGTGCTCTAATGCAGCGGTGCCATTTTTATAGACCGATTCGTCAAGTCCCTCAAATTCTCATTTACAACATGGATAACTGGGGGACTAATATACTTAATATGGTGGATGGAGAACAATTCCAACTACAATGCATTGATTTGAACCATCGCAACGACCGACCTATGGAGGTGCGTTTTTGATCGACTGTTAGCAAACGTGGCACCCACCTAGCACAGTGCTTCTCCATGCCCAAATGTTCATGTAAAATATTGCGTACATGCTCAGTTGACATCCTACTAGCCTCAGTTATCTCACTTCCCTTTAATCTGCGGTCCTCTATCACTATTTTATGGATTTTTTCGGTCATTTCGGGAGTTGCGACCTCAACGGGGCGTCCTGAACGTGGCTCGTTAAAAGTGCTCTTGCAACTTTTCTTAAATTCGGAAACCCACTATTTAACCTTCGAATATGATGGAGAAGAGTCTCTTAGTGTGGAATCCATTTCTTCTACAGTTTGAAGTCATGTTAGGCCTTCTAAATATAATTATTTAATGACCTCACGCTTCTCTAATTTTTCCATTTTTGCACAAACAATCGAGGTGTATTGTTCAGTAGGCTCTCAAATGTATACTAATAGAGCAATCGACTTGAAAATTAATTAGTCAGGTTGAAAAATATGCAACCCACCCTCGTATGCCGTTTCACGAATAGGACCCTGAACAATTCCTATTCATCAATTCACGTATCATATCACTCTGTGAAGGAATTTGTACAGGATCGTTTAAAGCTCACCTTGCATAAAGGTTCCTTTTAAGGATCATGAACAGTTTCCTCTACCAAATTCCTGTACAGGAACCGTCAAGATTACCTGTACAGGTTTTTGTACCGGTTCGTGTCCACAAACATGTCCAGCATCCTCCTAAGTTCCCGTACAGGAATTTTCAGCTGCGTGCTAGGGTAGTTCTTAGGGATTCTTAGAATTATTATTTTTAATTTGAAAGTTTTTCCCTGTTTCGATTGAAGGCTAGTGCCCTGAGAAGTTTGCCAGAATGATTCTTCTTTATTTACAATTTTCTGTGGTTTTCCTTAGAGACCGTTGATATCTTGACGACCTTGAAATTTGCCACAGATATGAGTTTGAAACATGTGTGATTAATTTAAAAAAACTAACAGTCGTATAAAACAAATAAAAACACCCCTAGATTTGTCTCGAAAAAATCTCGATGCGGTTTTTTTGTATAAACAATTTTTTAAACAATTAACATCAAACGATTATTTTGCATATAACAATTTCAGAAGTATAAAAAGTAATGTAATTGTTTAAAAATGGTTTAAACACAAAAACAGAAAAACCCGCATTGAGATTTTTCGGAGACATCTAGGGCTGTTTTTTTATATGACTTTCAATTTTTTTTAATTAGTTACACAAGTATCAAATTTGCATCACCAGCAAACTTTAAGGGCGTGCGTATTGTCTACGTGACCGTGTATTATTGAATTTTTGAATTAAGAAAAGTTTTAAACAAAATGGAATACTTAAATTTTAATTTAAAAATATAATTTGATATTATAAAAAACTAACTTTTTACCAAATAGTTGATTTTTTTACTAAATTATTGAACTTTTAAGAAAAAATTAATAATTTCGTATACGAAACAAATGAATTCTCGAATCAAAAATATAAAATTTTGATAAAATAGTTAATTTCATACCACAAAAGACGAATTAAAAAAAATACAAAAAATCTGAACACAAAAGTTGAATTTTCAACTAAACTAGATTAATTTTTTTTCAAACTAACTTTTATGGAAATGTTTCAGTTTTTTCAAAAAGTTGCATTTAGAAAAAAAGAACTATTTTTTATCAAAAACGTAATAGGTACTTTATCAATTACCAAATTAATTTTTCAAATGAAAAAAGCAGTTCAATTTCCAACCAAAGAGATAAATTTTTAACTAAAATGTTGATTGGTCAACCCAGAAGAACATTTTTAATAAAGTATTAGATGAATTTTTTAATAAGATCAATTTTATACGAAAAAAAAGAATTTTTAATAAAATTCAAGAATTTTCGAATTAAAACAAAAATGAAAAAAAAATAAACCAAAAACTTGAATTTGCAACTAAAAAAGATGAATTTTTAAGAAAATTCAAGAATTCTGAACCAAGATGTTTAATTTTTCAATAAAAAAGAAGAATGTCTGAGCAACAAGATGAATTTACTACCAAAAAAGACGAATTTTGAATAGAGAATTTGCAACCAAAAAGTTGAATTTATAATAAAAATAAATAAATTTGAAACAAAAAGAATAACTTGATACTAAAAAAGACAAATTTTCAATAAAGTTTAAAAATACTTAAACGAAAACTTTACTTTTCTACTAAAAAAATAAAATTTCATCCAAATTTAATCGTTTTAAGCTCCGCATTTGAATTTTAATTAAAAAGGGAGAATTTGTAAGAAAAAAGATTAATTTTCCACCTAAAAAGATGACCTTTCAATCAAATTCAAGAGTTACCAAGCAAAAACCTGGATTCCCAACCAAAATGTGGAATTTGTAAGAAAAAAAGTAAAAAAAAACGATTACTTTAAAACCACGTTTTTAAATTTGTAAAAAAACAGGTGCATTTTTTAACAAAAAGATTAATTTTCTACCGAAAAAAAAACTAATTTTCAACAAGATCCATGAGTAAAATTTTTAATCAAATTCAAGAACCCACAACCAAAAAATTGAAATTTCACGTTTGAACTAAAAAAGATGAATTTTTAACAAATTTCAACAATTCTGAACCAAAAAGTGGAATTTTTAACTAAAAAAAGGATAATTTCTGAACAAAAATATTAGTTCACTACCAAAAAAGACGAATTATTAATCAAATTCAAGAGTTCTCAAATAAAAAGTTGATGTTTTAACTAAAAAAGATGAATTTTCAAACAAAAGGTTAATTTACTACAAAAATATAAATTTGAATCAAATTCACGAACCTTATGATCAATGAAAGAGTCGGCAATTCGGGTCAGATATTAAAAGAAAAAACTTTTAAACAAAAATATTAATTTACTACAAAAAATAACAAATTTTCAATAAAATTCAAGAATTGAAAAATAGTTTATGACAAACCAGAAACTTGGGCCTTCCAGGGTGTTCAGGAAAATAATTTTTAATCGGAAAGCTTTTAAAGATATACAAATTGTCTACTTCCACCTAAAATAAAATTCGTAATTTTCATTCATTGTAATTAAAAATGTTTTTTTGTAAATCTTAGAAGGATTCTTTACAATTTGTAAAATTTATATGATTTTTTTTTAATCATTAAAAGTATTCTTATTTATTCACTTTACAAATTATAATTAAATATACATAAGTTTCAAGTTAAATCAAACTAAATTAAAATTTCTTGAATAATATTAAATAAAAACCTAATAAATAGAAATGCTATGAATACTTTTAAAAATCAAATTAACTCCTAATAAATAAATTTTCTTGAAAATAAAAAGAAAATTATGACATCGAGAAAAAAATATGTTCAAAGCGGATGATATTTATTGTAATTAAAGGTAAAATTGCTTGAAAGTGTGAATAATTCTAATTTTCCCCTGTTTTGAAGCAACAGCTTTTGTTTGGATATTGTTGGCAAATGTGAAAAGTTTCACAATATTGGCATCTTGAAAATAATCTCTTTAACATTTATGTTAGGATAAATAAATGGCGCAAAAGTTAATAATGCTGCGTTCAATAAGACGAAGTTAAAGGCAAAGTGTCTCTTTAATTTTTAAAAATATTTGAAAAGAAAATAAATGTTTGATTTTTTCGAAATAATTCTGACAATCTCTTAACAATTTATGAAAACACTATGGACACTTACCTCTCAAATGAGACCAAGAACTTATAAAAATATTAATGTTTTATAGAGGTATGCCGATTTCTTGAAAGCATTGAAATTTGACGTTGTTTGCAATATTTTTCATTAAATTAACATTTTATCCTTAACTTGGAAAAATTCTTTAGAAATTATGCAAAATAATGTTAACATTATGAAAAATCAAGGCACATCAGCAAGAGCTCAACACAAAGAAAAAATTGAATATTTTTTAGATTTACTATTTTTCGATAAATTACAATGAAGTTTATATGATAGAATGCACTCAAAATTATAGATATATTATTATTTTATAATATATTTACCAATAGAATTGAGGATAACGCATACAGCGACAAATAGGCTACAAACGGCTGTCCTCATTTTTTATTATAGATGATACTGATGTACCGACAAATTTGTTAACATCGTATTCAATGAATATGTTAAAAAATATTTCCCTGTATATAATCAGTCCACACTATTTTGAGCTTCTAAATTTAAGCCTTGGTAAAGAAAGTC
Organism: Belonocnema kinseyi; assembly: GCF_010883055.1. Taxonomy (NCBI): domain Eukaryota; kingdom Metazoa; phylum Arthropoda; class Insecta; order Hymenoptera; family Cynipidae; genus Belonocnema; species Belonocnema kinseyi. Next base: position 143,365,430 of record NC_046657.1, read on the forward strand.
TCGAACATTGAGAATCTTCTTTTTTATTTAATGAGTGAGCACTCAGTAGAAAAGCGTTGAATTATGACATTCTGATGAAATTATAGAAACTTATGGCCCTCTAAAGCTCACCAATAAAGATTCAAAAACATTGATAAAAAATGTTTGACTTGGCGTCTGGAAACTGAAAATAGTTTATATCAAGTCAATTTTTCTTCATCCCTTGCTAAGGGGCATCAATTCTTTTTGTAGTAAATAAGTTCTCTAACTGAATGATATTTTGCTTAACTTAATGACAAAGGGGGTGACGTTCTAGCATCCCCAGGAAACTACACTTGTTCTGAAACAAATTTTAATTTATTTTTAGGATTTTAGAAATTTGTTGACATCCCCTACTTAGGGAAATCGATAAAATTTTGCATTAATCATGATTAGTGGAGCCACTGATTATTTTATTAACTGAGTGACCAACGGGGTGATGTTCTAAAATCTAAAAAAACTCGCAAGCTTGAGCGCGCCTAGGGCGCGCAACTGTTGGTTCTCGCGCTTCGCGCTCGGTCTGTATATTTTCGCACATTCTTGCGCAAACATTATAAAATTAAGACTCAAAACATCCACCCTCGAATTTTGTAATTGTGAATTCTCTTTCGTTAAAAGAGAGTTTGAGCGCACCTACAGCATGCGACTGATGGCAATCGCACTCCACACTTGGTCTTTGCATTTCTTCCACATTCGGGGACAGACCTTTTAAAATCAAAGGTGAAGGGACCGACAACTGTAATTTTGTAATTTTGAACTCTCTTTTGTTAAAGCTCTTTTGGCTTTAACGAACACATTCTCATCACGTATCTCGTGCTTCACACTCGATTTTATCCAACATATAAACTTTTCTACATTATACATAACACTTTTGTATCAATTATAATACATTTGTATGTAACTCTATCTGGGATTACTTATTGAAAAATTGAAAAATAAAAAGCAAATTGTATTTATCATGATTATTTTTGTATTTGTTTCTTATTTTGCTTTAAATTGTATTCGAAGCTGCTCTGAAACATGCATCATTTCAATAAATGTATATCATTACAATTCATAATATGCATAAAAATTGAATCATACTAATTCTTATTTCCTTGTTTTTATAATTTTTTATTTTCAATGTTGTTTTTTACGATTGAATAAAAACTACTGCGCATCTGCATAGAGTCTATTACAGGAACCTATACAGGGTCCTATATAGGAGCCTATGTCCTCTTTCGTCTTTTCTGCGCTTTTTCCCAAAAGTTCGTTTTTTAATTTTTAATCTTATGTTTTACGATTAAAAGAAGATCTACTCGTCCAATCAAAAAATGATTAATAATAAATTTATAGATCTTTTTAGGCGAACAACTTTTGTCTGGTAATTTAAGTTCGTACCTTGTCTCGTTTTTTCAAACAAATTTAATATTTTTATTTTGAATGATATTTTTTGCGACTAAAGCAAAAAATACGAGTCATATTAAAAATGATAGCTCTTTTTTGGATGAACAATTTTTGTCCCATTTTTTTCGTAGCTCATATCGAAAAGTGATTCATTATAAATTTGCAGTTCTTCCCAGGGCGCGCAATGTGGGCTTTTTTATTTTTTTCGTATCTTGCATAGTTTGACCAAAAAATGGAATTTTTAATTATTTTTGGTACGATCATATTTGGAATGTTCAACTTTTCGACCAAATTAAAAAAGTTGTTATTGTAGTCCTGTAGTGATTTCAAAAAGCAAAGTTTTTCTTCTCTTGGCTTTTTTCATATTATGCGTTATTTGGCTTAAAATTTTCATTTCAGTTTGTTTTTTTAGATTTTGAAAATGCTCTAACTCTGATAATTTTCTTTTTATAGAAAAAAGTCATGGGGATAAATTGTTTGAGTTTCTGAGTACTATGAACAACTGCTCATACAATTTTTAAATCTTAAAAAAAATGTGGTTTCAAAAATTTTTGGTACGATCAAATTTGGAATTTTTAACTTTTCCACCAAACTAAAAAAATTGTTATCGTAATCTTGTAGGGTTTTTTAAAAGTAACGTTTTTTTTCTCTTAACTTTTTTTCGTATCATGCGTTGTTTGGCTTAAAATGTTCATTTTAATTTGTTTTTTTGGATTTTTAAAATTCTCTAACTCTCGTAATTTTTGATTTTTCAAAAAAAGTTTAGTAGGATAAATTGTTCAACTTTTTGAATGCTATAAATAACCGTACAGAGAATTTCGGATTTTTAAAAAAGTGGTGTCAAAAATATTCAAAATGTGCCCACTTTTTGAATTTTTATCCAAAATGGCTGGCTAACAACCTTGACCTTTAGTTTAGGACACTTAACGAATGTGCCAAAGGGCAATCTAATAGATTATTTTTTTCGAAAGTTATCGTGTTCACAGACAGGCATGCAGACATACAGGTATACAGACAGACACATTCGTAAAAACCTGCTTTTCGGTTTCAGAGGGTCTCAAAACGTGGACATTTGACAAAAACTGGGGGGGGGGGTCAAATTGTACACAAATCTAATACCTTCTCTGATGAGAATGTAAAAATCATTTGGCTCCTAAAACTTTATTACTGGAAAAATGTCCGATTTCCCTTAGCAGGGAACGGAACATCATCCTTTTCGTCATCAAAATGAACGCAGAATCATTTGGTAATCAAAATAAATCAATTTGAAAATTTTCCTAAGGCTGCAGCTTCAAGATCAAGTAGAATTATCTATGATTATTCTTGTTATTTAGAAGCTACGGAAAAAAATGACGATCAAAACTGATTTTGTATTGTTTTTTACTTTTCTTTCACTTTTGGCACACGCGTCAGGCAGAGATGATTTGCATTCCTCGGTACTATAAAAGAAAACAGAAAGTATCATCATCAAAGACAGTAGTTTTAATTGGTTTCTATTTTTAAAAAATTTTTTACCAGACTAATACGCTACTGCTGTTCAAAAACCAGTCATAGGCGAATGTCAAATTCCTTCATAAGAAATTTCTGCTGCCTACGTTGAAGAATCTAATGTTTTCTTTTCGGCTCTCTTATGGAATTTAAATTCGTATTCTTTTTTTGCTTGTCATTTTGTCCTGTTAATTATTATTTGAAAAATGAAAAAATAAAACTTTGGCTATGTTTAGTCCTTAGCTGTAAATAATTATTTCGCAGAAAATTAAGTTTTTGTCATAATAAAGTTATATAAATTTCAAAGAGCCTGAATGTCACAAATAGACTTTCAAATTACTGGCGATAATTTACGCCAGATTTGAAAAAATGGAAGAATTCATTTAACAGTTCAGAAAAGTTCGACGAATCAAACAAAAACTGTTATCTTTAGACGTCGTAATAACGTTTTATCATTCAAAAGCAGACAAGAAATCTTCGGAAGATTTTGAAAGCATTTCAAAATCGACTAATTGCGAAAAACACTGTCACTTGTGGATAGGTACTCCCCAATTGAAATTGAAAATGCCTCTATAAAAAATTTGTTTTCAGACGGACGAAAAAAGTTGGCAAAGGAAACAAAAAATTTGATCTCTAAAAGTGCTCATTTAGGGCTAATTTAAACCGTGGTCCCAAATTTTAGGCTCTTTTATTTTCGAGAAATAATATTGTTTGCGCTAGCTTTACCTTAAGCTGGCCAAACATTGCTGTAAAACGTAACAAAAATGATTTCACGGAAAATTCACATTATAGAATAATTTCAGGCCCATTTAAGGCTCCTAAAATATTATTAACTGAAAGTTATGCGATATTTCCTTTGCCGTTTTTTTTTTGTTATATATGGTGTTGTGCCACCTTAACATTATAGAAAATACGTGAAGAAAACCATAAAACACATTTTTACTCCTCGCATAATTTAGGGCTCTTTGAGGACTCATTTGGGCCCGTAGTCCCAAATTTTGGGCACAACGCCACATATAACAAAAAAAGGGCAAAGGAAATATCCCGCGGCCTTTGGTTGACGATACTACAAGAACCTTAAATGAACCTAAATTATGCAAGAGAAATGAAAATAATTTTGTTGGTAAATTTCTTAAAACAATATTTGCTTAAACCATTTTTTTATTTTTATTTTTTCATTCTCATATTCCCAGAGCGCTAAATGAACCTAAAATTTTCCATTAAGGTGAATTTTCTGTAAAATCATGTTTATTACGTTTTACAGCAATGTTCGGCCAGCTTAACGTTACGTTAACGCAAACGATATTTTTAACCAAATATAAAAGAGTCCAATATTTGGTACCACGGGCCCAAAGTAGTCCTACATGCGCCCTAAATTATGCGAGGGGTAATAATGGGTTTGATAATTTTCTTCACATATTTTTTATAACGGTCAGGTGGCCCAACACAATATATACCATAACAAAATTATATTATTATTAATGAATAGTTCACTAATTTTTAATAGAAATAGTTAACCTTTCAACTAAAACAATTAGTTTTCTGCACGAAAAAGATAAATTGAAATAAAATACATAAGGGAACAAAAATGTTTAAAAATTGTTTTCAACATAATAGTAACATACAACAATTCTTAATCAACAAGATAAAGAATTTTCTACAAAATAGTTAAATTTTTAGAAAATAAATTTTTCCAATTAAACTGATGAATCATTAGTCAAAAGAACTTAATTTTTAACACAGTTGTTCCACTTTCTTCCAGAAAATAAACTTTAAACGCTTTAAACTATTGAAATTAATTCAAAAATTCCTTGGAATGCTTCAAAATATCCTAAAAAATTTGTAATCCTTAAAATCACTTGAAATTTTTCAAAGCTCCTAAGACATATCAAATCCTTTAAAACCTCATATTAAATTGTTGTAAAAAATTAAAAATTCCTTGGAACCTTTTAAAATACTTTTAAATATTTCGAAACCTTCAAAATCTTTTGGAAGACCTTGACATCTTTTAAAGATTTCTAAAGCGCTTTTGAATTTTTTTAATTAACCCTGCTAAATTTGTTAAAATTCTTTGAAATTCCTTTAAATTATAAAAATAAATTGAACATCCCTTGACATATTTTAAAACATCTTCAAATATTTAAAACCCCGTTAAAATCTTTTGAAATCTCTTTAAGTTTTTGTAAGCTCTTGAAAATTAAAATCATTGAAAAATTACTTGAAATCTATCAAATTACCCTAAAATATATCAAATCCTTTATAATATCATATTAAATTACTGTAATCAATTGGAAACTCCTTGGGACTTTTTTTAATTCTCACCAATTTTTCAATTCCTTTAAAATCTTTTGAAATACCCAGAACTTTTTTTAAGACTTCTAAAGTACTTTGAAATTTTTTAAAATAACCCTTCTAAAATTGTTTAATTCTTTGAAATTCGTTTCAATTATAAAAATAAATTGAAAATTCCTTGACATCTTTTAAAACATCCTCAAATATTTAAAATCCTTAAAAATCTTTTGATACCTTAGAACGGTTATTTTTAAAAATTCCAAAGTACTTTAGAAATCGTAAAACAAAATTCCTAGGTATTTCAAAAGATTTTGAAGGATTTGAAAAATTGGTGAGAAATTTAAAAGATTCCAAGGAATTTTCAATTGATTACAGTAATTCAATATGATAATTTAAAGGATTTAATATATTTTAGGATATTTTGATAGATTTTACAATTTCAAGAAATTTTTAAGAGCTTTAAAAAATTTCAAGAGATTTCAAAAGGTTTTGAATGATTGTGAATATTTTAGGATGTTTTAAAAAATGTCAAGGAATTTTTAATTTATTTTTTAATTGAAAGGAATTTCAAAGAATTTAAAAAATTCAGAAGGGTTATTTTTACAAATTCCAAAGTACTTTAGAAATCTTAAAAAGATGTTTTAGGCATTTCAAAAGATTTTGAACGATTTTAAAAATTTGAGTGAATTTTAAAAGTATCCAAGAAATTTTCATTTGATTACAGTTATTTAATATGATACTTAAAAGGATTTAATATATTTTAGTATATTTTAATAGATTTCAAGTAACTTTTGAATTATTTAATAATTTAGTATGAGATTTTAAAGGATTTGAAATATTTCAGGCTATTTTAATATTTTCAAGGAATTTTCAAGCGCTTAAAAAAATTTGAAGAGATTTCAAAAGATTTTAAAGATGTCAGGGACTTTTCAACTTGTTTTAATAATTTAAAGGAATTTAAAAAAACTGTAATAAATTTAAAAGGGTTATTTAAAAAACTCCAAAGTACTTTAGAAATATTTATTCTTTAAAGAATTTTCAAGAGCTTTTAAAAATTTCAAGACATTTTGAAGGATTTTAAATTTCTTAGGATATTTTAAAACATTCCGAGGAATTTTCAATTAATTTCAATAATTTAAAGAGATTTCAAAGAATTTTAACCTTTTTTATATAGTTTCTGGTTGAAAGTGTAACTACTTTGTTAAAAATGTAGTTTTTTTTTTGGTTGTTGATTCGTCCATTCAGTTAAAAAAATTTGTTTTCTGAAAAATTAACTATTTTGTAGAAAATTTTTGTATTTCATTGAATACTCGTCTTTATTGATAGAAAATTGATCTTTTTTGTCGAAAATATATCTATGATTAAAACATTAATTTTTTGTATAGAAAATTGGTCTTGATGGAAAATAAATTTCTTTTGTGCAAAGTTAATGTATTTGATTAAGAATGCCTTTTTTTAGTATACAATTTAGCTTTTTAGATGAAAATTAAACTTTTTGTTTAAAAATTTTACTATTATGTTGAAAACAATTTTAAAACATTTTTTTGTGAATTTGTGTATTTTATTCAAAATTAATCTTTGTTTTAGTTGAAAGTTTAACTATTTCTATTAGAAGTTAGTCAAATATTCAGTTATATTAATAAAATATTTTATAATTGAGGAGTTATGGACAAGAAGACGACAGGCGCTCGAGAACGAGTAAAAGAATTGTCCATGCTGTGACGTCAGATATCAAAAGTGAAATTCGAAATTTGAAAAAACCAAAAATATAGTTAGATAGCTCTTGAAAAATGAACTTGAGTCTCCATTTACAGTTTTTTTCTCGGGTTGCCAATTTTCCAGTAAATAAATAAAAACTGACTTTTTTATTGAAAAAACCATGTTTTTTCACATTCAAATTAAAAAAGTGAGTGAGAAAGTTTGAGCCACGAAAAAGTTCCAGCGAAAGAATTTTCCGCCAATGTATTGGCAAACTTTTTGGAAAATCTCAACTCGAATAGATTTTTAGTTTCACAATTACAGCGAGTTTATTACGAGCTCGCGACGAGTCACCGCAGGATATTTCGGGGACTCCGCCGGAGGGCTGACAAGTGCGAGCGAGTAGACAAAACAAAGGATGGGCAAGGACGATGTTTTATTTCTGACCGCTGAAATTCAAGGAATAACGTATGAAGAAGAAAAAGATCTGAAATCTTTACTACCATATTCGCCGAAAGGGAATGAGTTTTCCGAATCGTATTTGAAAACTGGGTCTATCAAAAATAAATAAATAAATTCAAAATTATATCCCAGTGCCCAACAAAGCACATGAGGAAGTTCATTCTTAACAAATGGAATCAATCAAGAATGCGAATAAAAAATCCCTCATTGCGACAAAGTGATACTTACAAGTTTTTAGGGCAATTTTTGCACAATATTGTCTTTCTAAGATGAATAAAAATTGAAAATTATTCTATTCTTGAACTTTGAATCTTCTTGCTTTAAAGCTTTAATATTCCTATCATTTGCTATGTCCACTTGCTCGCCCTCGTCATAGTCCCAGAGCTGGCTACAGAAAACAGGATCGATAAGGGGCGCGCCATTTCAGCTTGTAAACTGACGGGCCCCACTTAGTACATCACCAAACGCCACTTCTTAAGGTCAGCACAGGTCGGATATGAAAATGCCAGCCGGTTTTCCCGGACGAAAAAATTGACTGAAAAACCTCATAACGTGCGCGCGTGAAACCTTTTGCAACGTGGAGTTTAAACCTCAAATAAGAGCGGTGTAATAGCGCAAGAAGTTTTGCGGGCCGGAAAACCCTCGTAAGAAGAGATCGAAAGTGCCGGAAAATTCATCTGAAAAACCTCATAACGTGCGCGCGCGAAACCTTTTGTAACGTGCGGTTTAAGCTTTAAATAAGAGCGGTGGAATACTGCAAGAAGTTTTGCGGGCCGAAAAACTCTCGTAAGAAGTGATCGAAAGTGCCGGAAAACTCATCTGAAAAACCTCATAACGTGCGCGCGCGAAACTTTTTTATTAGGTTTTTGGGGTCCCAACTAAGAGCGGTGTGATAGCGCAAGAAGTTTTGCAGACCGGAAAACCTCCGAAAAAAATTGAGGAAAATCAGCGTATACTTGATATGAAAATTTTTCGTATTCGGCTTAAAGGAAAATTATTTTTGATGTCTCCATTCGAAATATCTGTTTGAGCTACCCGAAATTTTTAAAAAATCATCAGGATGCGATGAAAACTCGCTGAAATATAATCATTTTCTATCGCGCGCGTGATTTTATACCGCTTACTCATTTTCCAAAAAGTATTTTCATTTCTAAAAAGTATCATAATCAATGAAAAATGAAATGCGCGCGTTAGATAAGTAAATACTTCAACGCATTTTTGCAATAATAGAGGCGAGCGCCGAGATTACCATCTTGCCTCGACGTTCCTCAAAGTTTCTTGGGGGACCACGAGCCGTAACTCAATATTGAGCAATTTTTTCCAAAAGTATAACTATTCCCAGAAGTTTTAAAAAAAATTTGATCAAAATTAATTGATACTTGGTGCAGTAAATGAATTTCAAAAAAAAAGATAGAAGCCCGTTTTTTGCGTTGATTGCGGCGGCTCGAGTAGGTGGAAAATGAGTAAGCGCTATAAAATCACGCGCGCGATAAAAAATGATTATATTTCAGCGAGTTTTCATCGTATCCTAATGATTTTTTTTTTAATTTCGGGTAGCTCAAACAGATATTTCGAATGGAGACATCAAAAATAATTTTCCGTCAAGCCAAATACGAAAAATTTTCATTTCAAATATACGCTGATTTTCCTCAATTTTTTTCGGAGGTTTCCGGCCTGCAAAACTTCTTGCGCTATCACACCGCTCTTAGTTGGGACCCCAAAAACCTAATAAAGAAGTTTCGCGCGCGCACGTTATTAGGTTTTTCAGATGAATTTTCCGGCACTTTCGATCTCTTCTTACGAGGGTTTTCCGGCCCGCAAAACTTCTTGGGCTATTATACCGCTCTTATTTGAGGTTTAAACTCCACGTTGCAAAAGGTTTCACGCGCGCACGTTATGAGGTTTTTCAGTCAATTTTTTCGTCCGGGAAAACCGGCTGGCATTTTCATATCCGACCTGTGCTGACCTTAAGAAGTGGCGTTTGGTGATGTACTAAGTTGGGCCCGTCAGTTTACAAGCTGAAATGGCGCGCCCCTTATCGACCCTGTTTTCTGTAGCCAGCTCCCCGTCTATCAGCGCTCCGGCGGCAGCCCCTGTAAAATCCTGTAGTGTCGCGTCGCGAACTCGTAATAAACTCGCTGTAATTATTAAACTAAAAATCTAATCGAGTTGAGATTTTCCAAAAATTTGACCAAGACATTGGCGGAAAATTCGTTCGCTGAAAGTTTGTCGTAGCTCAAACTACCTCGCTCACTTTTTTAATGTGAAAGTCTAAAAACGTGGTTTTTAATTCGGATTGAAAAAAAATTCATTAGCAATCAACTTTTGACCTTCTTTGGACACTGTAGCCTCCGCTAGAGTGTCCTGAATAAAACTCAAAAAGAAAATTGTTAATTCGTTAATAAACGTATTATTTTCGGCGGATTGAATGTGAAAAAATATGGGAAAAATTGCAAACCGAGAGAAAAACTGTAAATGGAGACTCAAGTTCATTTTTCAAGAGCTATCTAACTATATTTTTGGTTTTTTTAAATTTCAAATTTCACTTTTGACACCTGACGTCACAGCGTGGACAATACTTTTACTCGTTCTCGAGCGCCTGTAGCCTTCTTGTCCAGAACTCCTCAATTATAATATTAACATTAATAATATATATAATGGTAATAATATCCATATCATATACACCTGAAAACCTAACCTTAAAATCGACGCATGCATGAAATTAAGAATCACGCGAAACATCAAAATCGCCAATTTCGTAAATGCTTCAATGCTCAAGAAACGATTAATAAAATCTTCAAACATATTTCGAGAATTCAAGACTCAAAATTGTAGCAAAAAGGCTACTGATACAGATCTTGGGCACAAATTGCTGATTTCTACTAATCCTAAAATAGCATTTCATACACAAAAGTGGAAGAAAAAATCAACACAAATTATCATTACGTTTCCAATTAAAAAAACATATAAAAAAGAACAATCTTAAACAGGGCCGCATCGAGAAACGCTGGGGCCCTAGGCGAGTGATTCTTTTTGGTGCCCCCTCCCCCCCTCATCCTCCATCACCCCGATCTTGCAAAACTTATTTATTATCCAATTTACAACCCGATTGAAAAAATTTCAATAATAAGTTTTAGCTTCAAATTTTATAGAAATTTTTGAAGGACAATAATCATAATGCAAAAAACAATAACAATGAAAATAGTAATAATAATATGCATTTATTTTGGAAACATATTAAAATTCTAGTTGTAACAGTTCGGGAACCTTGGATTAAAATCAAGTTTTGATGAAACAGAGTATGTTCGCATATTATATTTCACAACTCGATTTAAACAACAACATCAACTTTTTAATAGATGTAAAAAACCTGCTCAATACAACCAAATTGATTCATCTGCATTTCAACAATACATGTTTTAACGAAATACCTACCTCATGCATACAAGATGGCCTTTACAACGCAATCAAGCGAACGCTGAAGCATGATCCAACCTAGTCTAGGCAAAGAACGTCCCATTTTCGTCCAAGTCGCGCATACCAGACCGCGGCTATCTTGGTTGCCATTCAACTCAGCTGCCAGCTGTTTATTTTTTGCTAGCTCTGACGACAATCACGCCGCCACGCAGACTTTTAAAAATCGCCGAAATCGTCAACCGATCCCGAAAATATCGACATATTTGTCGCCAATCAAATTTTGCGCGCAAAATTCGCTTGCTCTGGGGGGATGATAGGTGGGTTTAAGAGGAAAGTGATACTATGATACAAGTTTAAAGCGGCCAGATTTTCTGCTCAAATGTTTGGCAAAAATATATTCTAGAAACGCATGCTCGTAAAAACGATGATCAAGTGTAACTTCTTTTTTTTCTAATAGAGTAATGCTACTTAGTGGAACAGTGTCTTTCAGATTTGGTACACCCCCCAAAACTTGGTGCCCTAGGCGATCACGTAGTTCGCGTTGTGGTAAAGAATCATAAAATCGATAGAAAAACATGATTTTTTTCTGAAAATAGCATGAAGTTCCTAATTAACAAGTTGCCATGAAAACCCTAAATTTTTTCTTCTACAAATGCCTTATCCATGCATTTGTTTATTAAACTTGTTTTTAAAAAATCAGGAAATCTATGAACTAGTTATGAATGTTGCTGAAATTTTTATGAAGTTCCCAACTGAAAGGATTGGCATAAAAAAACCCGGATTTCTATTACGTCCCATACTGGAATAACTCATTTGCTTATTAAATTTGGTAACAAAAATCATAAGATTCATCAACATATTTTTTTCAATTATTATAAAGTTCCTAATTTTAAAAGATTGCTTCGGAAAAAACGAATTTTTTACTAAAAAAATGACTGACTAATGCATTTTTTAATTAAATTTGTTTATAAAATGAAAATTATAATCTGAAGAAGAAATTTCTTCATCGTTGTATTGTTTTTATCCAAATTTCTTGCTATATAATTCAGAAGAACGTGAAATTATGGAAAATAGTAAAAAAACATGCTTTCAAGAAATAATATTTACTTCGAAAAAACAGAGTTTTAATTTTGAGATAAGAATCTTATATAGCCTCAAAATCGTTTAAAATCTACAACACAATTGTAATTTTTATTTTGTTTTTTGAACTAGTGAGACGTCCTGAAATGTTTTTGAATACCATACAAAAATTTTACATCACTAAAGTGTTTACTTTTAATAAATTTTAAAATCTAACTGAAAAATAAGACTTTGCACAAATCCTATTAACTCTAAGTGCATTTAAATTTTTGAGAATTTCCGAACCAAAAAAAAATCTAATTTAAAAAAATTGTCATTTGCCACCTTCTCTCTTTCTATCCTTCTTATATTGATTATATTATGCAAATTGTAAAGAATAAGAATGAAGAAGAGGATCGATAATTAAAAATAGATATTCAATATCTTTCTATCACATTTTACTTCAAAAGTAAGGAAAAGGATTTTAAAATGGATGAAAAATGATTTATTAAGTCGTGGGATTTGCTATGTATGATTTTTATCAGTACTTTCCAAGTTTAGTTCAATTTCAGTTTATTTGATAAACATATGCCACTGTTGCCAGGAGTAACAGGTTATAAAACAAATAACTTAAATTTACAGTTAATGCGTATTTTCTTTGATCTAGTTTCAACATTATAATACATTTTATCAGAATTAAAATATTCCTATACCTCAAAATTGCAAGAAATTTTAATTCTAACTTTTTACATTTTAAAATCACTTACATTTGCCGCCTTCATTATCCAAGATGGAGAAATTAAGCAGTGTCTTCTGATTGGCGCAATTTCTTTTACTCGCGCTTCACCTGACCATTTATTTTTTGAATCATGGATGTGACTGCTCGGATCAGATTAGTCTTTACGATCGAATGAGCTTATCTTTGACCTTGACAACAGCGCTATATGGCCAATAGGCTCTAAGATTCAACAAAGAAAATGAAGAAGAAGTATTGGATAGGCAAAAAGAGAGAGAAAAAGAGATGTCCGATCATGTTCAGACATCGGAGTCCCACTGAAGTGTTTTTGGTGCGATTGCAGAATAGGGGCGTCACCTCTGTTTTGGCTATAAAATCATTTTTTTCAGCTACAAACTGCTAGGATCTTTTAATGAACATTAAATGAAGCGATTTGACTAGGTGAAAGTTTAAAATTGTTTTTACTTATTTTATAAAAATGTCTCAATTATGGGTATGTCACGATATCGTAATGATCATATTTAACTCCACTGTTTATGTACTTTTAAAGATCCATAAAGCCAAAAACACCATAAATAATTTAGTTTTCATCATTCTTTAATTAGTATAAATGCATTTCCATATTTTTTATAACGGCGTAACCTGCTTTGTCACAAAAAAACCAGAGTTACAGGCATATCAGCTGTCACTTGTGCTGGGGGACGCCATCTTGGTTATAGGTGATGCAATCGAGATATGTATCGATCTTGATTCGTATCTATACCCAATTTGAATTTCATTTTTCGTACATTGAAAATTATTAGAAAAATTGTTTTTAAAAAACTTACTTTTTTATTGTATTTGTTAAAACTTCCTGTACGGAGTGGAAAAACTGGCGCTACCATTCAAAAAGCTAAATACACAAAATAATGTCACAAAAATAATTTTGATCAAATAACTAACCATTTCCACCTTCTCGTTGGAAATGGTAACAAAAATAAATTTGGTCTACTCATTACCCCATTTCCAGCGTCTTATGGGGACGGGAAGGCATCCCTTTGACTGACCATAAAAATAATTTTTGTCAAACCCCTACCTATTTCCAACGTCTCGTGGGGGCGTGAAGACACCCCTTTGACTGTTCACAAAAATAATTTTTGTCAAACTTCTACCCATTTCCAATGTCTGCTGGGGACGGATAGGCACCCCTTTGACTGGTCACAAAAATAATGTTGGTCAAACCCCTACCAATTTCCAACGTCTCGCGGGGGCAAGAAGGCACCCCTTTGACTGGTCACAAAAATAATGTGGGTCAAACCCCTGCCCATTTCCAACGTTTTGTCGGGGCGGTAAGGCAATTTGACTGGTCGCAAAAATAATTTGGGTCCAATTCCTGCCCCTTTCCAAAGTTTCGTGTGGGCCGGAAGGCACCCCTTTGAATAGTCATAAGAATAATGTTGGTCAAACCCCTACCCATTTCCAAAGCCTGATGGGGGCGGTAAGGCACCCCTTTAACTGGTCACAAAAATAATGTTGGTCAAACCACTACCTATTTCCAACGTCTCAGGGGGGGGGGCTTTGACTGGTCACAAAAATAATTGTGGTCAAACCCCTGCCCATTTCCAACGTTTCGTGGGGGCGGTAAGGCAATTTGACTGGTCACAAAAATAATGTGGGTTAGACCCCTGCCCATTTTCAACGTTTCTTGGGGGCGGTGAGGCAATTTGACTGGTCACAAAAATAATATGGGTCAAGTTCCTGCACCTTTCCAACGTTTCGTTAGGGGGATTTTTCGTGGGCCCTGAAAAGGGCCGATTTAGTTGCTGGCCATTGTGTAGTGGGATTTTAAATAAATTTAAATTTAAATGGCGAAATAAAAAACAAATCGGTATGTTACTGGAGTACTCATACGGGGTAAAGTTTAGCAATATCATTCAGAAATGAGGCGAATTTGAATGGTTCATTTTGGCGAATTCGTACGTACATGAATATTGCCAAATATGAATCAGACATATTTCAACTACGACGCGCATCTGGAAACATGCGTTTTACACACGACCACATGCCCTCGACGGTGCTTGAATTCGCGCCGGTATCGGGATCTTTGAATCACACCGAATGGTTCACTTGAAAATGTTGGAATCCATTATTTTCAAGAGAACTGTACAACTTCCAACAATCGCTGATAATCGTAGGTCCCGACGCAATGCATTCCTGGATGATCACTAATAAAGTTTTCGCTGATCTGTCCTTGAAAATTCTTAACAAGCATTTGTTGGTTTCCCGTTCAACACCGCCGAAGACCCAATCACCCTCAACGTGTTTGCCGCGATTAGATTTCCTTTTGCCGAATTTAGATTCGTCAATTTCAACCTTTTTGCCAACTCCGCCGATTTGTTGACTTTCCGCGCAAACTACTCCGATACACACTTCGCGACAAAAGTTGCACCAGCCGCAAATTGTGTTTTCGGACAGTTTCGTTTTATGACGAGTAATTCTTTGTAGGTAACGGATTGACCAAAAATAAGTTATTTTAAGAATGTCATAGAACACCAGCTTCGATTTCTCGAACCAGGTCCCCGTACGTACCGATCTTTTTTATTTGCATGTCTTGTTGACACAACGCCATTTGAAGTGATCAATCGCATCACTTGCTTTGTTTAAATTCATTTCATTTCCGAATTCACATTTCATAATTTTGGCCACTAAACCGCGGTTTTGAAGAAATGTAATCATCTGCAAAGGAGATAATACCTTCAAACCCACAATACGCTCAAAATCCCACATTTGCGATATCTTACAATGCGACAAATACTGTAAACAGGCCTGAATTTACCGTAGGGCAAAATGGGCAGTGCCCCAGGGCGGCACATTCCGAGGGGCGGCAAATTTGGAACGAAATTTTTCAAAAAAAAAAATACAAAAAATAAAAAATTTTATTTTTTTATCAGAAACCAAAAGTACTCCACGGATGGATACAAAATGAAAAAGCAGATTTTACTAGTTCAAGAAAACTTTATAGTGATGGCAGCATGATATATCTGTCTAAAAACGTATTCAAACGAAAACTACTCAATGGCGAAGAAGTGCATCGACCGTGGCTCGTTTTTTCTGAAAGTAAGGGATCGTTATTTTGCGTTGCGTGTGTCCTTTTCAGTACTAATGATAGTATATTTAACGATAGTAACGGATTCAGTGCTTGGAAGCATTCGGTTGAAAGAATACTAATTCATGAAAACTCTCGTTTTCAAAAGCAATCTGTTGCTGATTTGAAACAGAGAGCTAACAAGTGTGGTCAGATACATGAAAAATTAACTTCCGAATTTGAAAAGGAAACCGCTTATTGGAGAAATGTTCTGCGTCGGGTTGTATCTTGTACAAAGTATTTAGCATCTCGTGGTCTTCCATTCCGAGGAACAGATGAAAAATTTGGTTCTGAAAATAACGGGAATTTCTTCATGCATATAGAATTTCTCTCCGAGTTCGATCCTCTTATGGCCAAGCACGTCAACGATTTCGGCAATAAAGGAAGTGGAAGCACGAGCTATTTGTCAAAAACAATTTATGAAGAATTCATTGAAATTATGGCACGTGAAGTACTGAAAAATATAGTATCAGAAGTAAAGAATGCTAAATATTTTTCGATTATCGTCGATTCAACTCCAGATACTGCGCATATTGATCAATTGTCATTTGTATTAAGATATGTAAGAGATAATGGCCAGCCTGTTGAACGGTTTTTATTGTTTATTGACAACGTTGGACCTAAAGCGAAAGACGTAGCTGATGCAGTTTTTGACACATTGGAACACTATGGCATCAATATAGCTGACTGCAGGGGTCAATCGTATGACAATGCAAGAAATATGTCAGATAAATATTCTGGTCTTCAAGCGAGAATTAGATTACTTAATGAACTCGCAGAATGGAATCCGTGTTCAGGTCATTGATTAAATTTAGTCGGGGTTCATGCTGTAGGGAGTTGTTCTGAAGCTTCCAATTTTTTCGCTATAGTACAATCGGTGTACAATTTTTTCTCGGCGTCAACGCATCGTTGGGCAATTCTCAAACGATGTGCTCAAGAAAAATCTTTGACTTTGAAATCTCTTTCGACAACTAGATGGTCGGCTCGCGCTGATGCTGTTTCTGTTTTAAATCAATACTTATCCCAAATAATAAAAGCATTGAAAGAAATTTAGGAGAACATTAGTGAAAATCCTATCGCAAGACAAGAAGCAAAAGGCATCCGAAATCAACTCGAAAGTCTCGAATTCACTTTCATGCTTTCTTTGTGGGTTTTTCTTATCTCAAGATTTAATGCAGTTAATCTTAGACTACAAAATGTGAAGATAAGCATTGATGAAGTTGTGAATCAGTATGAACCTCTCATTAAAATTGTTGACGAAACTCGGGATCAGTTTGATTATTACGAAAAACGAGCATTAAACGTGTCAGAAATCAATGAATACCGTTCTGAAACAAAGCGTCAAGGAAAGAGAAAACTCAAAGCTGATGAGACACGAGACGGGGAACTAGAATTGTCAGCGCGGGATAAATTTAGAGTTGATGCATTTAACGTTATTCTAGATGATTTGTTGAGCGAGTTGAATAGTAGATATGCATCATACACAGAAACCAACGAAAAATTTGCAGTAATAACTAAGTTTCAGAAGTTAATTCCCTCCGAACTCCGCGAAAAGTCTGAATCTCTCAGGTTAATATACGATTCCGATCTTCAATCTACATTAGGCGACGAGTTTGTGCATTTTCATGCGTATTATGTTATCCAGAGTATGAAAAAATCGTCGCCTCTTGAATTGCTGCAATTTCTTCGCGATAATGATTTGAACGCTATTTATCCCAATGTTGAAATAGCATACAGAATGTTTATTTGTATGGCGGTAACGAATTGTAGCGCAGAAAGGTCATTTTCATGTCTCAAAAGAATCAAAACGTACTTGCGCTCGACAATGACTGAAAATCGTTTGAATAGCCTAGCCCTTTTATGTATAGAGTCTGAGATACTTAGGTCCTTAGATTTTGAGGATGTAATCACGAATTTTTCGGAAATAAGAGCTAGGCGAAAGGGTTTTAGGCAATAAGTGCCTGCGATACTTATGTCCTTACATAGTGAGGGTATAATATCGAATTGTTTCGAAATAAAAGCTAGGCGAAAGGGTTTTGGGCAATAAGTGTCTGTGATACTTATGTCCTTACATAGTGAGGCCATAATACCGAATTTTTATGAAGCCAAAGCTAGGCCGAAGGGCAATAATATTATTACATACAAGCATCATATTTATGTATTAAATGTATCCTTCAATGTGTACCCAACAATACCAAATAAAATGTTTGGACTGGCAGCATATACAAAACTTTTACAATTGTATAATAATCACCTTTCTGAAGTAGTATGCAACTTCCGGCGAGTGAGAAATAAGGAGACTAAAAAAAAAGGTCATCAACCGTATAGCCTATGGTACCAAAAAGGCGGCACTTTCCTTATCGGCCCGGGGCGGCAAATTCTTAAATCCGACCCTGACTGTAAACAATGTTCTTGCAGCTGTGGTTCAAAAGGCAATGATAATATTGACAACTTCCGGAACATTTATTTACAACTGTCGATTCTGATGTTAAAAATTAAGTGTCGATACGAATCAAGATCGATGCATATCTCGATTGCCATCATCGATATCCGAGATGGCGTCCCCCGGCTCAAATGACAGCTGATGTGCCTGAAACTCTACTTTTATTAGTCGACAAAACAGGTTATACCGGCATAAAAAATATGAAAATGCATTTGCAATAATTAAAAAACGATAGAAACTAAATTATTTATAGTGTTTCTGGCTGCATGGATGTTTAAAAGTACCTAAACGGTAAGTTGGATATGATCATTGCGATATCGTGATAGACCTGTATTTAAAACATTTTTATAAAAAAAGTAATAATAATTTTTAACTTTTGCCTCGTCAAATCCATTCATTTATCGTTTAATTAAAGATTCTAGCAGTTTGTTCCACAAGCAAATGTTTTTTCTAGATAAAACAGAGGTGACGCCCCTATTCTGCAGTTTAACCGTGTTTTTAATCTCAAACTGTCAAGTGTTAACGAAAGTTATAAGAATGATTTCTTTGACTCTATCTGCTTATTTGCCTATCATCTTTGAATATATGTCCGGTTCGTTTAGTTTAGGCCAGGTCAATTGCTTTTATATCCCGAGAAATCCGATGCCCTTTAATCTAGTCGTTCAGATCTCTCTTCCTATCCCATTCTATGAGACGCAGATGTTCGGTAGTCAAGAACTCCTGACTTCTGGATTATCGGCATTCACCTCTCTCTTTCTGATTCATTAAATAGAAAGAGATAGTTACGGTCGATCCTTTTTAAAATAATCCAACCTCTCCGTCTAATTGGATGCGATAGGAAATGAGATCCGATCAGCTAGATCAGAGGGCAGCGGAATTCCACCCCTGACTAATTATTTGTTTGTGGGTACAGTTTTCACTTGTCAGCCTGAGTGACCTATTCTACTTATTATTCAGTATTACAAGGAAAATTAAAAATTTTGAGATGTAACATGGTAAGCCCCAAAACAAGAGAGATTAATTTTGATTTTATTTTATTATTTTAGTTCGCCAAAAAGCGAAGAAATGAGAAACAGTGAAAGTTTCTTAAGAACATGTAAAAAAGGGAATAGGAGAAAGAAAGTGGATTATGTGTTTAGATGCTTCGCATGTCAAGTAGAATCACTCATTTGCATTTTTTAAGCGTTGTGACGTAGTTTTTGGACCAGGAAGTTTATATGGGAAAAGTAATGAGTGGTAAAAGTTCAAGGCAGTAATTTAATTGTATATTTATTTTATTATCTAGTATGCTTTTAAAATTCCAAACTATTATTTTTATTCTAAAGTATGTATACAATTTGAGAAGCATGTTATTGGCAAACTATTATTATATTTTTAACCTGCAGTAGGAACAAAATGTTAAAATAATGTTATTAGCAAGCAATTATTATAACCAATTATAACCACGCGGAGAAAAATAGATGTTCACAATTAAAATCTGAACTTTTATGGTTAGCATATTTTATGTTGAAGTATCAAACAGCTATCTAGATGTTAAAGGTTAAATTCTGTTAATGATGAAAGATGTATTTAAGTATGGAGATCAGAGCTTTCTCACCTCGAAAGTTTTTTTGAAGATAAAATGGCATTTTCATCAATCATTTTACTAAATTTAAACAACTTACAACAGTGAAGTTAAAGCAGTCAAATTGTCATTGGTTGAATCATTAGTTTGATTAATACTGGAGAACTAGTGATTTTCCGAGTTTGCTTGAGCGAACCAATAAGTGACTCAATTAAAACAGCGTTACTGAATACACCAGTATTGCCAAACAAAAGACTCAACCAGTGATAAAGCTCTCCAAGCGGCCAAGACATGAACGTCTCGTCCAGTCATCTAGTCTATGCGTGTCACGTGTTTGAATTTAGCACGTTATTTGAAACTGTTGAAAACGAACTTTATTTTGTAGTAGTGTTTGTGATAGAAATATTTAGGACGTGGCTGCAATAATCAGGAGATATAATATCTTTTTAAGTTTTTAGGTTTGACATTAAGCGATGCCGCACTCACTGATTGTCAGTGACAAGCAGTGAGCCAACTTTGGATCACAAGCGGTATGGTACTTGGTATACAGGTGGGACTGTTACAGTTCCTTCTCCTTTCCTTCGATGAGCTTGTCGGCGTTGAACATATCCATCCAAATTCATTCGAATAAGTACTCGATCGCTTGCATATCATTTTTCTTTCAGTTTTGCATGATCATGTCCGAAAAGCACCAGATCGATCATCCCAACTGCTGAAATATTAAAGCGTGGATAAAGCACCCAATGATAAGAAATCCCCTCATTACTAATACTGAATATAAATCGAATTCTGTATGCTCGTCGTGTTCAAAGTTTTTTCGTAAACGAGCATGGAAATCATGATTATGTACATTATAGTTTATTAGATTCAGATGAGGAAAGCCGGCACGTTGGTAATCAGGAAATAAATCGTATAATCTCATCTGTGAACTTAATTCTGTAAAACAAATAGAAATAGGTCAATTTCAATACTAGTGATGTTAATTAAAACAAATAAATAGAAATCAGATGCCATATTTACTTTTTTCCGTGGTGCTACTCACTGAAAAATCACGGATCGCTGCGTGAGAAATCTTAATAGAACACTTGAAAGAACTCTTGGAAATTTCTCAGCAATCTACAGTGTGTGCAGAAGTCTTGGAAATCTTTGGCTAAGTGTAAACAGAGATGAGATGGCGTGGAGCATTTTCAAACGCGATCCTAGTTCCGATCCTGTTTGAGATCAGAATTTCCGTGGGATTCGTTGGGACTTGGTATTCTTAGGATTCAGTTGGCTGTTGCTTTTGTCAAAATGCTCTACACGACCTCATCTTTATCCACACTTAGCCAAAGATTTCCCAAGATTTCCACACAGCATCTGAGAATTTTCAATGAACAGCCCTTCGGCTTTTTAAAAAATTTAATTTATAACACAGCCACATAGAAAAAGTTTCGTGATCTGGGGACGCGACATGTATTTTCCTATGAATTTTGACGCGCTGAAACCGAATCCGATGTCAGAATTTGCCCTACACGTCAGCGTTTTACCCTTACCTTTAAAAACTCGAAAAAATTAATGTTTACTGTTCTGGAGATAAGGCATATTAATTCTTATGTTTTTCGATGCGCTAAATGCGACTTACCTGTCAGAAATGATCCCACACGTTCTCCTTTAACACTAACCTGAAAAAACTCAATAAAATTATATAAAATTCTGATATACTGGCTTGAAGGCTGATTTTGTTTTGAAAAGCCTATATCAGCGGAGTCTCATTCTTACAACATATTTTGATATTCCGTCAAAAAGGTATATGTTAACACAGAAATCATTGTTAGCAATGTCGGGAAATTCAAACCAACATTCAAAATTTGGTTTTACGGTCATCATTTGTGAAGCTTACTTGGTAATTTGTGTCTCAAACTTTTTCATATTTCACTATTTCTTCGAGGAGATCTTCCATTTTTCAAGTTGCTCCTTAAGCGATCACAATAAGAACACCTGCTTACAATATTTCCATTCTGAAGCTGTCCGTGTTCTTAGCGTTACAGTTCACTACCAAAAGCTTACAATTGGGGATTAGGGGTGGGAAAGTGGGCGAGCCCGCTTTCTCACTTCGACCCGACGCCGATACTGTGGTTCCTAATCATTGCATCAGAAAACACTTTTTTTTTGTGCCTGCCATGACGCTATAAACGATGTTTACCCAGGGACTCAGCCAGTATGGATCCGTTGCCCATCGTCACCACGTGGAGGTGCTCAGGTTACAGACACAAGCGAAAAATGCTAAAAAAGTTGACGACATAAATATATATTCACCCATTTTTCCATAAATTGTAAAATAGCGACTGTAAAACAGGAAAGTTCATATTAATTTCGTTGTAAAGGGATTTCTTATCGTTTTAAGATGTACCTTTTTGAGGGAATAGAAGAATTATGTTAGGTGAGTTTAGTTTAGGTTAGCTGAGTTCAAGTTAGGTCACGTCAATTGTAAGAATTAGACTTTGCTGATACAAGCTTTCAACAAAAAAAAAATCTTCCCAGATCACGACACTTTTTTTGTTTGGCTGTTATAATTGACGTAAGCATCACAACTGTGAAGACATTTTTTTTAAGTTGAATTAAAGTTGATAAGACGAAATAAGATTTAAATAGATTTAGCTTTGTTTTGTGACCGGATACCTAATGCCAATTAAGAAAAATCTTCTTCACAGATAGAAAACCAATGTTAAACGTTTGTCTATCATAAGGCTCACAGTACCGCCCGAAATGATTAGTACGACTTAAACCTCCAAGCCTCCATTCATTTGTTTGGGTCCAAAATTTCAACAAATTTAGGTACGAAGTACCAGTACACTTTTACTGGGGGCACCACATTTTTATTGTACACAAACAAGCCTGTCTTCAATGATGAAATGCACCCAATCGCCCAGGATGTGTTTGCGTCTCATCGTTGACAACAAACTTGCCTGTGTTGAAGAATAATGTGGCGCTCATACCAAAAGTGCTGCTACGTCTAACAAAATGTTGTAAAAAACAAATACATGGAGGCTTGAAGGACCTAGGTACAACCATTGTTGCGGTGCTGTCTTGCATCGTTCTGAAGATTTATGTAATTAACTTCAGAGTACCGCTAATTGGGGCTGATAATGCAACGAAGTGCGCATCTATAACTTAAGATAGCCATAATCACCTTCCGTTGCGGGAAGCAGGCGCAGAAACAATAGTGGTCAGAGGTTTTCAGGTCCATTCATTTTTATTTATTTTGAGTTTCCAGGGGAACCACGGGATGGCGCTGATCCTTAAATCAGTACCGTTCGTTGCGGATACAGTTCGAATAGGTCACCAGAGACCTTGAAATAAAAACTTCAGATGTATGCGTCAGGTTTCACTTGTAGTCAGCGACACTGACGATTCTTCACAAGCGAATACGGGATAAAACGCCTTATATTTAGAGTCAGCTTGATCGCAAGGTTTCTGCTCTTCGACATGATGCCATTGCAAAGGCTCGGGACACTTTCAATTGCCCCAAACTTCTATTCCGTGAAAAATAACACTAATTGTGACGCTACAATATAAGGATAGTCTTATTTTGCTCGGAATTAGATGTAGATGCAAATAAAATTCTAGAAAAAGCACCTATAACAATATTCGCAGCAGCCATTCTTTTTATAAACTCTTTATAAAGAAAGACCCGAATCTGAGTTGTTGACACCGAGATAGACAAATTCACTCACTACTTCCAGCTGAGTCTTTGCGTATCAGGACCAACCTTTGTGGTATACCATATATATGAAAAGCGTGAAAGTGATTGGACTATGGATCTCACCTTTAAGCAAACCACAAGTTACCTTAACGGACTAACTCAGACCCTTGTAAGTGTCAATAGACATGTTAGTGTTATCATAGAGATTTTTTGTAATTCGTATAAGTTTTTTGGACATGCCTAATTTCCTATCCTTAGAAGTTTGCTCCATAGATGGCAGAGGTTTACTTCCGGACCTGAAACCGGCCATATTTTCTGGGAGAATGTTTACCTCGTTGATCCACGCAGTCATCTTTGGCAACAGGATCTGAGAGACGATCTTAGTATTACAATCAACGAGGGAAATTTCTCGGTAATTATGAGGTTCAGATATATCACCCTTTTTATGCAACAGAAGTTTAACCCAGCTAGATGGGACTCTATCCTCAGCCCAGATCCGGTTGAAGAGACGCCCTAAATATTGCTCCCAATCTTCCGGGAGCTTTTTGAAAAATTCATTGCGAATCCCATCCTTGCCCGACGCTTTATTACATTTGCATTTCAATAAAGAGGATTTAATTTCATCAATCGAGATATCGCAGTCCAGTAAAGGGTATTTGTTTATAATCCAGTGTATCAAAAGGTAAACCTCAATCGGATATAGATAAAAAAAAGGTATTGTAATGCATGCTTACATTGTTAGTCAAAGGAGACCCCAATCTAAATCTATTGACCGCTGCCGAAAAATCCTTAGGATTATGACAAACCGCTAGTGAATTCAGCATTGAAGATTCGTATTGCCTCTTCTTGGACATACGTTACTCCAGAAAAGATCTTTTTGATTTCTAAATATTTTGCCCCCTCCGAATTACCAAGTCCTGTCCTTTTAAAGGCATTTAAAGATTTTCTGAGTTTACTGCGAGCGACTCTACATTCTTTATCATCACAAGCAATTACAATATCAACTACAGTCTTAGAAAAGTGTTTGTAGTGATTATTTTTAATTTGAGAGTTTGCAATTCATATAAACTAGTCTTGGGGAATTTTTCGAGGTGATTCTTCTCCATTCAGAATTTTTTAGCCGTTCTAGTTAGAGGCACTTAAGACAGGATTTTTTTGATGTTCTGAATATCGTTTTTGGGGGTTTAAGTTGAAGGCATATCAAGTGTGTTTCGCTAAATGTGATAGGGGTAGTTTTTGGGGGTTATTGAATATTTCTGTAAATATAAGGATATGAAAAAGAGTCGTAAGGAAGTATTTGGGCAATTATTCTCAATTAGGAAGTTTTATGGCTGTTTCGGTTCAAGGCAGCCTAGCAGGGTTTAGTTAAATGCGCCAAGGTTTTTTTCGATCATTCTATGGGATAGTGAGTCTAATTTATAGTTTTTTTTTAAAAAAGAAACTGGTGTAATTATTTTCTAGAATGATATGCGTATTCTCGGACTTATTCCAGAACTTTTTATTTGGGGGTAGTTTTTTAGTCTTATGTTTGGTTTTGTAAATAAATTTTTGAATGCCCGCTTCAAAGGTAGTTTTTCGGAGATAATTGTTGCCTTTTTCAGAATTAATTTTTACAATTGTGGACAACATACGATAATTTCAAAATTTTTGCGCTATTTATTTTTGAAAATGTTCAAGTTTCCTATAGTAAAGGTACATAAAATGTTTTCAGCTTTGCGTGCTACGAATGATAAGACTTATTATTATAATTTACTACATTATTTTCTGGACCGATCCAAGAAATACAATTTTTCAAACTCCTACCCTTTTCCAACATCTTTTGAGAAAAAGGGTCTTTATGCTCTTTCTATTGAAAATTGGCACTATTATTGAAGAGTGGGGCTAAATCGCCACTTTTTCTTCAAGCAGTTTTTAATTGAAAAAAATGGTTTAAAAACGTGTTAGATATTGTTGGATCGAGACCGTAGTGGCAGTGTCTCCAGAATGTGATATTTTTCGGCCCCCACACTCTCCCATCTGGGAGCGACACATTCAAACGTAGTGTGTCGGTGAGTCGTCTCTGTTAAATGCTGCGAAGCCCAGCCTCGTGTAAAGCCGAAAATGCACGAGCAGGAATCCGAGCTCTCCCGACCTCACGAATGACGATCTGGCTGCTCCTCGAATTTATTCAGGTTTTGAAATCCCGAGTTACCTTAAAACCATTAGGCTTATTGCGAAGAGGCAAATATAATTCACTTTATGTAAATAGATATTTTCGACAAAATAGTTAAATTTTCAACTTAAGAAATTGCTTTTAAGAATAAATTTTTTAACTTTAACATTGTAGTTTATATTGAAGTTTGCAGTTGAAAAAATTAATTTTTAAAGCCAAATAAATGCGATTTTATCAACAAAAGAAATTAATTTTTATCTTAAACAAATTAATTTTTAAAGAAGAATAATTCACCAATAAAGAAGATAAATTTATAACTAAAAAGAAAATTTCTCAAGAAAAAGAATGGTCAACAAAATTGTTCAATTTGCATCTATAGAAACGAATTTTAAACTAAAAAAATAAGTATTCGATTAAAAATGGACTAATCAAATTTTCAGACCAAAAATGGAATTTTCAACAAAAGAAATTCATTTTCAACTAAAATTATAATGTTTCAATGAAAAATTGGATAGATAAATTTTCAGTTGAAAAATAATTATCAGCCCCAAAAAATTAAAGTTTCAACAAAATATTTGAATTCCCAAGAAAAAAAATTAAATTTGCAAACAAATATTTTAATTTTCAAACCAATAACTTTCTACCGAAAACGGAATTTCAAAATTTTCAAAATCAATTTTAAAACAGCAACAATTTTTGTTAACAAAATACATAAATTTTCAACGAAAATCGGTAAAATTATCAGTTTGAAAAATCAATTTGAAACCAACAATTTTTCACAAAATAATGTAATTTCCAAAAAATAGATGAACTTTTAACCATTTCATACCAAGAAAAAAGAAGTTTCAACAAAAAATGCATTTCCATCCAAAGAAATTAATTCTTGATTAAAATGGATAAATGGACAAATCTAATCTTAGACTTAAATTTTTAGAAATTTAGATTTTCAAAGATTTCGAAAAAATAAATTTTAGAAGCTTTAAGGGAATTCAGAAATATTTCAAGGAGATAAAATTATTTTTCTTAAAATTGCTTGTGAAAAATTTAAAAGATTATGAGTCAATTTTTTCACATCTTGAATTAAGGAACATAATTCTTATTAGGCTTTCTTGTGCAATTTTGTTACACAAATTTTTTAATTATATGCTGCTTTAAAAATCTACTTTAAAATTTGAGAAAGTTTAAGAGAGATTCAGAAATTTTGAAAGGATTTAAATAAAATTAAAACTTATAAGGATTTTTCAAGAATTTTGTAAGTTTTCACGAAAATGACAAAAATTATTTTAGGTTCCTAGAAATAATTAAAATAAAATTTTATTTCGTAAAATTAATTTTAGGAGATTATTTTAAAGCATTTCAAAACATTTAAAAATACGTCAAAAATTGTCAAAGTATCTGAAAAATTTTAAAGGAAATTTTTTTTTTTTAATTTTACAAAATAAAAAAAATCAGGAAAAATTTAAATAATTTTGAAAGATTAGGAGACCAGACAAGATTAGAAAAAAAAAGAATTATTTTCCTAAGTAACGTGTGAAAATTTTTAATAATTTGTTATTTTGTAAAGTGTGCTTTAAAAGAAAATTAAAGAAGATTTTTAAACACATCATACAATTTCCTAAAATTTCGAAAAAGAGTGTAAAAGGTTTCAAAATCAACATTTTTTAATTCGATAACATTACAAATTTTTTAAAAGTGCAAATAATCGAATAAATTGAATAAATATTGAGTATAATTGATGAGATTAAAAAAGAATTTAAAGTTCAGAGGGGTTTTAGAAACGTAGGATAAACTGATTTAAAAAACTGAAAAACCTAAAAATTCTTGTAGAAGAATAAGAAAGATGCGCCTGGAAATTGTGTACAATTATCAGTCTTTAAAATTAAAATTCGAATGATTTTTGTTTAAATTACTTTTAGCACATTTCTTCTCAAGCAGAATCCCTGATTTTAATCGCAAGAGGTTCAATTATTTCCAATCAGAATCAGTAATTACATAAATTTTGAAAATTCAAAAAAGATAACTTGGAATAAGTAAAATGAGATTCAAAAAAAGTTTATTTTAATTATACATACAATTTTTTGAATTATTTCTAAAAATATGGAAACATTAAAAATTGTAGTATTTAAATACACTTAACATTTCAAACTTTTATATTAAATTTTGATAAGATATAATAGATACGTATGCAAAATGAAAAAATAATAATAAAAATCGATAAACGAATAATTTTTTTGGAATGAATTCTAACAGAAAATTTAGAGATATTCAAAAAGTTTGAAACGATTCGAATATAATGAAAACTTCCAAAGAGTTTTAAAGGAATAATTAACATAATTTTTTATTTTGAACAATTGATTTGAAAAGATTATGTTTAAACATTTCAAAATATTGCAAAAGATTTCAAATATTCTCAAAGCATCTGAAAAACTTTGGAGGCATTTTTTTTTAATTTTGCAGAATTTAAAGACAAACAGGAAAAATTTGAATAATTTTTAAAGATTAGAGATTGAACGGTCTAACAAGATTAGAAAAACAGAATTATTTTTCTAATAATCGTGTGAAATTTTTCAAGAATTTTTTATTTTTAAAAATGTACTTTAAACAAAATTCAAGCAGATTTTTAAACGCATCGAACGATTTCCTGATATTTAAAAGAAGAGTGTATAAGATTTTAAAGCAAAATGCTTCAATTTGATAACATTAAAAAGTTTAAAAAAAGTAAATAATCAAGTGAATTCAGGAAGTATCTAGTAAACTTGATGAGATTCAAAAAAAATTATACTTTAGAAGTGTTCTAGAAACGAAAAATAAACTTTAGGAACCTTAAAAGAATCTCGAAAGGTTTCAGGAGAATAAGCATGGTTTCTTAAAATGCTTGGTAAAATTTAGAAGATTATAACATTTTATAACATTTTTAACATTTTATAACATTTTTGTCAAATGATCGGTCTTTTGAATGAGGTCAAGTTAATAACTTTTTGGCTTGTTCTCTTAAAATCCTGAAAAAAATATTAGAAAAATTCGAGTCGGTTTAAAAGATGATTAGGATATTTAGAAGTTTGGAAGATATCAACGAATAATTGAGAAATTTTAAAATATTTCTAGTACGTTTAAAAAAAAAATTTTTTTTTTAAATTTAACTTACTACATTTTTCTGAAAATTTTAAAAAAGCATTCAAGATGTGAAAAAATTTACTCATAATCTTTCAAATTTTTCACAGGAATTTTAAGAAAAATAATTTTATCTCCTTGAAATCTTTCTGAATTCCCTCAAAGCTTCTAAATTTTATTTTTTCTAAATTTCTGAAAATCTACATTTCTAAAAAATTTAAGTTTAAGATTAGATTTGAACCTCTTCCATTCTTCTAAATATTTCTTGAATTACTGGATTATATACGTTTTTAAAACTTCTTAATCTTATAAAATTGAAACATCTTGCTTTAAAATCTTCTACACTCTTCTTTTAAATTTTAGGAAATCGCTTGATGTGTTTCAAAATCTTTTTGATTTTTTTTCAAGTACATTTTTGTAAATAAAAATTGTTAAAAATTTCCAAACGATTATTATTAGAAAAATAATTCTTTTTTCTAATATTTTCAGACATTCTAATTTTCCAATTTTTAAGAATTATTCAAATTTTTCATGATTTTTTTACAAATTTTAATTATTTTTTAATCGTTTCAAAATTTCTGCTTATTTCGTAAACTTACTAAAATTTGAAAGCAAATTTTACAAACCAACATAAACATAACAAAAAATGGTGCGACAAAATTGCGCAAAAAGGCTTAATAAGAATTAAATTCATTATTTTTTCTAAAATTATATAATATGGAAAATCTACGAAATAGTTTTAAGAAATTGTGATATTTTTTTAAATTTTTTTTCAGAATTCAGTCCATTCCATTTTTGGTTGAAAAATAATTTTTTTGATAAATATCTAACCGTATGTTTAAAAAATGAACTATTCTGATGTAAATTCGATTGTGTGTTTCTTTTAAAACAATTTTCAGTTGAAAATTCATTTTTTCCATCGAAAATGAAAATATTTAAAAATTAAAAGTTTTTAAAATAACTATTTTGTTTGATAATTTAACTGTTTTGTTGAAAATTTGATTCTTTTTTTTGTTGAGAAAATATTTTCTTATACTACAAATTTAATTGTATCATTTTTAGTTGAATTTTTTTGTTAGGAAATTGACCTTCCTCAGTCAAAAATTCTTTTTTGGCAGAAAATTATTTTTCTTGTTTAAAAATTCATCCATTTTAATCAAGAATTCATTTCTTTGGATGGAAATGCATTTTTTGTTGAAACTTCTTTTTTCTTGGTATGAAATGGTTAAAAGTTCATCTATTTTTTGGAAATTATACTATTTTGTGAAAAATTGTTGGTTGTAAATTGATTTTTCAAACTGATAATTTTACCGATTTTCGTTGAAAATTTATGTGTTTTGTTAACAAAAATTGTTGCAGTTTTAAAATTGATTTTGAAAATTTTGAAATTCCGTTTTCGGTAGAAAGTTATTGGTTTGAAAATTAAAATATTTGTTTGCAAATTTAATTTTTTTTCTTGGGAATTCAAATATTTTGTTGAAACTTTAATTTTTTGTGGTTGATAATTATTTTTCAACTGAAATGCTCGTGCATTTTCGGCTTTACACGAGGCTGGGCTTCGCAGCATTTAACAGAGCCGACTTACCGACACACTACGTTTGAATTTGTCGCTCCCAGATGGGAGAGTGGTGGGGGACGAAAAATCCCACGTTCTGGAGACACCGAGGTATGGTCTCGTGGCCTTTTCAATTCCGATGGAGCCACCAAGGTTTTTTTATGTATTTTGAGCCGCTGAATCCGAATTCTTTAGGTGGATGCTCGGCTGAGTGGTCAGTTTTTTGTTATTAACATTTTTGTAACAATTATTTGAAAAATTACATTGTTTGACAAAAATCTTTTTTTTTCAGTTTCATTAGCATATTTTGAATAAAAAAGGTC
This sequence comes from Belonocnema kinseyi, assembly GCF_010883055.1. Classification (NCBI taxonomy): domain Eukaryota; kingdom Metazoa; phylum Arthropoda; class Insecta; order Hymenoptera; family Cynipidae; genus Belonocnema; species Belonocnema kinseyi. Next base: position 143,395,940 of record NC_046657.1, read on the forward strand.
CCTAGTAATTTTTCTCAAAGACCCATACTTTGTGAGAAAAAATTTCCAGTTCGTTTAAACAAAAAGCTTTTGAGTGGGACGATTTGAAAGTTCAAGGTTTTCCGAGCCATTTAGCCATTTAGCAACGGTGGCCTAGGAGTTCGCCAAGGCGCGAGTGACGCGGCGGTATACGCTCAGTCAGCCGCGCGCGATCGGAAAACCTTGAAATTTCAACTCGTCCCACTCAAAAGCTATTTGTTTAAACGAACTGGAAATAATTTTTAATAATAATACACATGTTAAGGAAGCATAGCGTGGACTCAGATTACAAAAAAAGTTTATGGTGTATATCTGACATAGCGTCAAAAACTGGAAAAATCACTTTTTTTAAAACTTTGCCAATTCTTTTCTTACAATAATGGGTCTGGGAGAAAAATTACTAGGAACCCTTTTTGTTCAAAATATGCTAAAGAAACTGAAAAACATTAGTTTTGTCAAAAAATACAATTTTTCAATTAATTGTTACAAACATGTTAATAACAAAAAACTGACCACTCGGACGAACAGCCACTTAAAAAGTCGGATTCAGCAGCTCAAAGTACATTAAAAAAACCTTGTTGGCTCAATCGGAATTAAAAAGGCCACGAGACCATACCTGGCTCCCGGAATATAGGGGGAGAAGACTTGATCCGAAAACATATAGTAGTCGGAAAAGTCCCTCTCCCCCTTGACGTATACGATATTTACCATACATTGTTCAAAACTCTATTTAAAAATGTCTATTCAATTTGCGAAAATGTTGTTGAAATATATGAATTCATATTTCCCGCCAAGGTATGTTGATTAGTGCGCATGTACAGAAAAGTATGCGCACGCAGCGCCGATATAGTGTGTGTGTGAATAGTTGTGAGATGAAATGGTTTTTTTAGTTCCGTAAGAGCGGCTGCACGAGGCAGACCGTGTCTCTGCAGTATTCACTTGTACATATTTCATTTGACAATATATAATGTTTAAATAAATCATATTCTTGTTTATACCATAATCCCCACAAATGTATGTACATTTTCTGTTACTTATGGTAATTTTACCAGTCAATATGTCAACCTACTACACGTAAGCCAATATTTAATTGAAAGTATGTTGCATTATAAGGGATGAAACAGAGCGATTGCAACTAGTGTGACCCTACTACTGTAGACCCTACCTTTCTACCTGCCTACCTATGTACTCTATAGAGTTGGAACAAAATGTTTTAATTTATGAAATTTTTTTTTGTAATTTATGGTAATATTACGTGTACACTGATGAAAAATTACTCTTGAATCAAAAGTGCCTGTGCTTTTGAATTCCGCATTAAAAATCCAATAGTTTATGTCAATAGTTCAATAAATTTTGCTTAGAGTGAAATAATTCGAGTTTTTAAACCAAAAACGCCGATTTTAGGGCTGCCGGTGGGTTGAAACTAACTTATTATAGCCAGCTCTTCTTCTGCTATTAAAAAGTTTCACTGTATTTTCGATTTGATAGTATCTACTGTAGTTACAATGCATGACTGTCAAATCCATAGCATCTGTGATAGAAACGAAAAAAAATAATTTTTGAGTCATCTATATATTCTATTACACAGCCACAGGAAAAAGTGTGCGGATCTGGTAACAAAATACACGTATTCCTATGGATTTTGGGGCGCTGAATTCAAATTCGGTATCAAAACTCAATCATCACGTCATGGTTGAGCCATAACCTCAAAAAATGATGAAAAATCATGCACTGAGGCAAATAAATTTCAAAATAATGCCAGTGATGCACATTTTCACTTCAAAAATCTGTCCACAACTGTGAAGGATCAACCTTTGCCTGATATCAACTTATTTAACATAACTTTACCCAACAGATCCTGACCTCACCTAACCTGAATTAACAGAAATTTATTGAACTACATTTAAAGCTCTGGAAGCATATTTTTCCAGTAGCAAATGTGTGCTACCTCGAATGGGTCAACTCGAGCCTAACCTAGAAATAAATCTAACCTAGCCTAACCTAACCTAACCTAACCTCACGAAACACAATTAAACTGATTGTGTTGTCCCGTTGTGTTTGCGGTACCGTTTGAATCAGCTTGGGCTTAACCTGCAAAGAGGTCAAACCTATCTTAAGCTAAAAAAACCTGACCTAACCTAACCTAACTTAACTTCACGTAACACAATTAAACTCATTGTGTTGTCCCGTGTTGGGACATTGTGTTGTCATTGTGTTGTGTTTGCGGTACCGTTTGATTCAGCTTCGGCTTAACCTACATAGAGGTTTAAACTATCCTAACCTAAGAAAACCTGACCTGACCTAACCTAACCTAGCCGAATTAAATTCAACCACAATTGTAGCAATGTAAGCGTACGGTTTTCAGTCCTAAATGTGTGCTATATTCAATAGGTTAACTCGATCTTTACCTACAAATGAATCTAACTTAACAGAACCTAACGAAATTTTGCTTAACTCAACACAACTAAGAAAAGCAGAGAGAAAAAAAATTTGAATAAAACTCTTATTCATTTGCATGTTTAAGTTACAGTTCTACATTTTAATTGATTCAAAGATTGCCAGGTTAATTGAAATGGGGTCAATTCTACTTGTAGTTCTAAGTTTCTTCAAATGAGTAATGTGCGTCTGAATTTTTAACCACTTGCAGTACAATGAAATAAATTTTATTGTTTTACAACGGGAACACTTAAGTTAAGTTGTGTTGCGTTAAGAAAAATTTCGTTAGGTTCTGTTAAGTTAGATTCATTTGTAGGTTAAGATCGAGTTAACCTATTAAATATAGCTAGGTTAGGTGAGGTTAGATCAGGTTTTTTTAGGTTAGGATAGGTTATACCTCTTTGCAGGTTAAGCCCAAGCTGATTCAAACGGTACCGCAAACACAACGAGACAACACAATCAGTTCAATTGTGTTTCGTGAGGTTAGGTTAGGTTAGGCTAGGTTAGATTTATTTCTAGGTTAGGCTCGAGTGGGCCCATTCGATGTAGCACACATTTGCTACTGGGAAAATATGCTTCCAGAGCTTTACGTGTAGTTCAATAAATTTCTGTTAATTCAGGTTAGGTGAGGTCAGGTTCTGTTGGGTACTGGAAAACCGGAAAATGGCTGGGAATTTGTGGAAATAGAGAAAATCCGGGAAACGACAGTGATTTTATTTTTTTACCGGAAAGTCTTAAAGACTTAATAAACTAATAATTAAAACCGTTTGAAGTTGAGAATTTTGTATAAAAAATGTTTGTATTTTATTAACAGTAAATATAAATAAATTATTTTTAAAATGAATATGTAATTTAGGTATTAAAAGGGAACAATAATTCACTTTACAAAACGATTCGAAATCCGTTCAAGATTCAGAATTTTCCAGATTTTAAAATTGAAAAAAATTAACTGTTTCAATTCGAAATCTTAGTCATGAAATAATATAAACGTCTGCCTAAAACTTTAGAAACTATTTTTAAATAAAACATAACTTAACAATAATGTATTTTTAATTATAGGCTTTCTTTAAATTTAAAATATTGTTTCAGTTCGAAATAATCAATTTTTTATGCATTCGATTAAACATTTCTTAATTAAAGAAAAAAGAACAAATATTTCATATGTAGCAATATTTGACGGTTCATTTAAGAATAATTGATTGGAACCAAATATTTTTAAATTAACAATTTGAAACTGAATTGTTTAATATAGAAAGCCTTGAATCGTTAAAATTTGGAAGAGCTTTTAAACTTCGAACGTTTCATTTTTGATGGTTCTTTTTTAAAAAAATGTTACTTTTGTAACTGAAATTGTTGATTTTAGTTATTCAAATAGTTTCAAATAATAGTTGTTTCAAATAATTTAAAAGTTTCAAAAGAATAAAAACTTCTTGGTACGATTCGTAGGAAAATTGAAAATAATTTTGAAGCCTTACAAGGATGTTTAAAGTATTTAGGATAAAAATAATGTAACATCCAATTTAAGAAGTATTAAGTTAAACAACTTAAATTTTTTAATTTTTAACGTATTTAGCTTGAAATTTTTAAAAATAATATAGTTTTAAAAATTTCAAAGTTCACTGATTCTTTTAATATAGACCTTTGAAAATGATAACGTGAATTTATTTAGCTTAAAATCGTTAAGAATAATATAATTTAAAATTTTTTTAAATTCATTGATTCTTTAATTCACACCTTTGAAAATGATAACGTGAATTTATATTTTTAGAATTGAATCTAACTCTTTGAACTCATTTTTTAAAAATAAATTTTGCAGTTTATGTGCATTTCGTGTGAAGTTATTCAATTGAAAAGTGTTAGAGTCTTACATTTTTTACGTTTAAATTACTGAGCAACTGAATACAACATTTTTTAATTAAAAAACTCCTACAATTCAATTTCAAAAGTTTAAAATGTAAGAGTTTAATTTTTAGTGCTTTAATTGGTAGATTATATTTTGTTACTGCAAGTGAAAAAATTTTTAGCTTTAGAGTTCAAATTTTTTAATTTTATTGATCGTGAAAAATGTTTTCGAACCTGGAAAAAACCGGGAATTTTTGTCTTGGATTAAAATGGCTACTCTTGCATAATTTTCAGTATCAGAATCAGTACCTGATTGAGGATTTTCATCGAATTTTCCTGGCGAAAATTAAGATGATTCGAAAATAAATGTTAAGTATCGGAAAATTAGATATATATTAGGGGTTTAATTGTTACAAGTATTTACGGCAGGGAAGTGGAAGAAAAGATGATGTTAATATACAAGAACCACAATAGCCAAGTGCAGGAAAGAAAGTAAGGTGACAGAATTAGAAAAATTGGATTTTTACGTACTTACGTTGAGCATTCTCAGGAAAAATTATACTTTTTTGATAAATATTTATGCAGTGCTCCCAACGAAAGCTTCTTACTTCACTACACATGCGTGGCACTCGGCATCTGGTTAGTTACTATTCGCGCGAAGTTTAAGATGCTAAAAAATATTATTTTTATTGTTCATTATAATTAAAGACATTTCGACTTATAAAAATGTCCATTACATCGATATCAATGAATCTTGATAATAGTAAAAATTAATCAAATACATATTCTGTAAATTAAAATTATCCTTTAGATTGTATACAAAAAATGTATTTAATTAAATTTTATTTTTTTTTATCAAGATTCATGAATTTCTATCTAATGGCATTTTTAAAAGTAGAAATGCCATTATTTATGATAAAGAATAGAAATAATGTATTTTAGCGTTTTAAACTGCGCGAAAATAGCAACCAATTAGACGTCGAGTGTAACGCATGCGCAGTTGAGTAAGGATCTCTTGTTGGGAGCACTTGATCGATTGGTATTTTGATTCTACTACTTGATTCTGAAATACATGTTATGAAAAGGTGTCCTTCATGTATTTTGGTAATGAATTTACTACATATTCTATTATGATAAGATCACTATTTTTGGAGATTACTTATTTTGACTATTATTAGATAACATATTTTATAACAGATTTTATCACTTGAACTCTACATTAAATTAATAAAAAATTAATATAAATGTATAAAACAGTACAAAACAATATAAACAATATGATAAATACGTTGATAAAATGATTGACTTTTCACTGATAAAATGATTTTACCTAAAACTGTGTTGATATCAGCCGGAAATTCATTTTCAAGTGAATCCAAATTTTCTGCTTCGTCCAAATTCATCAATTGAACGGGTTGGATAGTATTAACTTCCGGATCACTTACATTTCCATCTATAATAATTTCATTCTTATTGATTAAAAAAATATAATTTAATTGATGATCACTTTATTTGAGGTTAGGTTTCAATTAGCCCCAGAGCTTAATTACTTACTTTCATTTTCCTCACGCACGTTTCGAGGTATACTGGTTAGTGTTCGGTGCCTCCGAACACGTAGTGTACTTGCCTTAGGAATTTTCAATCATTTAGAAAATATTATAAACGAATTATATTTCAATTTCACTGCACTATTAAAAAACAATAATCAGCACTAATTCTGTGAGCGCATAGGGATGGCGTTACTGTAGGAAATCGGTCTAACCTGATCTGGTCCAAATCTGAGCCACAGAATTCTACCGATCAGGGCCAGATCGGGAATCCCAGTCGGGGCCAGATCGGTATTAAGTATGAAATCGGGCGATTTCTGCACGGGTTGTTACCAGATCCGCACACTTTTTTTTGTGTGGCTGTGTTATCAGATCAAGATATGTATTTCTTTCTAAAGTAAAACATTTCAATGCGAAGAAACATCTTGTTGTATAAAACATAAATGCAAATGTTTAAAAAAATTGTGTAACTGTCTGTAAGGCATAGTAGAATTGAACCAAAAGTATTAAACCTCTCCAATCCATAAAATATTTTTTATGATTGATGAGCGTATACAAATGGGTTAAATTAATATATTTTCGAATCTTTCGAAAAATTTATAAAAATATATAATATATATAAGAAATAAAAAAATACAGAATTAAAAAAATCCTAAATAATAAAATTCACTGCAGTTTATAATATGAACCTATTTGAAAATTCCAGAAGAACAAAATTCCCGACAGAAAATTACCGAATGATAAAATAGCAGAACCAGAAAATTCCAGGATTTAAATAATCAAAAAAATTGTTTTGTTGAATATTATTTTTTTCAATGGAATAAACGAATTCTTTTATTAGAGAAATTTCGTTACTGTTGAAAACTCTACAAAATACCCGTTAAACGTAGAGCTTTTTTCGCACCACTTAGCCGAAGAGGGGGGGGGGTCGATTTGACGCGATGCTTTAAAAAATCGAAACGGTGTTACTAAAAATTTAAAAAAATGCATGGTTCTTGTTTGAACCTTCTAGTTAACAATACAATTTCGCAATATGGGTTTTTTTAAAATGATTGATGATGTAATTAACAATAAACAAATAAACTCGAAGAGAAAATATTTTTTTATTTCAAAAATTCATAACTTGTTTTGATAGAATTATACACATTGTTCTATGCAAAACCATTTATTTAGTAACGACAAATTATTTTTTGATCTAAATATGTACACAGAGCACTATGATTTTCTTATTCAAATAATATAAAGTGAAATCGTAAGGTAAATACACCTATTATCGTTCGTGCTCCTATTATCGTTCTAGCTTGATTGAAATGTAATAAATAATGATTTTTTATACTTTGACTTATAAGGAGTAATAAGTGCATTCACCTTACTCTCGCTAGTAAAGAAAAAAAGAAAAATAGTAAACTTACCTCAAATGTGATCTGTCGAAATATATACATAAACCATAGGGAGGGGGGGGGGGTTATATCGACCGAACTGCACTTTGACTGCACTCTATAGTAGACTGAAGGATACAAGTGACTTGAAACTATGGGTGAGGCTTCTATCCCAGAGTAAAATTTTTTAGGTGGGGGTAAGGACCGATCTTCTTGCTTGGTTCGCAAATGGCACCGATTAGAAATTTCGGCCTGGGTCAAATCGACCTTCCCCCCTTCCCACGGTTTACGGCTTATAATTATTATTATGATTATTATTATTAATATTCTGGGTTAAGACCATCACATCCCCTGGCGCTTGGGTGATCCCGTTGCGTCCCCCTATAAGCCTTAAGCATGGCCCCAAAGCCCCCTCCATAAGGAGTGGACCGCAGCCACGCTGTTGGCTAATATTTCAAACTTAGTGATGAAGTAATTGCCTGTGAGTGTTGCACGTTTCCCCGCATTGCAGGGCAGTGACAGGGAATATAAGTGGAAGTCTCATTATCCTTTCCGCACATACGACAGAGAGAAGTTTCTTCAAGCCCTATCTTATGTCTGTGATACCGGATGTTTCCATGTCAAGAGCTTAAGTAATTCTTTCCCTCGATGAGGGTTTAGCTTTGAGCCCAAGAGTGTTTTAGCCTGCCTCCAGCCAGAGACCGAATCCCACTCATTCTGATCTGACTCGGTCAGCCAACTATTAATATCTTCAGTGACCAATCTACTGGAAATGCCTACAACTGGCTCAGGTCCAGTAAAATTGTCCTTTGCTACTAGCTTTGCTAGCCTGTCCGATATCTCATTGCCCCTAATGCCACTGTGCCCAGGGATCCAGAGCAGAGTGCCTCGGTTCTCTGTCGCTAGCTTATTCTGTGCCTCAAACCACTCCCATACTAGCAGCGACGTGGTCGTTGTTCCATTCAGTGCCATGATAGCAGCCCTGCTATCTGAACAGATGCGAATGTTTCTTTTTTTTGCCATACTCCATTGCCTTATAGACGCACTGGAGCAAGGCCATAATCTCAGATTGTAGAACTGTTGCGTAGGACCTCATTGCATTTGTGCAGCCCATTCCGTTCCTTCTACGATATACACCTGATCTAGCGTTCTCCTTGTTCCTGGAGCCATCTGTAAACCAGTGGTCTTCATCACTGGACAGATGTGCCTCACCGTTAGCCCATTCCTCTTTCGTGGATAGGCTAACTCGGTACTTCTTGTCGAAGAGGTAGCGACATATGGACATTTAGTCCCTGAGCATGTTCAGTGTCGGCCTCCTCGCGATGTTGATTGGTATCCGCATAACTGTCGAGATAGTGGTATCAGGGGCCATTTTGGGTGTCGATTTCGAGGCGCAGTGATACCTCTCAGAATCAGTCTCCTGATTCTTTCCAGTCGGGACTTCAGAGTAGAAAACTCAACCCTGCTCCATTAGACGACTGCCGCATAGGTTAGTCTGGGTCGCAGGATCGCTGTGTAGATGCTCATAAGTGTCTGCGATTTCAAGCCCCAACTTTTCCCTATGGCTCTTCTACAAAGCCAAAGAGTCGCTACTAGCTTCTTTCACTTGTTTTCCAGGTGCTGGATCTATGACAGATTCTTATCTAGAATGACTCCTAGATATTTGGCTTGCCCTTTGATTTCCAGTTTTTGTCCAGGCAAATTCAATGTACTCGTGGATCCTCACTTGTACCTTCTAGTGAACACAACTGCATCCGTCTTACTCGGATTGACTGATAGTCCACTCCTCTTACACCACGAATCTACTATTCTGAGTGCTTGCTGCATTACTCCGAAGAACGCATCCAGATGCTGACCGCGCACGATAAACAGTATATCGTCCGCATATCCTATAACGTGGTAGTCCTGACTCGCGAGTAGATGCAGCAATTCATCCACTATCAGGCACCACAGCATGGGTGATAAAACACCTCCCTGCGGAAATCCCGAGTCAACGGCTCCACATAAAGTGGTATCACCATTAATTGTGGTTAGATTCCTATTTGCCTACACATGGCAGATCCATTTCACGACTGCATTAGGCACATCGTGTGCGATCATGGCCGCCCTGATCACCCCTCCAGAGGTGTAGTTAAAGGTTCCATCGACATCTATAAAGGTTCCAATCGCGAGGCCTTTCTGCTTCAGCTGTTCTTCAATAAGGTTAACTGCAGTGCTTAGGGACATCTCAGTCGAGTGACCAGCCCTAAAGGCGTGTTGTTGCTTGTGAAGAGAACTACTTGACAAGACCTCATCGCGAATATATCTATCCACGAGTCTTTCCACTGTTTTTAGTAGGAAAGATGTGAGGCTAATGGGTCGAAAATCTATGGGTGAAGTATAACCCATCCTGCCTGCCTTCGGAATGAAAACTACTCGTTCATCCTCCCCCCATGCCGCTGGAACATAACCCAACGTCAGACTATCCCTAGCAAGTCTTACAATCGGCCCAATGATGATCTCACCAGCCCTCCTTAAGAGGACTGTATATATGCCATCCGGACCAGGAGACTTGTAAGAACTGAAGGACTTCAGGGCCCACCTGACCCTGGCTGTAGTAACAATCTCGTTTGCTAGCCGCCGCTTCGGGTCCAGTTGGGTTGCAGGCGACTTTGATTGCCGCCTCTGCCTCTTTCTTGATATCAGTGCAAAAGTATATCCAGCTTTCATGCTTTGCGTTACGTATTGCACTCCTATACTCATCCCTCATCGATGTAAATGAAGTCCATAGCTCCTTCGATTTGCTAGAACTGGCACGTCTAAACCTCTCTCTGGTTTCCTGCGAAGCTCTTCAAGGTTCGCATTCCACCAGTGTGTCTCTCCAGCCTTTCGGACCATTTAGGGCCGATAAGTACAGCGGATTCCAACACGAACTCTATCAATGAGTGACCTGAGAGAGTTGGTTCACCTGAGACTCTCCACTTCTTGATATTATCTGTAAAACAGCCGGTACAGAGAGTGATGTTAATGACCTCCTCCCTGTCAAATTACGAAGAGTCGGGGTGTTCCCCGTTTTAAGAATATCTAAGTAAGTGGTAATTAGGTATTCCAATAGGTCATTAACTCTTGAGTTGATGTCCGTGCTATCCCACAAAGTATGATGTGAGTTAGTATCGCACCCTAGCATAAGAGGAAGACCCCTTACCTAACCGTAATCCACCAGTGTACGTACATCCACAGGTGGATTGGTATCGCTATCATATGGAAAGTATGACAATCCCATGACTAGCCTTCCTGTTCCTTTAAGACCCATGACTAACACCATCAGGTTTTTTGGAACATATCAAAAGCAGCGAGACAGCGTTGACTTCCTTCGCCCGTATTCAGGCCCTTGGATTTACCGCCTTAGGGCCCCTGCAACAAAAATACGGTTAACGGGTTAAAATTCAAGAAATAATTTTCACATAGTTTAATTACTGATACAACATATATATGTGTGTGTGTTTGTGTTTGTGTGTGTATGAATGTGTGTATATAAATGTATATATAATTAAAAATTTGTCATAAGGACAACCGCAGGATTTCGCCGGGAGCGGGTGCTAATCTGAAAAATTGCACCCGCTTCCAGCGAAATTGCGGTAAA
>NC_046657.1:143406883-143408738 GCF_010883055.1 Belonocnema kinseyi
AGACAGATGATAAGTCTATGGGATGTGGAATCGAAAGCTTTCCGATAATCAATCCAGGCCATCGATAGGTCACGCTGGTAGAATGCTGCATCTTTGCAGACATATCTATCAAAGAGCAGGTTCTCCCGACATCCGGCTACGCCTTTCTTTGAGCCTCGTTGTTCATACATTTCTTGCCACACAGGTTCAATTGCCCGAACAGTCCTATCATTTAGAATAGCTGTGAATATCTTATAAAGCGTGTTCAGACAAGTTATTGGCCTGTAGTTCTTCGGGTCAGCTAAGTTGCCTATTTTCCGCAGAAGTATTGTGCGCCCTTCCACCAACCACTCTGGAATCGGCTCTTCCGACTTCAAATATGAGGTGAAAATACGGGCCAAATGATGATGGGTTGAAGAAAACTTCTTCCACCAGAAGATTTTGATACAATCTGGTCCCGGTGCGGAATAGTTCTTCATCCCTCTTAATACTTTTTTCACCTCCTCGGTAGTGATGGGTGGGCATTCTTTATCAGGTGTTATGAGGGCAACACACAACTCCTTGTAGCTATTTATATTTTCTGAGTCTTCGTCTAGTCTATGCTGAACTTCGTAGACTTTTCTCCAAAATACTTCGACCTCCTCTGGTTTGGGTGGGTGTTCGACAGTAACTGGAGGGTCTTGGAAGAGTCGAGATGGGTCAGAGAGAAACTGTTGATTTTCTCTGACTCATCTCTCCCTCCGCTCTAGACTTCTCTTAGCGTCAGATAGTATCCGTATTCTCTCAACAATATGCTGCCTGATGGCCAGCAGCTTTGACTTGTTAAGTGTGTGATAACGGGTCCGGAGTTCGCGGGCGAACTTTCGAACCTTGGCGGTAGATTCCTGCCAGGTGTGATGTAGTCCATCACACATTGAATGCGGGACGCGTACTGTCTTGCCCAGCCTATCTTTATGGCAAGTTTATGAATTCGTCTTTTGGTCTTATGATCAGCCGTTAGTTTTGTTTTACGGTTCGCATCGTCCAAAGCTCTCACTGCATTATACATACAATAATTAATAGCCCAGACGTCGCATTCACCGGAAAAATGTCCACGAAGCTCGACATCCATTTCAGCCAGATCTTTAGGCTTGAGAGAAACCTTGGTGTTGATGTTTCTCCGGGTCGTAAAACATCGCTCTTCATCTATTGGATGCCTGCCCGCGGTTGGTCTTAGTGTCGCCCCTCTTTCTTTGTTGCCGGCTTGTTCTAGCTGTGGTAGAGTAGGCGTTCCGCTTACATAGCCCCTTTTACGGAGTAGTTCAGCATGGTTTCGTAGACGTTGCTGCGAAAAGTGCGATAACTCCAGGTGTTTCTCGCACCACAGAGCATGCAGCCGTGCCATGTAACCCCGTTCACGGGCCACACTCGTATCGTAGCAGTCTAGCAAGTCGTGATTCAGTTGATCCGTCCACCCAAAGGTCACGGGATCCCGCCGATCCATCGCATTGAATCCATTTTCATTGGCTCCCCCAGCTCTAGATTGATCGGCATTGTTGGCCGACCCATTGTCGGGAGCCCTGCGCGTTCTGTTGTTTTGAACCGCACTTACTACAACTATGTTTGGTGTTGTCATTGTTGTTCCCAGGAGAAGCTAGGGAAAGGGGTTCGTCCATCCTTGTAGATTCCCGCATGCAAGGATAAGGCTGCTTACTCTGAGAGGTCGCCCGGTATCCCAGAGTCACCGTTCTAGACACCTCACCCAGGTGCCATTCGGCTTTCGGCACGGTTTTCGCACCTCCGCTTGGGGGTTAGTTCCTTCGGGACCACCCCTGGACAATTGTCCGCGACTGCCTATTTATTTTTGTAACCATATTCAGCAGAAACCCTTGGTACA
>NC_046657.1:143408838-143428434 GCF_010883055.1 Belonocnema kinseyi
GATTTGTCTGCAAAGATGCAGCATTCTACTAGCGTGACCTATCGATGGCCTGGATTGATTATCGGAAAGCTTTCGAGTCGACCTCCCATAGACTTATCATCTATCTTTTGGAAATATTAAAGGTTCATCCGCAAATAGTTAGGTGCATAGACAGATTGATGCCGCTTTGGAAAACCGGATTTACTATCTCATCTGGAAAAAATCGTGTGACAACTAACAAGGTCACCTTTCAGAGAGATGTCTTTCAGGGCGACACCATGAGCCCACTTCTCTTTCGCCTTACATTATTGCCACTTTCTCTAGCACTTCGCCATTCCAACGGGTACTTGTGAGGCAAACCTGCAGATCGAAAGTACAAGGTCACTCATGTATTTTACATGGACGATCTTAAGATCTATGCTAAAAACAAAGAGCAACTACATCTAGCTCTAGGGATTTTCGAACGATATACTAAGGAAATTGGAATGGAATTTTGGTCAGACAAATGCGCCAAGGTTTTCTTGAAGCGAGGAAAACTTAATGGCATACCTAAAGATCCTGAGCTCGTTAACAGAAGGGCTATACGACACCTTTCCGCTGGAGAGACTTATACATACCTGGGCGTGCCACAGAGCCGCATTCAGGATGTGGGATCCCTTGATATGGGGACAAGAAAGGTTATGCACATTAACAAAAGCATTCATCTTATCTTACGTTCCGTGACTGTACATCTCACTCTGTCAAAGTGGTCGCCGAATATTGAGTCTTGAATGTCTTCACAACAGCATTATTCTGGGTAAAGCACATAGAGTTGCAAATGGAAGAGACCCTCTTCTTAAAATGGTTAGGAATCACGAAGACGTGGACAAAGGAGCGTTTCTGTATCGGATTAAGAAATCACCCAGATTGAAGTCTGGTACAGAGGGTTTCATTTTAGCATGCGGGAACGGCCCGCATTCAAAGGCACCATGCGGCACTAAGAGTGCTTTATTACCATCTCTGTCACTTTTACGCCATTACCCTTAATATCTCATCTCTAAATACTGCTAGGGAGCCTGAAAAGAATCCCTGCATGTGAACAATGTACTAAAAGACTTGCGGGAAAATTGCAGAAGGCGGTCGTCCTTGGGTCGCTCCGTGTTCTCAGGGTCCACCAATACTTTGCCGGATAGTCGTGAGACGTGGTTGTCACTGAAATATTACCGCGATATATATATATATATATACAGTTATGGAAAATTTGTAGATATTCTTTAAGGTTCAAAATTTGGTTTTTTTATCTTTTTTCGCATCTTGCATTGTTTGACCACAAAATCCAATTTTTTATTTTTTATTAATTTTTTGTGCAATAAAAATTTGAATTTTGTATTTTTCAAGAAAATTTGTAAAGTTCTTATGATGATTTTATAGGGATTTTAAAAAGCAACGTTTTTATTTTCTTCACATTTTTTTATATCATGCGTTCTTTGGCTTAAAATTTTCATTTTCGTTTGAATTTTGAAAATGCTACAACTCTGATCGTTTTCTTCTTATCAAAAAATGTTGAAAGATACATCGTTGGAATTTTCGAGTACTGCGAATGGCTGTACATAGAATTTTTAACTCTTAAAAAAAGATATCTGAAAAACTTTGAAAATGCTTTAACTTTTTTAATTTTTAACCAAAATGGCTGGAATAATATATTTTATTTCGAGAAAAATATGTTTCAAATGCTTGCTGACATCTTATGGAATAAAAAGGTCTGCCCACTGTGTGGGCACACTATATCGTGTGGCTCGCTGCGCTCGCAATTTTGAGCACGTCTTTGGCGTACAACTGTTAGTTCTCGCGCTTCGCTCTCGAGAATATATTTATTCTGCGCTTCGAACTTGATCTCTGTATTTCCCTCACAATTATGCACAGACTTTTTTGAATTAAAGGTCAAAGTATAGACAACTGTAATTCGGTGATTGTGAATTCTCTTTTGTTGGAGCTCCTTTTGCTTTAATAAATACATTCTCATCACGTATCACATGCTTCGTACTCGATTTTGTCTATAATGTGAAAGTTTCTACATTATGTTCAACACTATTATATCACACTCGCTGGAGAAGAGATTAGTGTGAGGAAAGGGGTTATAGACTTTTTAGATTGATCTAGAATTCTCGTGTTATTTATTTAAATAATAGGTTCGTCCCGCAAGACTGCTCCGACCCAGGTTCCTGATCAATCTCTCTACCAATCACCCCAAGTGAAGATCCTCACAAAGTCGTCATGTGAGGTTCCCCACTTGGGTCCGTTGGTATCCAAAGTTTTTTCTTTCAGGCGTCACTCACTAGACTGACACTGTTTTTATTACAATTTGCCGCCATATTTTTCTTTCCTGTCATACTTCTGTAGCTTACTTCACGTTCATGCACTTTTTCATGCAATCTCTCTTGTTTCTGTGGCTTCTTATGTCTCTTCTAGCAAGGGTATCATGCATACCATCTAACTATGTTTTCGCGGTCAGATTAATCCTCGGGCACTGGCGGGGCGGCACTCCATGCCGCTTTTTGATCAAAATTATGATTATTCTTTAGTGTGCGAAAGTACCCCTAGAACGCGCTCAGGTATCTTTCAAGCAACTATCACAATATGTCCCCGTACACCTTTCTGCTTTCATTATGCTCTTATTAGTCGTCAATGATCTCGTGAAGAGAAAATGTGCGCGCTCTCGGCACTAAATTTGTATGTAAGCAACATTGTATCACCTCAACCAAGTGCCACTCATGTCAAAATACTGAAGATTCTGATACCAATATGGAAATTTCTGATGAGGAAAAATGGAATTTGAGACAAAACTACAAATCGAGATTCCTATTATGGAACAAATTGTCGCTTCCATATGGGCGGCACTACATACCGCCCGCCGGCGATCTACTTCACCTAGTAGGCGCCAGTGCCCGAGGGTTAAGTATAATTTTATTATCTTTAGGTTAGAAAAACATTTAGTTGTTATAGAAATATATTAACTTACAGTAGTCAATTTTTCGTCTGGTATCGAGAAAATGAATATCCCTGAAATCCGCATAATGCATTTGGAGGTCAAGATTTTTTTTCTCGCGTTTCTTAATTTTTCAATATAGTTACAGTCTACAATCGAACAACTTGTATATTATTATTGCCGCAACACTAACTCCATTTAATATTAACATTCGCCCACATTTTCACTGGTAAAAAGCGTTTAATTATCTAAACTAAATCTGAACTGTCACTGCTCCCGATTAGACTGTCGCCAATTTATTTCGCTGCTCCCATAATGCACCGGTGCTCTTCCAACAGTTCGTTCAGACACTTTTTCTTAATATCTCTTTTGTAACTATACTCATTAGGGATTTTACTGTACGATAACCCTGGTACAGTATTCTCTACTACACTTCTCCCTACGACACATCTCGTTTCCCAATTTCTCCTTTGTTCGCTTGCCCTCACTCCTTGTCTCATCTCACGCACACATGCGCGGCCGGCTACGCCTACTGCGCCGAATGCGGCTTGACATAAAAGAGAGGGTTATCTGACACCTCCTGTTCGCTTCCCCTTCAGCCCTGAAAACGAGAAGTTTCGTAGAGTCTACTGTATATGAAAAATGGTCAAAGATATTCATTTTAGCTGACCCAGGGATCTTTCTAAATTCCTTCGTTCGTTTTAATCTAAATGTTTAGCTATAATAAGGAATAATATACCTGTCACAGTTTAATTTTTTTAACCGTGTACTCTTATCTTTTTCTTGATTGGTCCATGTCTTGCTACCGTATCGTACAATCGGTACAAATATAGATTTATGTTTTGCCATTTTAGCTTTATTTAATATATTTCTACTTCTGCACTGAAAAAATGGTTAGTTGAGCCAACTATTTAGTTAGTAATATATGGTACTGCTATTTTGTTAGTTGCGACAACTATTTACTTAGTTTCTGGTACTAACTGATTTTTTATTTTTAGTATGTTTCGATAACAGAAGTTTATAACCAATTTGTAGCTAAATTTGGTTGAACAACTTTTGTCTTTTCTCTTTTTTCGCCCTATCGAAAAATTATTCCCTAAAGAATTGTAGCTCTTTTTCGGATAAGCTGTATTTTTCCATTCATTGTTTTCAAAGCTTTTGTCGATCTTCAAAAAATATAATTTTTAATTATATTTTTTACAAATAAAACAAAAACTACGCTTCCTATGAAAAAGTGATTGCTGGTTAATTCGTAGATTTTTTCAAATAAAGATTTTTTGCGGAGGATATTTTTTTATTTATCGAAAATATTTTGGAAACTGAAATTCTATTTTGAGCATAACAACGCAAAATAGGGAAGAATTTCTGAAGAAAAGATTGTAATTTTTTTTTCAAGGTGATTTAGAAAATAAATATACATTTAAAAAACTGTATGTGAAACATTGAGCGCGTAGCGCGAGTGTCAAGATAAGAATGTGTACTTCAAAGCCTACAGAGCTTTGAGCAACTTAATATTAAACTATACTTAATTGCGTAGAAAATTCAGAATGTGACGACCTATATATAGTGGGTGTAAAAAGTTTTGGTACACCTCTTTTTTGATGACTGATTAATTTTTCTAAATTTTAATTGTTTGTTTAATTTAATTAATATAAACTGAGCTCAGGATGAAGGGAATCTATCTATTTTTGAAGTAGATATTGTAAAAATATTGTATATTTCAACGTTTTCTGAAAGATTCAATAACTTCCGAATTAACCAACATTTTTTTATGTTGTTAGGCTCATTTTGAAGCCATTTTTCACTTTACCATACCATCCTATGAGTGTAACTTGTCAAAATTGCCTAATTGAATTGCATGCACTTGAAGTTGTTACAAAAAAGTTGGAAACACTGCAATATTCTTTGTCGTAACAAAAATATTTCTTATAGAATATATAACATATATAATCATGAAGTTTCTATCAAATTTCTGCAAATATATATTTATGTAATTTTTATTTTTATTTGCCTACAGAAAAGATATTTTCAAATTTTTCCAACTTTTTTGTCACAGCTTAAAGTACTTGCGCTTCTTTAAGAAAATGTTTACGATTTATACCAATAAGGAGTTGTGATAAAGTGAAAAATAGCTTCAAAATGAGCACAAGGACATTGAAAAATGTTGATTATTTTGGAAGTTATGGTACATTTAAGAAAACATTAAAATTTACACTATTGTTACAATATCTTCTTAAAAAATAGACAAATTAACTTCGCCCTGTGCTCATTTAATGCAAAATTTCGAGAGCAATCAACTCTTTAAAGAGAAATTAGTTTAGCTGGGGCATAATTAGAATTAAGAGGACTTAGTCAGTCATCAAAAAACAGGTGTACGAAAACTTTTTACACTCACTGTAAAAACTGGGATTTATAAGTCCTGTTTTTGATAAAGTTTAATTAAGGTATTCCAAGAGTAAAACATAAATATGCGAGCGTGAAGCGCGAGGAACCTCGAGCTCGAAGCTGGCAGGCGATGAGAGTTTTCCCCGGGCAAAGAGCGCAGATTTTTTTTCATTGATGTATCTTGGGTTCTAATTAACCGGCTTAACTTTTAGACTTCTTCATTTACTTGTTTTAAGATATACTTAAAAATTAAAAAAAATTTTTAAAAATTTCTAGAAAAATTTTGGAAAATAATAAAAATTTAGAAAGGTTTTTCCAAAAAATTCTATTTCTTTTTTTCGACAGAGACAGGTATACGTGTGGTCTACAAGTACTGAAATTATTATACTAGTTTTGCCACTGGTTTTTTAAATAAAAATTCAAACGTCAGGTCTTCTATAGCGCGGCGCCATGCAGTAGGTCAAATTAAAGTGTCTGTGGGCAAATTAATTGTCAACCTACAATCATTTTTATCATGATGTAAAACGCAATAGAGTCTATGCGTGTATGTAAGGTGAAAAAATGATTAAGATATTAAATCCTTCGTAAAATTAACGTCTGGGCATGTATTAGTCACATAAATAAAGACAAAAATCAACGATAAAGTCCAGACAAGTGTATAATTTTATTTATTACTGCTTCAAAAGTTCCTTCTCAAATAAGCATTGTGATAAAATAATTTCGTTTCACATCATGATTCTAGAATAGACTTTTCATCAAAATTTTTCTTTATTTTTCATGATTCCGAAACGTTATTATATTACAATTTTTGTTTGGGGAGCAACTTTTTCAGCAGTAATAAAATGATACTCTAGTCTGAAAGCTGTCGTTGACTTTTGTCTTTATTTATGTAACTAATATATGCCCAGGCGTAAATTTTGCAAATGATTTAACATCTCATGCGTTTATTTACCTTATAAATAATAATTTATTATGTAGTAAACAAATGAGTGTTTTTTATTATTGGACAAGATCGTGAAACGCGCAAGATTCGTTGTGTCAACTGATAAATATTATTTGGCTGAAAACGTTACTAGCTTTAATAATCATTATGATGTTAATGATGAACAAATTTTGGTAAATAATGACAAATAATGAACTTATTATCGACTGACCAAATGTTATGGCAATGAGGCATTCACAGTTTATTGCAACATGAAAAATGGTTTTTTAGTTTATAAGATAAGATAATACGACCAGAAAACTTTATTTATAAAAGTGTTGATAACAATAATAATCGTAAGGAATTGACCAAGAGTTCTAACAACGGTTGAAATTTAATTAATTGCAGTTCATTATGTTGAAAAAATTAACTAAATCGAACGATAGTCAAAGAGCCACTTTGTTAAATAAGTAACACGTAATTGTTTATAAAATTTTTTCACTATTTAACAAATTATTTATTTTAATTAATCCAACGCACAAACCTATTTGTCTATACTGCCGTCCAAACTAAAAAGTTATATAAGTACTCTCTGATTTGAAGGAAGATATTCAAGAAAAACCATTTGCGCTAAGAACTTTAGTATAGAAACACATTGTCATTAATGCAAGTACCCCTACCTGGTAAAACTCATGAGCTCATTCCGAATTTGTGTGTGTGTGTGTGTGTGTGTGTGTGTGTGTGTGTGTGTGTGTGCGCACTCTGGCTCAACAGATCTAGGAAATGGGATTTAGGTTCGGCTACACCTGGCCCGCAGCCGCATGATGGCGCAAACGAGCGATGTGTGTGTGTGTGTGTGTTTGTTCTTATGTACGTGGGTTTGAGTTTGCCTGATTACTGGCAAGAAGTTTATATAACCTATATTAATTGACCTCGATAGCCGCGCGTGTTTAAGCACAGTTACATTTATTTCTTCTTATATTTAAGTATAAAATATTCAGAAACTGTTCGTAGAAAAATCAAACAGTTTGTAAAAAAGTTCGAAATTTTTGCTTATCTTCCTTATAGAAATAAGATATAATACTTAATTTTTTTTCTAGAATCGAAAAGCTGTATTTAAACTTTGACCATAAATGCCGAAGAAAGATTTCTTAAAATAAAAAACATAGAGATTGAATTTGACAACATATTTGCGTAGTATAAGGAAGTATTCAATTGAAAAAAATTATTGCGAAGATTCATAAATAAAATATGTATTTATTTCAGTTGAATTTATATGTATTTATCTTTGATGATTATTTATTTCATTTAGAAGAAATATTTGTTTGGAATAGTGCCCATCGTATTCTACATTGAAAAAACTTTCGTCCAACCAAGTTTGTAAATTATTAATTGTTTTCAATGATTTATTTTTACTAATGAAATGAAAAAATTCCTTTAAATAGAGAATTTATTTGTATGTGAACTCAATATTTTATTCATCTGAAGAAATGCTTCACTGCTATAATTGCATCAATTCTTTGTATCAAATGAATACTCCTTTGGAGATCCAATATGCTTTAACGTATCTAGAACTTTTGAGTCAAAATAATTTTGATGAATGTACGACCTATTTATTCTATTCGAAAAATACAGCCAAAGAATTTTTTTACGTCAGAAATAGATATACATCTGGTAAAAATGGAAATTATTGCTGTGGAAGAATATGTTCGTGCTGCTCAGAAATGGTATTCAAGTGAATACACTTACTTTCAGATGTATAATAAAGTCGTACCTTTGATGGTTTTGTAGGTCATTACAAGGGGAGAAACTTTTTTGATGGACCTCTTATCGTATTGTTTGTTATATAGATATATATTAAATTTGTTAATTTCTAATAACAGTTCAAGAACCAAGTTCTGTATTTAATGAGAAAAGAGAATTATTTCATAGATATCGTAATTTATCAAAGTAAATCCAGCTTAGGATGAAACAATTATTCTACTGACCTACAAGAATACCACCATCGTAGCATCAAGTGGAGTACCTACTTAGATCGACACACCTTATTGTAACTATGGTGACAATTGTTGGATAACCTTAAAAAATAATTCCTATTGTACGCTAATATGCTTTGTGGCACCTAGCGGTATTGGTCCTAAACTACGAAACGTTTCAAATCAGTAATTTAATATAGAAAGTAATATTTATTTATAATGATCGTTTTCTTTTCCATAAACTAAATAAATTTTTCTTCCAACAGATATCATTATTCACATTTCATTCCAACAAATGTTGATTACACCAAAATAAATGAATAATTAAAACAAATATGCTCGAATGTTAATTAAAAAAATATATTTGTCTCAACGAAATGCAAATTTAATAATTTACAAAAAGTACTTCCTTTTTTCAAACAAATATTTGTTCGTTTTTTTGGACCGCATCAAATTTTGATTAGCAAATTACTTTGAAACTTATCGTGTCGTTAGACTACAAACAGAAAGTTTAACATAATTTAGAGAGCGTTTGGGAATGTTTTGCGTGTTTATTGAGTTTACTGAAAAACACATTTTGAAGTCTTCTATTAACCTTAACCTTAACGTCAAATACTCGAGAAAAAAATTAGTTATCAGGTTTCGTAGCGCAGTAGTTAGAGTTTTGAATTTCAAACCTAAGGGTTCAGCGTTCGAGGGAGAAAAGTTATTTTTTTTTTTCATTTTTCTCAAATAGAATTCGTTTAACTCAACTGCATTAGAACATTTCCTCAAAAGCCTCTATATCCCCGTTTTACGCAACTTGCGTAGTAAAGCCTACTCAATAATATATTTTCTGCGTGTAATATTAGCGATCATAAATTATGATAATGTAAAAAACAATCTGGATTAAATTGACAACAAAAATACAAATTGGCCTCGACCACGGCCATGATGAAATTTTTACGGCGTCCTAATAAATTTTATCTGGATGTTTTTAAAAGCGATTATAACCTTATTGTGTCAGAACCAAGACTCTTAGCAGGTGTTATTTGTTCCCATATCATTGCATTAACAAGACTAAAAGAAGAATAAATATTTACTCAATATGAACTATCAGTATAAAAGACAAGAAGCTAAGAATTTTTTCAATCTGTTTCAAAGAGAAATTCGTATTTGTAGAGGAAAATTTATACTTCATTTATACTTCTCACGTAAAATGGTATTAAAAATAGTAATTTTGAGGTACTTTTTCAATGCTTTTATTATTTTGGGATTGGCTGGACCTTTTGATATGGCAAAAAAAATTGTAAGTAGAAGAAATTTTTTGTATATTCCGTAAAGAACACTCAAAAGTAGTTGACTTGGTACTTGCCTTAACGATATTTTTCTCGTAAGTGAATAGTTTTCTTATTTTTATAGTAAAATAAAATATCGTGTTGAAATGTTGGCAAATGGAAGGAAATATAAGATGGAAAGTGGTGAGTGTGATAACAAAGTTAGTGTCATAAAGAGAAAACTTTGAATAAAAAGCAAAGTTAGTTATTACCTTCTTTGTAACAAGATAAAGATTATACGTTTTATTATTTGTAAAAAAGGTGACTGTCATTATTTATTGCTTGATGAAGAGGTTAAATATACCAATTTTTGCTATAAAAATGTAAGTACAATAATAATTGGTAAATAACATCCTTATATGTGTTTACGTGAATAAATAATTTTTTAATCAATTTAAAATAGGTAAGTTATTCAATATTACGGAACTTTCAAACCAAATTCAAATTTGCTCTTTCAACTAATATCCTTATAAATGGCAAAACATTGTAAGCAAGCATTCATTATAAAAATCAGTGTATGTTTAATTAACAGTTACAAAGGCACAAACTTTTAAAATTTGGATTCTATTGAGTCATTCCCATATATCACCCTTACCTGTAATTGTGGAAAATCTGAAGTCACTCTGCCAAAGAAAATAAAAAAGAATTTTTTACGCAGTTTTTTTTCATCAAAGAAGTGGAAGACAAAGTAAAATTTTCTATTTTTGCATTTCTTATTTTTTTTTCAGGAGATTTTTCATAAAATCTTTATTATAGACAAATGGGAATTCTGTCCGATTGGATAATGGCTATAAGATAAGCATCAAGAACTGCAAAATCAGCTTTTATTTTTGAAGTACAAACTTCAATGGCTCAGACACTGGTTAACTGACATTGGATTTTATTTAATTTTTCAAAATCTCAGCGCGATATTTTATTCAATAAAAATATTTTAAAGATATGTCCCCATGCGACTATCACATGTTTCAAAACCTGAAAAAAATATTTGGCAGGTAAATATTAGGCGTAGGACTTTTTAAAAAGCCTTCGTGAGACATCCACAAACTTTGACGATGTATTTTTCATAATCAATGACTGTCCAAAATGTGAAATTTGTGCACTTAGACAGAAAATTTATTCAACTTTTCTTCCTATATCGAAAATCAAAAACACGTTTAATCGATGTACATCCCCCCAATTATTCATTAACATAATAAAATAAAGTAAGGACCAGCGGAACAATATTTATCTAGGTGAGTATTGCAGTACAAACTAAAATGATACCTAAGTGACTTTGCCACTTAGGTCAACTTTTTCATTGCCAAGTTTAAGAAAAATAACCCTAAGCGGCAATGTGACTTCTGTATCTTTTCAGTTTGTACGGCATAATAAGTTAACGTAGAAATGTACGTTGTAATACTAATCGTATTTTGAAACAGTTTACGTGAGAAATAGGCAACAATGAATTCAATTTCTAAATTTTAGGGACCTGTAGACTTTAAAAAGATGGCTGATTCCACATGCCTTGTGGTGAAATTATTATTTTGAGTACACAGAAATCTAGGTGGTGCTTTGCTCTTTTATCCCTTGTTTCTAAATACCATCAAATTTCACGTGTTGTTTTAGATCTCTACGTGAAGCTAACATGTGTTTTTACGTGGATGTTTTCACCTGATCACCAGATCCTAATAAAATTTAAGTGAAGCTTTATCAGTGATAACACAAGATCAACAAAAAGCTGTTTTGATAGAATCTTCGTTCCAATTCCGAGCGCATATTGAAACATGTGTTTTGCTATGTGGCATAGTTTGTTTAATGACATATATACCACGCCACAGAGTGAAAAATCCTTGGACAGTAATTGCTTGTCATATTTATACTATATGTACATATAGTTTTAAATAGAACTATTTTGTTGATACAAGTTTAACCAGTGTTCAAAAGAAATATCAGAAAATTCATTTTTTTTCATTGTTATTGAAAAATATTAGTTCTAGAAAAAGAGTATCGGCATAAGAAAGATCCATTTTGATCAGATCTCTAACTTTTATACAGAAGATTATTGTCAAAAGATAATATTTTTCATGATTTTTCCAAAAGATTACAAAAAATGATAAATTAAATTTCTATGAAACTACGATGTAAATCCCTTGAGAAGATTCTTGAGAACCTCCATTTCATGTATCAAGTCAATATTTTTGGGTGAACTTTTGGAACTATACGCGATTCATAGTTTCAAGTTAAAAATTTTATTTTGATTATAAAACTCTTGAAACTCTAATTTTTGAAATAATTTTCAGAATGATGTGGTTGAAGATTACGGTTATCCGTTTAAAATATACAATGTTGAAACAGAAGACGGGTACATTCTGCAAATACATAATATACCTTTTGGACGAAACGTATTAAAAGGGAGTCCTAAAAATAATAAACCAGTGGTTCTCGTTATGCACGGAAATTTAGGATCTTCAGCAGACTGGGTTGTAACTGGTCCCAGTAATGGTTTAGGTACTGCACAACTATACATATTTACTAACTTATAATTCTTTATAGTGTATTTCATTGATATTTAATTAATTGTTATATATTAGTTTATATATAGTATTATTATATTTTATTATTAATACAATTCGTTTACAATATTTTCCAGCTTTTTTTTTGGCTGATAGCGGCTACGACGTATGGCTCGGAAATAATCGAGGGAATACTTACTCTAAAAATCACACGATGTTTCTGGAAACAAGTTACGGATTTTGGGATTTTAGGTGAGAATTTGATATAACTTTAACTGCATGAAATGTTTTATATATAAATGAAAAGTTATAACGAAAATAGTACAAATAAGAGGAAACTTAATAATTGAATTTGTGCACAATAATATTGACGATAATACTTTATTATTAATTCCTTATTCAGTTGGCATGAAGTATTCCTTGGAAATACAAAAGGAGCAATAAATTTATTGTCAAAGCTATCCTACCCTATAGGAGTAAGTATTACATTTTAACTGTAATTTGTAATTTTAATTTAAATGCGTGTGTGTAATTATTTTTTTAACAGCATGGCCACCGTTACATAAAGGCGTTTGTGTAACGTAAACTCTGCATTTGTATTTATTAAATAATAATAATAATGCACTCTCTTACACGAAAAAAAAATTCTTGACGCGAACGAGTGAATCGAGAATATATTAAACTCAAAGAAAGTGCACGCTTGGATTAGGTAAAACGTTTAGTTAGAAGAGTTAAACGTTTATTTACTTTATGTGAATTGTTCTCGTAAATCAGTAATTTGGACAAAATTGCTAAGTTCGAAAGCTTATTATTTTCGACAGATTATGTATAATTGTATTATCTTCAGATTAGAAAAAAAATTTAGTTGTTATAGAAATATATTAACTTACAGTAGCCAATCTCTCGTCTGGTATCGCGAAAAGGAATTTCCCTGAAATCCGTGTAATGCATTTGGAGGTCAAGTTTGTTGTTTTTATCGCGTTTCTTGATATTTCAATATAGTTATCGCCTATAATCGAAACAAATGTAAATCATAATTACTGCATCATAAACTCCATTTAATATTAACATTCGCGCACATTTTAAGTGGTAAAAAGTGTTTAATTATCCAAAGTAAATCTCAACTGTCACTGCTCCCGATTAGACCGTCGCCATTTTATTTCGCTGTTCCCATAATGCACCGGCGCTCTTCCGATAATTGCTTCGGACACCTATTCTTAATATTCCTATTATATCTATACTTATTCGAGGCTTGACAATAGGATATCCCTGGTATATGGAAAATGGTTCAGGATATTCATTTTCGCTAATCCAGGGATCTTTCTAAATTCCTTCGTTCGTTTGCAACTAAATGTTTAGCTATAATAAGGAATAATATCCCTGTCACAGCTCGATTCTTTTTACCGTGTAAGCCAACAAAGTTCGACTATCGGAAATTATTTTTTCATGAATATAATATAATCCAATGATAAATTAACTTATGAAGAAACATGAACTCAACCTATGCCATACCCATATTATTATATTTCTTTAAATAATGAACTTTGCATTTTTACACCACAATTTTGATAAATCAATTTAGTAAAATTTTTGAACGCACATTATAATAATTAACAATGACCTAATATGTTGAAAAACACATGTAATAAGCCTCGTGCCACTTGGTAAACTCTTCCCTGAAAATCTTGGTTAAGTATCCCCCAACATTAGTTCATGCGTTCAATGTCAAAATTTTTAGTAATAATTGTTTCATTATTCCGATTTACACCAAATCATTACACTACTGTGTAAGGCAAATTTCTGCCAATTTTCGATTATCGGGCTCAGTTAAGTCTCCCACTTTCCCTTGGACTTATCACGTTAAATGTTATGAAAAACATAAATATTTTGTTTAAAATTAAAATAATTATTATTATATTTCAAATTACATTGAAATTAATTAAATATTCTATTCAAAATAACACTTTCAACAAATAACCATTTGAAAAAATATCATGTGGGTTGAAGGTGTTGTAAAAAATTTGGTTGATGGTGGTAGTTGAAGGGTCAAGGTGTTATAACTGTTTTACAGAAAAATAGTCTTTTGACTTAAAAGTTTAAGAAGTGGTACAAATTTTTAATTTCCTAACTTGTCTGTGTAAAAAAGTAACTTTGCTACTTTTGGTTTAAATTCGAATTTCTTATAGAAAATCAATCTTTATGATTGAAAATTCGTTTCCTTATTTTACAAAGCATCTCTTAGCAGCATCTGCATTCGTTGAAATATCAAATATTACATTTTGTATCTAAAATTCTTATTAGCAGGTTAAGAAGTCAACTACTTTGTTGAAAATTTACATGCTGGTTCGAAAATTCAACTCTGGTTAAAAATTTAAATATTTTGTTGAAAATCTTTTCTTTTTGTTGTAAGATATCCACCACTAAGTTTTAATTAACAATTCTTTTTTTTTAATGCAACTCTTTTTGGTTAAAGATTAACCTTTTTTGTTTCAAAATTTGGCCATTCAGTTTAAAATTTATATTTGTAGGTTGAAAATTTAACTATTCGGTTAAAAGTTAAACTATTCGATGTCAAATGCAAATCTTTCATTAAAAAACCAAATTTTTAACAAAACCGTTTACATTGAACATGAAAAAGTTTAATTTTCAGTTTTAAAAAATTAACGAATTTGCAATAAAATAGTTACTTTTTCATCCAAAAATATAACATTTTAACAAAATGGTTAAACTTTTAAATAAGTAGATAAATTTTCAACCAAAAACTAAAAAATAGGATTATTCTAAAACAACAACAGCTAAATTGAATAAAAAAAATTAATTTTAAGAAAATTTATTAATTTTTAACCAGAGATACATTTTTAATTAAAATAATGAATCCTCTACAAAAAAAGTTAATTCGTAAAAGGTCGTTCAACCTTCAAACAATTAAAGAAATGTTCAACAAAAAATATTAATTCTCAACCAAAGAAAGAAAGAATTTTCGACTAAAATGATAAATCTTCATCCCAAAAAAGATCCACTTTTACTCATTTACTTTAACATTTAACCAAGTAGTCGAATGCAAACAAAAAATACAAATTTTAAACAAAATAATTGAGTCCTCAACAAAGAAGCTTTAACAAAAGATAATTCACAACTACCAAATTACAGTTGTAGATGTATATATGCATATATTATCGAGCGCAAAGCTCTAGAACGAACAAAGCAAAAAGAAAAATATCTACAAAATTGTTGAGTTTTCCACCCAAAAAGGCAAGTTTTGAAAAGCAGTTGAATTTTCAACTTAAAGGGATACATTTTCATTGTGTTCATGTTCAGTAAGAAAATCAAGTTTCTTCCCAAAGAGTTGAGTTTTTAACCAAGAAACAATTTTAGTCAAGACATAAAAAAATGCATATAAATTATTGAACATTTTCAAGAAAAAATTTTAAAAAACTGTTCCCTTATAGTTTAAAAATCAAGTCATTGGTTCAAAATTTTTCTTTTTTGTAAAACGTTAATCTTATTGGTTAAAAATTAATCTTTTGAACATAGAATTTTTTTATGACGAAAAAATAGTTTTCTCAAAATTTAATCTACAAACAACAAAATTTTCTTCCTGATAGATTCAAAGACTTGAATTGCAGAATCTGTCTAATGGTAAATGGATTCGATCTCCTTTGAAATAATTTTCATAAAACTTTTTTTTTGTTGAAAATTAATTTTTTTAACAGAAAATTAAACTATGACATTTTTGGTGAAAAAGTAATTTTTTAAATTAAAGTTAAATCTTTTTAGTTAAAAATCTAACTAATTGTTTAAAAATCTATGGATTTTGTTAAATATTCGTCTTTTTTAGTATAAAATTAATCTTCTTGTTTGAAAATTCTTCTTGCTGATTTAGCATTCAACCATATTTCTGACAATTATTTTTTTTTCAACATTAATTTATTGAAGTGAAAATGTAACTTTCCATTTTTGGTTAAAAACGTATTGATATTTTTAATTGCAATCTGTTTTGCTAGAGAACTCAGCTTTTTTTTAATTGCACTTCTTTAAGTTGAAAATTATTTTTTTAACTAAAAACTGAACTATTTAATTTTTCGTTGAATATTCAGTTCATAATTGAGGCGACATCTGTTTCGGTTCAAAACGAACTTTTTTGATTGGAACTTCAACTCTTTTCTTCAATTTTTTTTATTAATTTCTATAATCAAAAAATCGACCTATATTAATTTTGGTTAAAAAATGATATTTTTTCAGATAAACATCATATATTTGTTTGAAACATTCTAGATTTTGTAGAAAATTCGTAATTTTTTGTAGAAACGTAATATTATTGGTTGAAAATTAATATTTTTCATTAAGGATTGAGTTATTTAAAATAATCCTTTTCAGTTTGTCAAAAACAAATTTCTTTAAAAGAAATTTCGGTTCTACTATTTTTGGTTGGAAATTAATATTTTAAATTGAAAATTGACATTTTGTACTCGATAATTAAATTTTTAAATTTTGTATGTTTTGGTAGAAATTTAATCCTTTTGGTTTAAAATCGACCTTTTTTCGTTAAAGATTGAACTATTTGGAAATAAATTTATCTGTTTTGATGCAGTATTTAGAAATTCAGAATTTTGTTGAAAATTCGTTATATTTGGTAGAAAAATAAACTTCTTAATTGAAATTTCATCTTTGTTTCGAGGATTCTATTATTACATGAAAAATTCGTTTTTTGGTGAAAAAATAATTTCTTTAAGAGAAAAGTTGATTATACCATTTTTTATAGAAAAATGATATTTAAAAAAATGGATCTTTTTTTGTTAAAAATATAATTTTTTATACAGTCTTTTTAAGTAGGGAAATTAATCTTCGCGGTTGAAAATTCATCTTCTAAAATGAGGGTTCAATTATTATTTTTTTGAAAATTCCTTCATAGTTAGTCAAAAATTCATTTATGTAAAATAAAATTGGAATTATATCATTTTTGGTAGAGAATTGATGTTTGAAGTTAAAAATTGATCTTTTGTAGTTGAAAATTCAACCCTTTGGTTTGAAAATGCACATATTTAGATGAAGATTCGTTATTTCGGTAGGAAATTAGTCCTCTTGTTTGAAAATTCATCCTTGTGATTGAGAACAAAACTATTAAGTTGCATATTCCGTTTTTTTTTGTAAAAATTAAATTCTCTAACTGAAAATTTAACTATCCCGCTTTTGGTGGAACACTGAAATTTGGAATTAAAAATGGATATTTTGAAGTCGAAAATTCAATTATTTATTTCAAACATCGTCTTTTTCATATAAAATTAATCTTCTTGGTTGAAAATACATCTGTTTGCTTGAAACATCAACTATGTATGTATCATCAAATGCATCTAGTTTAGTAAAATTTCAATTCATTTGTTGAAATTCAATTGTTTGTTGTTAAATATTAATTCTTCTAACTAAAAAGGAATTATCCTATTTTTGGTTTATATCATTATATTTTTAATTAAAAATTTATCTTTTTTGTTGAAAACTCCACTATTTGTTTGAAAACTGATCTTTTTGATAAGGGTTCAACCATTTCGTAAAAAATTGATTAGAAATTCAACTGGACAATTTCAGGATGAAAAATTATATTTTTTAATAAAAATTAATTTTTCCATTTGAAAATTCGTTTTTCTGGTAGAAAATTATTTTTCTTTGTTAAAATCTTATCTTGTTTATTTAGGATTAAACTATTTTCTTTCTTTTTTTTGTTTGTTAAAAATTAATGTCTAAGGAAAATTTTAATTATATCATTGTTGGTTGAAAAATAATCATCTTTTTTGTAGATAATTAATTTTATGGCTGAAAAATTAATCTGTTTTTTATTATTCTTAACATAGATGCCCAAATTCGACTTTTTTTTCTCAGATCGAAAAAAAACTTCTTGCGTAATTTACTATAAAAGAATTTTAATCGCTGAGAGAATCTGCTAAATAATATGCAGAACCTGCCTGGTTATAAGTAAATTCTATTTTATTCTAAATTCTTTTTATAATATTGTTCTTGCATTAAAAATCAATTTAGTTGATAATTCTATTATTTGTTTAAAAAAATTTTGTTTAATTAAAAATTAATCGTTGTGATTAAAAATTCATCTTTTTTGTCAAAACTTTTACCATTTGGTGTCAAGTTCATCTGTTTTATTTAAAATTTGTAATAACCTATGGAAAAGTTCATTTTTTGGATTGAATATTAACTGTTATAAACTTAAAACTGAATTATTCTATTTTTGTTTAAAATTTGATATTTTTTATTGAAACTTGATTTTTTTAGTTGAACATGGAATTATTTGTTTGAAAAGTCCCGTATTTTGTTGAAAATTTGTGTTTTTTGTTAAAAATATAAATATGAGGACCCGATACATCCATAAACCTGAACATAATTCATTTAATCCCACATTTCTTAAACCATATATTGTATAAAAGCATATAAAACATTGGAAGCCTATACATTTTATACAGCTGATTTGTTGTAAAGTTGAAGTGCAAGGAGTTTAATGGTACTTTTCTGATATTGAGTAAAGTTAGTGTAACATTGGTGTACTTTTAGTTATAAGTTAATGTTTTAGTTATTATTTGCATGCAATATAAACATCAAGTATTATTCCTGTGATACATCGAATTTGTTATAAAATCAAAAGGACGTAAGATAAAAACATAAAAAGCTATTTTTTATTTTGATCCTGATAAAATAGTTTCTGTCTTTTCACCAAACATTTTATAAAGTTGAATGAAATCTTTGTGTAATTTGTAAGAAAAATGTCAGTAAAAGCTTAACTTTCTTAAAGTTTTTGTAGTACATTTTCGTAACCTTTTACAGAAAAAAATAATATATGATAGATTTTTGTAGATATATACGAAAGATTTACATTAAAGTAGCCAAAATTATCTAGTTCTGCGACCAGCAGTTCGCGTTTGTATTCTAAAATTAATTCCTAACTTCAAAATTTGTGACAGTCCTCATAATTGAGAACCACTCTAAACAATTTGTCAGGAATGAATCCCCGCCTGTGTTTACAAAACATAAACCAGGCTGGGCAAACCTTCCGACTAGATTACTTTAGAGTGGCTATTAAACGACCTTACTTTCTCCCAAGACAAACACGACCCTTTAACGTGCTGATACCTAGGAAGAAAGAGAGGTATAAACTCACATCTGGCACATCTGTGGTGGAAGGTTCCCCCATCACGCGCCAGGCCCGTGAATCTGAGTCACTGCGCGTCATGACTTCTCTCTCTCTCTCTCTTCCTTAAGCGTGGAAAGCGGCCAGATGTCGCCAACCACGTATTCAATACGTAAAAGGGAAAAACTCCTTTTAAAACTTTTAACCTTCGCGATTGTTAAAATTATAAAATAATTTGTAATGTGTCCCTTTCATTTTATACCAGACCGGGGTTAGGGAACAAAGGGGAACCCTATTTTTTCTAGACGATCTTATTTTTAATTTTAACTCTACGATTATGTGATTTTATTATTATTTTTTCGGTCTCTAGTTTTAATTTATCAGATATATGATTAATTTTATTCTTTCCTTGCTTAGGAATTGACTTTCCTT
>NC_046657.1:143428534-143429950 GCF_010883055.1 Belonocnema kinseyi
TTTATCCATAATGACTGGCTAAAGTACTCGACCTTTAGTTTAGGACACTTGAAGAATATACCAAAGGCTAATCCAATCAGTAATCCGCATAGAGTTATGCATACAGACAGCGATAGACATATTTTCGAATACCTCTTTTTTCGGGTTCTGAAGGTCTCAAAGTGTGGACATTTGACAAAAACAAGGTGGTCCATTTTAACACAAAATTATTATCTTTTCTGATGAGAATCTAAAACTTGTTCAAACAAACTGACCTTGTTTAAATAATTACCAAATATTTCAAACAAGATGTACTAGTATTGACATTCATCAACTTTATATCTAGGTGTCCGCATGAAAAAGTCGCTTTTGTTTAGGAGATATTCGCCTTTTTCTAAGATGAGGTCAAAATGATTATTTTTGGATTTGTATGAGGGATGCTAATGGGATCTATAGTGATTTAATTCCAATTATATATCTTCTTAATATGAAATCTCTAAACGATATTGTCGATTTCGATTGTCACACTACTCGATTTTCATTTCTATATGCGTGAGACACGAGTTCTGAATGGGTTAGACAGAGTTGAAAAATATTGAAAAATTTGTCACGATTGCTCGTTCTTTGATAGCTACACGCGTGCAAAAGGGACACTCGTGAGTCACCGTGAGTTAGACAGAAATGGAACGTTACACGCGTTTTCTTGAAGTTAAATGATCTCAACGGAGCTGGCTTGATCTGCGCTTGCTTGGATTTGAGTGATGTTCATTGGCTACGGAGCGCGTCGATAATACCAATCAACGCTTCTCATTTCCCACCACCACCTTTCCACCCCTACCACTGCAATCGCAATACAGGGCATCTGCTTGTTATTCCTGATCGAATTCTTATTTCAATTTGAGCCTCTCTGCTTGTTATTTATGATCGTATTTTTATTTCAAGTTCGGAAAGAACATTTTAAAGCCTTCAAAGCATTTGAACGAACTATCTGGACCATTAAAAAATATCTACCTGAGTGCCTGCGGAGAATTTCTACGAGCTTCTCAGAGCCTTGAGAATCTTTAGATAAAACTGTGAGATTTCTATCGGTAGGTTTAGTATATTTTTAATTACAAGTTAATATTTAAGCTATTATTTGTTACTAATATAAAAATTAACATTAAGTAATATTTCTATGAAGCATGAATTTGTTATTAAAGTCCATTGCTGGTGGAAAATGCGATAACAACTTTCGAAACTTTGAAGTTAGGAATTAATTTTAGAATTCAATAGCGAACTGCTGGTCGCAGAATTAGATAATTTCGGCCACTTTAATGGAAATCTTCCATATATATATACAAGAATCTATCAAATATTATTTTTTGCAATTAAAGGTTACGAAAATGTACTACAAAAACTTGAAGAAAGTTAAGCTGTTACTGAAATTTTTCTTACAAA
>NC_046657.1:143430050-143430295 GCF_010883055.1 Belonocnema kinseyi
AAACAAATTTATCAAAAACACGTAAGATGAAAACATAAAAAGCTATTTTTTATTTTAATCCTGATAAAATAGTTTCTGTTTTTTCTCCAAACATTTTATAAAGTTGAATGAAATCTTTGTGTAATTTGTAAGAAAAATTTCAGTAACAGCTTAACTTTCTTAAAGTTTTTGTAGTACATTTTCGTAACCTTTAATTGCAAAAAATAATATTTGATAGATTCTTGTAGATATATATGGAAGATTTC
>NC_046657.1:143430305-143430621 GCF_010883055.1 Belonocnema kinseyi
CGAAATTATCTAATTCTGCGACCAGCAGTTCGCTATTGAATTCTAAAATTAATTCCTAACTTCAAAATTTCGAAAGTTGTTACCGCATTTTCCACCAGCAATGGACTTTAATAACAAATTCATGCTTCATAGAAATATTACTTAATGTTAATTTTGAAAAATAATAACAAATAGTCGCTTAAACATAAACTTGTAATTAAAAATATACTAAACCTACCGATAGAAATCTCACAGTATATGCTAAAGATTCTCAAGGCTCTGAGAAGCTCGGAGAAATTCTCCGCAGGCACTCAGGTAGATATATTTAATGGTCCAG
>NC_046657.1:143430749-143431066 GCF_010883055.1 Belonocnema kinseyi
CCTGTATTGCGATTGCAGTGGTAGGGGTGGAAAGGTGGTGGTGGGAAATGAGAAGCGTTGATTAGTATTATCGACGCGCTCCGTAGCCAATGAACATCACTCAAATCCAAGCAAGCGCAGATCAAGCCAGCTCCGTTGAGATCATTTAACTTCAAGAAAACTCGTGTAACGTTCCATTTCTGTCCAACTCACGGTGACTCACGAGTGTCCATTTCGCACGCGTGTAGCTATCAAAGAACGAGCAATCGTGACAAATTTTTCAATATTTTTCAACTCTGTCTAACCCATTCACAACTCGTGTCTCACGCATATAGAAA
>NC_046657.1:143431166-143439043 GCF_010883055.1 Belonocnema kinseyi
TAATTTTGTGTTTAAGAATTTTTCTTTAAATGTTATGTTCAAATTCTTTGATGTTTAATTTCGTCATTATACTATAGTATTTTCTTTCTGTATCCATATCTCCGACCTGTTTGTTCCGCTATCCGTATTTTCGTTTCACAAACGAAAAACATCGAGCTGAGTGACGCGCTCAGCTCTGCGAGAGTAGGGATGGACGGGGCAGCCGCTACGCCCCTCCATCCTTCACACGAGTGGCCGAGAGGACCGGACCAACCGACGGCCGGACCGCCTCTCGGCTGATGCGAATAAAAAGGGGTGCGTACAAGCGAAAGTACGCACTCTTGCTCGGGCAACCAATTGGGTAACCTCAGTCGCCTTCGGCTAACTTCTGTAAGCCATTTTTTGAGACTAAAGAGTGCATTCGAAAGCTAAAATTAATTCGCAGGTCTCTTTCTTTTGTTTCCTTCTCGCTCTCTCGAGCATTTATCCCATTATTCCTCCGGCTTTCCTCCATCCTCTCCTTATCCTCCCTCTCTCTCACTCCAACCTCAACTCGGTACGCTCTCAGCAGCTCCGCCAATTCTACTCTCTCTCTTTTCAGGGTCGGTAAGCTCTTTGCAGCTCCGCCCGCTCTCTATACTCTTTTCAGAGGACAATACGCTCACCGCAGCCCCGCCTCGACCGCTTTCCCATCTGTCTAATTTTTCGGGGTCGTTAAGCTCCCTCGCAGCTTCGGTGGCCCTGCCTTTTCTTATTTCCAAGGTCGGTAAGCTCTCCTCGCAGCTCCCGTTGTTTTAACTGTTCTTTCTTCAGGACCTGTAAGCCCTTTGCGGCCCCGACGATCCTCACCTTCACTGCCTCTCTCCTCCATCTATGCCTGGTTCGGCCAAGACTTCCCGTCCCCGTCCCGGTAGGCCCACCCCAGTCCCCCGTCGCTTGGCCACACTCCGTGACGCCCTGCAAGCTGGTCTTCAGCTTGAAGACTGCAGGCCATCTTCCTCCTCCAGCTTCACCCCCAAGGCAGTAGTACGTTCCGTCCTAATAGTGCCAACCAGCGAGAGATTCCGATTCATTCGGCCTCTCGCTTCCACCTCTTCTCCGTCAGCAGTTTCGGGCAGCCTGGATTCCACCGGGCTCTACGCAACACCCGACACCACCGCTCCTCGCACCCCTTCACCCCGCAATCGCCACCATGTCGAGGAAAGTGATGGCGATGTTCTGATCCAGCTGGCACAAGGGGGGGACTGTGTTTAGTGGCCTCTACCCAGGAGGGTACGAACGGCCCTCCACACGGTATCGTAGAGGCACCTCTCATCTCACATACCGAACCACCATAGCCCACATGTAATTTTTAGATCAAGTCGGGTGTAAAATCCATCCACACCGCCCGGCTTGTATCAAAATTCGAAAGTTTTTGTCGCATTTTCCACCAGTAATGGATTTTAATAACAAATTCCATGCTTCATAGAAATATTACTTAATGTTAATTTTTATATTAATAACAAATAATAGCTTAAACATTAACTTTTAGTTGAAAATATACTAAGATATCCAGATAGCTCGTTCAAATGCTTTGAAGGCTTTAAAATGTTCTTTCCGAACTTGAAATAAAAATACGATCATAAATAACAAGCAGAGAGGCTTAAATTGAAATAAGAATTCGATCATAAATAACAAGCAGATTCCCTGTATTGCGATTGCAGTGGTACGGGTGGAAATTATTATTAATGTAAATGAGAAGCGTTGATTAGTATTATCGACCTTGAAATTTGATTCGATTATTATTCCCAACAGTGATCCAAAAATACTTGCGCAAGCTTGAACTGTGCGTCGCTCATTAGCTCTAGTTCGCGTACGTATTTAAAAATCAAGTACAGACGCGCACCGTAGCCAATGAACGTCACTCAAATCTAAGCAAGCGCAGATCAAGCCAGCTCCGTTGAGATTATTTAACTTCAAGAAAACGCGTGTAACGTTCCATTACTGTCTAACTCACGGTGACTCATGAGTGTCCCTTTCGCACGCGTGCAGCCATCAAAGAACGAGCAATCGTGACAAATTTTGCAATATTTTCCAACTCTGTCTAACCCATTCACAACTCGTGTCTCACGCATATAGAAATGAAAATCGAGTAGTGTGACAATCGAAATCGACAATATCGTTTAGAGATTTCATATTAAGGAGATATATAGTTCCAATTAAATCACTATAGATCCCATTAGCATCCCTCATACAAACCCAAAAATAATAATTTTGATCTCATCTTAGAAAAAAGCGAATATCTCCTAAACTAGAACCGGCTTTTTCATGCGGACACCTAGATATAAAGTTGATGAATATCAATACTAGTACTTCTTGTTTAACATATTTGGTAATTATTTAAACAATGTCAGTTTGTTTGAACATGTTTTACAGGTAATCGCAAATATGTCTATCTCTGTCTGTATGCATAACTCTATTCGGATTACTGATTGGATTAGCCTTTAGTATATTCTTCTAGTGTCCTAAACTAAAGGTCAAGTACTTTAGCCAGTCATTATGGATAAAAGTGCAATAAGTGAGACCCTTTTCAAAATTTTCGAGAAAACTTTTTTTCGAGATTAAAAAAATCTCTGTGCGTTTGTTCTTAAACAAGTAAAATTTTGCTTGTTGAAAGCCCTATAAGATAATCATAACAACTTTTTGAATTTTCTTGAAAAATTTTTTATTCAAATTTGGATGGCACAGAAAATAATGAAAAATAAAAAAATCCATTTATCGGTCTAACTATGCAAGACACAAAAAAAGACAAAAAAGCCACAAGCCTGCACTCAAAAATGGTCTACAAAATTTGTTATTGATCATTTTCTGATAGCATTCGTATTTTTTGTTTTATTCGTAAAAATCAACATTAAGCATAACAACATTTAATTTCTGGATAAACGGCACAAGCTAAGGAAAATCAATTAGACGAAAGTCGTTTCACCAAAAAGATCTATAAATTTGTCAGTAATCCTGTTTTGATGAACTGCACAGTTTTTGTTTGAATTGTAAAAAATAATATTAAAAATAAAAATATATTTTTTAAGTGACACGAGGTACGAAAAAAGTTAATAAATAAAAGTTGCTCATCCAAAAAGGATTTAAAAATTTGTTTTTACTCATTTTTTGATAAAAATGTAAGATTGAAGTTTTGGAAAAACGACACAAGAGACAAAAAAAAATGAAAAAAAGTTGTTCAATCAAAAAAGATCTGCCAATTTCTTACAAGGTCTTGTTATGAAAATTCATGAAAAATAAGAAAATTATCTCTTTAGAAAAATGACACAAGCTACAATAACATTTTATTTAACAAACTTTTTGTCTAAATTATATAATAAAATTAGTGCAAATTAATAAGCAACTATTAAAGTAATCATTGAAAAATGAAATTTGTACATTATTTTTAAATATCTGAATAAGTAGTACCAGTTCGAGGTACAGAAATAAATATAATATACATTTTATATGATATTGTTGAAAATATCGTAGAAGAGTTCACATTTGGACAAAATCGAGGGCGAAGCACGTGATACGTGATGAGAATGTGATTGTTAAAGCCGAAGGAGCTTTAACAAAAGAAAATTTCCAATCAAAAATTACAGGTGTCGATGCTTTGACCTTTAGCCGAGCGCAGAGAGCGCGATAAATATATTATCGAGAGCGAAGCGCGAGTTCCAACAGATTCACACAGGCGCGCTCAATTTGCGAGTGAAGCGAGCATGACGCCCAGTGTGCGATGAGTTAGTAATTATTTAAACAGTTTCAATTTGCTTAAACAATTTTTCCCCTGTACAGCCTGAAAAGATATTACTTTTCAAAATTAATGACACAGTTAACGAATGTTGAGAGTCAATTGAAAAACCGAATATTCAGCAATTTTAAAAATATTTTTCATTTGCTTAGAAAATTTTCTTCTCCTTTAACCGTAAAAAGTTATTCTTTTGTGCATTTAATCATCCAATTAACTGATTTTAAGACTAAAAATTTTTTGTTAAAAAGTTTTCGCAATTATATAAACAATTAATAATTACTTAGTTAGATCTGTTCATAACGACGATGGAGAAAATTATACTTTTTTCCAATCTCTTGCACAATGATGCGTATTATTTAGTATCTGCTTAGCTCAGAAAGCATACTGGATATTGTTTAATAAATTATATGCAATTGCTCTAAGAAAAGTATGGTCTTGTCTTCTTAAAACTATTTCTCTGTTGTACTTCATGTCCATACTTTAGGAAAGATTTAGGTGCAAATTATATTAAATTCACAATTTTCATTAATTTCCCGGGGTGATATATTACTCTCTTATGTATTACTCTCAAAATCTTTTAATTCTGTCATTTATTCCCAAAAATAACTTTTCACGCTTTACAGGGGAACAATTGATGAAACAAATCGAAATGTTTTAAATAATTATGTTAAATATCATTAAAAAATATATTACTCTGAACATTTGTTAATTGTATAATTAATTCCAGAACATTTCACGATTTAAGGAAGAAAAAATTGTTTGATGAAATTAAAATTGTTTAAATAATTATAAAATATTTTTAAAAAGAATTACTACTCTTAACATTCATCAAGTTTATATCATTCGTCCCAAATACTTGTAACTTTTCACGACTTACAGGAGGAAAAAAGTGGTTTAAATGAATGAGAATTATTTTAAGTAGATTTTATGCTTTCACGATGATTCATTTTGATAATAAGAGATATTTCGGGTTTCACTCGTGTAAAAAACTACGAATTGTTTGCCAACGTTTCGTAAACATTGCAGTTCACATCTTCAGGGCTGACCTAAAACTGATGTATCAGGTATGTGCGTTTTTGCAATTTCATGAAATAAAATGTTATTTCCTGTTTCGATATGATGTTCAGCTAGTGCTGATTGCGTGAAATGTTTTAGCCTGACTACTCTCATGTTCCTTAGACAGCCCTGAAGATGTGAATTGCAATGTTAACGAAACGTCGACAAACAATTCGTAGTTTTTTGCACGAGTGAAATCCGAAATATCTCTTATTATCAATTATTTTAAGTGTTTAAAAAAATTAAAATTATTAATAAAATACTTGGAAATTCGGCACTTATTTGTTAAAAATAATGAATACTAATGCATATTATTCTTCAAACATTCCTCAAGAGATGATTATACTGTATTGACAAAAATGTTTATAACAAGTACTTCTTTTCTCTATTTTTTCGGAAACCGAGCTTTTCACATTTAAAACTCCATATTGAATTGAAAAGGCCGGGGACACGGGTTAACGTGTAAACAAATGACGGATTTTCTTTTTCCGGAAAACGAGCAATTTGGGAGGGAACAAGGGTGCTCATAGAAATTCGAAAGTCAGACCCTGAAGCTATATTTAATCTCTATATACAGTCGCTAATCAACCTGACAGTCAGCTTCACTATAAATTTTCCATTAATTAAAATAATATTTCTCCTAATAATATGCTTATGCAAAACAAATCTGCCGGTATCGATAAGGAATTGATTATTTTTTTATGCATGAAGTAAAATACTACAATAAAAGAAATGTAAATACTTATTAAGTAGGATGGCACTTAACAAAATCATTTTACGTACAAACATTACCAATAATGTTATAGAAATTTTTTGAGTCGGTCGGGCACGTTGAAGTCTTGCCTGCATCACCCTTATTGAGAGTATTCACGAACAAATTCTGCGAAGATATATCATTCACGAAGCCGCTTTGTTTTATGGTCATATCTTCGGTTAGTGGACAAGATGGGGCTGGACAAAACACGGTAATGATTACACAAACAATACTTATATATTATATAATAAAAATTTAATATATTGATCTTATACAATTGATTACACAGCACTTTTAGCTTCAATTATATTTTCAAAACACATAATTTCTTCAATAATCTTTTTTTTAATACCTAATATTGGATAAATTGTAAAACTCGATACGATTTTACGAAATAATTTTTTATATTCTAAATATAATCTTATGCTTTAAACTTTTTAGAGTATTTTGGCTGGGTTGCTTCCTTACTTTCCTGCTGGATGCTTTACGAAGCAGTTACTTCATTTTGGATTTGGATTTGAAAATCCCAGTACGTATTCAGTCTCCTTAATAAAATAATACATATCACTGTT
Organism: Belonocnema kinseyi; assembly: GCF_010883055.1. Classification (NCBI taxonomy): domain Eukaryota; kingdom Metazoa; phylum Arthropoda; class Insecta; order Hymenoptera; family Cynipidae; genus Belonocnema; species Belonocnema kinseyi. The sequence goes on from NC_046657.1 coordinate 143,437,300, forward strand.
ATAATTTTTTAGAGAAAATTGATTCGAGGTTTATTCTGCGCAGATCCGTTTCGCCAATACGACTATGAAGTAGCCAAAAATTTGTTAAAATATAAATCAGTAACTCCTCCAGAATATCCCCTGGAAAAGGTCACAGTGCCTGTAGCGATTTATCATGGAACTAACGACTTCTTAGTTGACCCAAAGGTTAGTGGAATAAAAATTTAAATAAAATAGATGACCAGAGATTTGTGGTTATTCGATATTTAAGGCACATCTCCTGATATATGGCCGTAAGTAGAACAAAAATTTACTTTTTTCAGGACATCACCTTGCTTGAAAATAAACTGAAAAATATTGTTCGAGTTTCAATCTGCAATGCAAGTCGGAATCATTTTGACTTCAATTATGGTAGCAACATACGTATGAAAGCTTACAATGATTATTTATTGGACAAAACAAATGATCGGACGTCAAGATTATATGCTGAGAATTTTAAAAAAAGAAACAAATCGTTGCAACCCTATTTTTTAAGAGCTGTAATCGGATTTGAAAGGTCCCACTGGGAAACATTTTTCATAATTTTTTCTAGAAAAGACTGCAGGAATTTTTCCTAAATATGCAAAATAAATCCGGAAATAAAGATAATGGAACTCTAGTTATGTTTAAATTTAATTAATAATGCGACACGATCTTGTAACTTGTACCATCAATGATTTAATGGCTTTAGGCAACTTTAGACTTTTTTACTCCCTTACGGAAATTCCGCGAATAGATAAGAGTTTACTTTATACCAAACACAAATCTGAAGGTTTTTAATTGCTTTATTCTACCTATATATTATTGATAATATACAATAATGTAATTTTCTACTAAAATTATAAATGAAATAAATACAGAATGATGTTACTTTCTATTTGCATTACCTTTTCCTCTAATTTTCAAATATTCAGAAACATCAGAAAAAAATTAGGCTTGATTTGCGACTGGTTAATTTTTCATCGTCTATTCTTATTTGTGGCTTCGTTGGTTCTATACATTATGGATGCCATATCGACATGAAGCTCAATACAATGGATATGGATTATCCTCTAGAAATTTATTGTCTTTGATGTGAAAAAAGTATAAATGTTAAGAAAATAAAGAAAATAAAAGTACTTCTTTGAAGTACTTCTGTTTTCTTTATTTTCTTAACATTTATACTTTTTTCACATCAAAGACAATAAATTTCTAGAGGATAATCCATATCCATTGTATTGAGCTTCATGTCGATATGGCATCCATAATGTATAGAACCAACGAAGCCACAAATAAGAATAGACGATGAAAAATTAACCAGTCGCAAATCAAGCCTCATTTTTTTCTGATTTTTCTGAATATTTGAAAATTAGAGGAAAAGGTAATATAAATAGAAAGTAACATCATTCTGTATCTATTTTATTTATAATTTTAGTAAAAAATTACATTATTGTATATTATTAATAATATATAGGTAGAATAAAGCAATTCAAAACCTTCAGATTTGTGTTTGGTATAAACTAAACTCTTATCTATTCGCGGAATTTCCGTAAGGGAGTAAAAAAGTCTAAAGTTGCCTAAAGCCATCAAATCATTGATGGTACAAGTTACAAGATCGTGTCGCATTATGAATTAAATTCAACCATAACTAGAATTCCATTATCTTTATTTCCGGATGTATTTTGCATATTTAGGAAAAATTCCTGCAGTCTTTTCTAGCAAAAATTACGAAAAATGTTTCCCAGTG
>NC_046657.1:143439143-143444612 GCF_010883055.1 Belonocnema kinseyi
ATTAGATAACTAATGCACATTTTTTGGGTTATTTATATTATCTTGTATCCTATACAGAAGTGCACTATAGAAATTCCTTTATTAAGTTTAATACACATGTATTGGAAGTTTTTTTTCAGATACGTATATTAAATTTAAGTTACCACCAAATTTGAAAATTTAAACACACATCTGAAATTTAATACAAATGTATATTGAATTTCAGATGTGTGTTTGAACTTTCAAATTTGGTGGTATCTTAAGTTTAATATACGTATCTAAAAAAAACTTCCAATACATGTGTATTAAACCTAATACAGAAATTCACTCCTGCGGCACGTTAAAGAAAACGAATGTTTTTATAACTTTGCTTATAAATTGCCAGGAGACAAATATAAAAATTTTCTCTTGCTACGCTATAATTGTATCCGATGAGAATTTTTGATAGTTATTGAAATTATAGTTAATAGATAAATTTAATGTTAAATCTAAAACTTGGATGAATAGCCTTAACCGTATTTTTGAATATACCGCCATTGCATAACAAATATTATTTCTAACTAATTTTTATAAATAAATGTACTTATTTAAAATTTTTCAACGCAAAGCATTTTACTTTTCTGTAGGTTTTTTTTTCATCTCAATAGTAATAATAATATTATTCCACAAAAAATCCCTTTCGACAAAATATATATTTTAATAATTATTATCTTTGTATTAATTATCATTGAAAACACAATTTTAACTTTCTAAAGAGACATAGAAGTACAAGAGTTTGCAGGGAAAGATGTATGGATTTAAAAGATGCTCAAGTTGTATGCAAGGATAGGAACGTTCGGAAGACATTACTTTATAAGAAATGCGTGACATTGAGTATATTCATGTGATCTATCACGTATGATGAATTTTGTGAATCTCTCTGCCTGGGGTGCTAAAAGGAGCACCAGAAACCGACATACCATCGAGAAGTTCCTTAACTGGTCGCTTTACGAAAGAAGTTATAAGTACCCAGGTGAAAAAGTTATATATAATTTATGTATAGTGGATAAGACAATTGTATGTTTGATTTGTTTAATGAACTTTACCATGTAAAACAAATGAAAAATATCAGTGTTTTGTCCAATATATATAAATTATATATAATTTTTTACCTGGGTAGTAGAACATCAGCTACGTCTCCGGAGGATATTTCGATTGGGAGCTATCAACCGATCACTTTCACAGGAATGCCATGCCAGTTATTAACTTTGAAATTTATAATGACAAGTATTTGATGCTCTACTAATTTGACCACTACTTCTATTGAAAGAATGGCCTTTTGCTTATTTTTTGAGCGAATTTTTCGAAAATAAAAATAGTCAGCGAAGACGATCTTGAAAAACGAAGGCGTCAAATTATAGACGAGAACCTCTTCCCTAGAAGAATCATCACCCGAATAAGATCCGAGGTTGACACTGCATTCCACTAGCAACTCCAGGTTGCACAGGTCAAAAAGTGCTTAACTGGAAGCCGAAAATAAATGGAGACGTTTTTAGATGTCACTTTTATGCAAAGGCTGTGTAAGAGAACCCGTGAGGGGAGAACAACAACGTCTCTTCGTGAGTGTCCATTCCGAGCTGATGCATAGAGTGACCGAACAACATCTGGCAATAATTAGCAACATCGTACCCCGCAATTGCGATGGAAAAGAAGGATAATTAGATAGAAGAGTGCGTGCGGAAGATAATAAATAGGTTGAGGAAGCGTCAAGTGGGGATAAGAGAGAATGTAGGGAGTGAGGAGTAGAGTGAGTTTTTGAAAGAATCGTTACAGGGTTCAGATTCGCGAAAGAGAGATTATGGGGGTAGATTAAAGACAGAAGGCAGAGAAGGATAAGTTGAATGACGAGGAGATAGAGAAATAGATAAGGAAGTTAAGATGGTCAAAGTCAGCACTGCTAAACGGTATAGAGAACAATACTTAGCTGTATATCTTTCACTTTCCTTTCTCTTCTCACTCGCTTCTTCCTTCTTTCTGTCACTTTATAAGCGGCTCATCGCGCTTTATAAGCGCTCATCTATAAAGAGAAAACGATATAAATTTCAGTAAAAAATACGATAGATATCCGGGATAAACGAGAAACTTTTTAAGTTTTCTACTCCGTCTAAATTACTAAAATCTTCTTAAAAGGTTGAGAAATATGAAATTTAGGAGAAAGCCAGCAGTAAGTTTTCAAACCTTTCAAATATTACTGATCCAGGAATATGAACACAGAAAAAACAAAAAGTTAAAAGCGTTTAAGGTGTAAGTGCCGAGGGTAATCTCGGTATGCAAACAATTGATGATAGGCCAGGTGACAATAAAAGATGACAAAACGTGGGTATCCTTACCGAACTTCATTTTTTTCATGGCGAGATTAACCCCGGAATTTTCACTGGTCAGGCTTCTTACCATATTACCTTTGATAGTAAACCATTACAATGCCATGTTGCTGTGATGTATAATAGTTTTTTTTATTATTAAGTATACTGGTTACCGCCACATGTATTTTTTTCACCTCCCTGAAGACTGCGTCTGGTTGTCTTAAAAAATTAGCGTTCTTGAACAGGGAATGGACTAGTTGTCCCGAAATTTCGAAACGATTATAACCAAATTTATTAAAAATATATGACTAATTATCCCGAATTTCGCAAGAACGGGAAACTTTGTGTTCTGAAAGTGTCCATAATTCCAAAAATAGAATTCAACCCTTTCAATAAATCATTTATTACTGTTAGGTGTCCAAATTATGACTTGTCAGAGTATCAAGTAATGAGGCCTGCATAAAATAGAAAACACAGGCTTCAAAGCTGAATATAAGGTACGTTGTAGTAAAGTAATATGGAACATTTAGATCAATATCTTATCTGGCCTATACGTGTGGCAATAATTTAACTTAATTTTAGTAAATCAGTTAATTATTAAGTTTTCTAAGTGTTCCAACACCAAGTTATCCTACCTGGTTGGCTAATGAGGTGCGCGCTTCTTTTTATTTATTATTAAAAATTAAAAATAATTATCCAACAAAAAAGTCCATAGCTTTTTTTTTTAATGAAGTACTTATATTCATGTGAACATGTGTTTAAAATGTGGACGTTACATCTCGCATATAATTAAAATAAGCTATTTAGATCCATTTCATTATAATGACATATTCAAATAATTTTTTTTCGGTTAAAATGGAATTATGTCAGAGATATGTATATGTCTACAGAATAAAAATGTTTTGTTTTGATAAAATATGGTAATCAAGGTACTTTATGAAACTAATTTCGACAATTCGATGGGATTTCAAAGAAGTTTCATGACCATAAGATATGTTGTTTTTTAATCTGAAGAATTTTCAAAACATTCCGATTGGTTTTAAAGATTTTAAGTTGACATATCTTGTAGGCAAATATTTGAAAGAATTTCTTGAAGACTCCAAAGAATTTTTATTTATTTCAATAATATGAATGAATTTTGGAGGACTGGGCATATTCTAGGGTGTTCAAAAAGAGCCCAGGGAATTTTAAAGATATGTGAATGAATTCAATTAATTTCAAAATATTTAAATAATTTAAACGAGTTTCAAAGAGGAATTTAAAAAAAATTTTAGGTTTTAAAAACTTTTAGAGTATTTCCAGATTTCAAGGAATTTTCAATTGATTTTAGTTTAGATTCCGAGTCATTTTTGAAATCTTTAAAAAGTTCCAATTGATTCTAAAGAATTCAGGGAACTTGGCAGATTTTAGGGAATTTTTAAAGACTTTAAGGAATTTTTTATTTATTTCAATAATTAAAGAAATTTCAATGGATTGGAAATATTATAGGGCATTTGAACAGATTTCATAGGATTTCCAATTGATCTCAGTAATATCATTGGATTTCAGATGAGGATAACAAAATTATGAAGTAATTAAAAAATATTGTAACTAAATATATATTTTAGAACATTATTTAAGAGAATTTCAGATGATATCAAGGAATTTTTTTTATTTTAATAATTCGAAGGAATTTTAAGGGAATGAGCGTGTTTTAAAGTATTTAAAAAGAAACCACGGCATTTTGAAGATAGGTTAATAATTTCAAGAAAATTCAAGCCTTTGAAGGGCTTAAAATAATTAAGGAATTTCTTCAGGATTTTTAGGAATTTTGTATTTATTTAAATAATGTGAAGAAAATTTCTAAGATTAGGAATATTTTAGAGTATTTCAAAGTATTCCTAGTCATATTCGAAGGCTTTAAGAAGTTTAAAGTCATTTTTAAAGTTTTCATAGCGCTTGAAATATTTTAGGGCATTTCCCAAGATTCTAATGATATAAAAAAATAATAATTTGATGGAATTTCAAAGGATTGGAAATTTTTTGATCGCATTATAAAAGATTTCAAAGAATTTTCAACTAATTTTAGCAATTGATTGCAGAAGATTTTAAATAGCTTAGGGTATTTAACAAGTTTTCAAGGTATTTCCAACGAACAAATTTGGACCACAACGAATAAACGAAAACCAAAAAAACCCTATTGTAATCTGAAAAAAAAACAAAAAACAAAAAAAATAAAATAAAATTTTCGGAAAAAAAAAGAGGATAGAAAAATGAGAAGGCAGCCAACCACATCCCCTTCCTTCTCTTTTTTCCTTCTTTCGTCTTTTTTATTTTTATGGCCATCAAATTACAATAAAATAAAAATAAAAAACATAAATAAATAAATTTGCATTACCAACGTTTCGGTACTCGTACAGTACCCTTATCAAGGCAAGAAAATTTTAAGTGGTAGAAATTGACAGCACCTACAAACAGGTGCTCTCTCTTTCATACCTGAGAATCGAATGAGGATCAGTAGGCCAATCTGTTGTAAACACAATATAAATATCTGTCACAATTACATCATAAATAGAGAAAGTAAAAGAAAAACAGAATTCATGAAATAGCTACGTTATATGTAATTAATAATATTAGCATAACTTTTGTTCAACCCATCCAAATCGGTTTTTAAATTAATAGATAACTTTTTTTGTTTTTTAATATAAAGCATTTCCATGAATTCCCTCTTTCTCTCATTACTTTCACTATGCAAAATTTGAAATTTGAATTTGTATGTCTGCGGAAAATAGTATGAATTTTTAATTTTTTTTAACATGAGTTCAATAGTTTTAGAAATTTGACCAAAACATGGAAGAACAAAAGTATTAAACGAACTATATTTCTTTAACTCTTTCTGATTATCTGCAAGCAAATTATTAATTTCTTTGTTTTTGATTTATTGAACTCTAATTGCAATATGTTTCTCAATTAACTCATTTGGTTAATGATTCAGAAAAAGGATATTCCTAACAATATTCAAATTTCTTGTGTGAAATGTATAATAGGACAAACCTAAAGCTCTGTCAACTGAGACTCCGGATTCTATAACCACGCATAAAATTTGCCTGGCCGCTTCAGGCCGCTCGAGTTGGCCCCTGATGGCTTGAAAATCAGTTTTCGAAAATTC
>NC_046657.1:143444712-143447019 GCF_010883055.1 Belonocnema kinseyi
AAGTTTTTTTGATTTTTTGCAGAAACAGTGAAAGATACAACTTTTTTGTCGAGAGAAAAAAGATGCGCCATGAAATTTCCTATGAAGTGATATCTTAAAAAGCTGAATTTTCGAAAACTGATTTTCAAGCCATCAGGGGCCAACTCGAGCGGCCTGAAGCGACCAGGCAAATTTTATGCGTGGTTATAGAATCCGGAGTCTCAACTAAGTTTTTAATTACTGCAATTTTATTTTGAAAGGGATGAGCAGAAAGGAAATTTAAAATTCTACCTGAATATGTACTTTTTCTGTATCAATTGGTAAAAATATTACCATTCCAACCCTTAATTACTTCTATGTCCAAAAAACTGATTTTATAATCCTGTTCTATTTCATGAGTGAATTGAAGTTATGGATGAAAACTGTTAAAAGTATAAATGACAATCTGTCACTTTTCCAGAGGAACACATAATAAGGTATCGTCGACAAACCGAAAATAAAAAGGCAAAACAAAATCTAATTTCCCAAAAACAAAAACCTCCAAATCTTCCATCACTAGTTCTGCGAAAATCGGAGAAATTACTGAACCTATGGGAGTACCAGACTTCTGTCCAGAGGAAGAGAAACTTCAATTCACTCATGAAATAGAACAGGATTATAAAATCAGTTTTTTGGACAAAGAAGTAATTAAGGGTTAGAATGGTAATATTTTTACCAATTGGTACAGAAAAAGTACATATTCAGGTGGAATTTTAAATTTCCTTTCTGCTCATCCCTTTCAAAACAAAATTGCATTATCCAAATATAGTATCCAAATGAGTTAATTGAGAAACATATTGCAATTAGAGTTCAACAAATCAAAAACAAAGACATTAATAATTTGCTTGCAGATAATCACAAACAGTTAAAGGAATATAGTTCGTTTAATACTTTTGTTCTTCCATTTTTTGGTCAAATTTCTAAAACCATTGAACTCATGTTAAAAAAATTAAAAGTTCATACTATTTTCCGCATTCCATTTAAAATGGATTCGGTGATAAATTTTTGCAAGGATCCTTTGGATAATTTTGAAAAGGGTGGTGTTGTCTACAAGATCACTTGCAGGATCTGTGGGATGAATTACGTGGGACGGACTGGCAGACTTCTTAATACTAGGATAGAGGAGCACAAAAGTGATGTTCGTTTAGGACGCTGTTATAAAAGTGTTCTTGCCAGACATACAAAAGGCATTTGTTGATGTTGACCATGAGTTTGACTGGGATAATGTTCAAATTTTGCATAGTGAAAGTAATGAGAGTAAGAGGGAATTCATGGAAATGTTTATATTAAAAAACAAAAAAAGTTATCTATTAATTTAGAAACCGATTTGGATGGGTTGAACAAAAGTTATGCTAATATGATTAATTACATATAAAGTAGCTGTTTCATGAATTCTGTTTTTCTTTTACTTTCTCTATTTCTGACGTAATTGTGACAGATACTTATATTGTGTTTACAACAGATTGGCCTACTGACCCTCATTCGATTCTCAGGTATCAAAGAGAGAGCACCTGTTTGTTGGTGCTGTCAATTTCTACCACTTAAAATTTTCTTGCCTTGATAAGGGTACTGTACGAGTACCGAAACGTTGGTAATGCAAATTTATTTATTTATGTTTTTTATTTTTATTTTATTGTAATTTGATGGTCATAAAAATAAAAAAGACGAAAGAAGGAAAAAAGAGAAGGAAGGGGATGTGGTTGGCTGCCTTCTCATTTTTCTTTCCTCTTTTTTATTTATTTCCGAAAATTTTATTTTATTTTTATTTTTTTTTGTTTTTTTTTTAGATTACAATAGGGTTTTTTTGGTTTTCGTTTATTCGTCGTGGTCCAAATTTGGTCGTTGGATTCTTGTTTTGTTTAACAGGCTTTTGCATCAATTTTCATTATTGGACGTTAAATGAGATTTTTAATTTGGATTTTGGTCTAATTTAAATTTCGTAAATTTTTTATTTTATGAGGTTCCAAGGCATTTTCGAAAGCCTTAAAAATTTTCAACTTTCAAGCAATTTTAAAATCTTTCGAATAAATATGTAAGGGATTTGAAAAGAGTATAAGGAATTTCCAAGACATTTCAATAACCCGTGTAGAAATTAAAATAGGGAACTAGTCTGGTTCCCGACCCTTCGACGCCACTTAAAGTCGGGGGCTAGTCGGATCATCTGACTAGCCCTCGACCAGTAGTGTCACGGTACGAGGGTAGTTCAATAAGTCCTTAGAATGAAGTATAAAAACAATTTTTTTTGGGTAAATTTTTTTTTATTTTTCAACATAATCTCCTTGGAGCTCT
>NC_046657.1:143447119-143456530 GCF_010883055.1 Belonocnema kinseyi
TGTACGACCACGCTTAAATTCATTTACCCAGTTATAAACCGTTGCTAAGGCAGGGGCAGATGTGCCATGAACTGAGTCCAATTCATTTTTTATCTCATATGTCACGGTAGTCTCTGCTCCAGGTAATTATGCTTCGTTCATTGTCTCCAGAACGTGGGATTTTGCGTCCCGACCATTCTCCCATCTGGGAGCGACGTATTCAAACGTAGCGTGTCGGTGAGTCGGCTCTGCTACATGTTGCGTAGGCCAGCCTCCTGTAGAGCCGAAAATACACGAGCACGAGTCCGAGCCCCCCCCTCCCCCGACTTCATCTCTCGTTTTCGGTGGCTAACTGGCTATTTGTAGGAGTTTTTAGGTAAACTGAATTTCGCAGGGTGTCAAGAGAATGAAAGTTCAGGCAATTTTGCTATGTTCTATAATTTTGGAAAAAAAATAAGGAAATTAATTCTTATCAAGCCTTTTTGCGGAATTGTGATGCACTTAAAAAAAAATTATTTTGGTTAAAAAAATGTGCTTTCAAATTTGCGTAAGCTTAAGAGAAATTCGGGAATTTTGAAACGATTAGAAAATAATTAAAATTTGTAAAAATTAAAAAAAAAATTTTTTAAGGTTTCACGAAAATGAAAAAACTTCTTTTAGGTTTGTATGAATAATTAATAGAATTTTTATTTTGAAAGATTGATTTTAAAAATTCCAATACACTTTAAACTATATTTAAAATGTTCAATAAAGAGTCTGACGGTTTTAAGGCAATCTTGTTAATTTTGCCGAATTTCAAAGAAAATCAGAAAAAATTTAAATAGTTTTTAATGATTAGAAAGCTTAAAAGGTCCGACAATATTAGAAACAGAACTTTTTCAAGATTGGTAGGAAAATTTTTTAATGACTTCTTATTTTAAAAACCTACTTTATGAGAATATTGTAGCAGGTTTTTTAACATGTGAAAGGATTTCCTAAAATTTAAAAGAAGAGTGTAGAAGATTTTAAAGTAAAATGTGTCGATTTGATAAGATTATAATAAAAACAAAAAAATGGAGTAAATGCAAGAAATATTAAGAAGAAAAGAAGAGATTCGAATCGAATTTTAAACTTAAATTCTGGTAGAAACTTAGATTTTTAAATAATTCAAATATAAACTTTAGAAACTTTAAAGGAATTCCGAAAGATTTCAAAGCTGTAAAACTATTTTACTTAAAATTCCTGGGAAAAATTTAAAAGATTATGAGTCAATTTTTTCACATCTTGATTTAAGGAACATAATTCTTTTTAGGCCTTCTTGTGCAATTTTGTTGCACAATTTTTTTATTATACGTTGATTTAAAAATCTAATTTGAAATTTGTGTAAGTTTAAGAGATATTCAAAAATTTTCAAAGGATACAAATATAATTAAAACTTGTAAAGATTTTTCAAGAATTTTGTAAATTTTCACAAAAATGAAAAAATTATTTTAGGTTCCTAGAAATAACTAAAATAATTTTTTATTTTAAAAAATGTGCTTTAAAGGAAAATTAAAGAAGATTTTTAAACACACCAATTTCCTAAAATTTTGAAAAAGAGTGTAAAAGGTTTTAAAATCAAAATTTTTAATTCGATATCATTACAAATTTTAAAAAAATGTAAATAATCGATTAAATTCAATAAATATTGAGTGGAATTGATGAGATTTAAAAAGAATTTAAACTTCAGATGAGTTTTAGAAACGTAGGATAATATGATTTAAAAAACCGAAAAACCTAAAAATTCTTGTAGAAGAATAAGAAAGATGCGCCTGGAAATTGTGTACAATTATCAGTCTTTAAAATTGAAATTCGAATGATTAAAAAAAATTAATTTCAGCACATTTCTTCTCAAGCAGATTTCCCGTTTTTAATCGCAAGAGGTTCCATGACTTCCAATTAGAATAAGTAATTACGTCAGTTTTTAAAATTAAAAAAAGGTAACTTGGAATAAGTTGAATGAGATTTAAAAAAAGTTTATTTTAATTACACATAAAATTTGCTGAATTATTTCTAAAAATTTGGAAACATTAAAAATTGTAGTATTTAAATACACTTAACATTTAAGCCGTTTATATTAAATTTTGATAAGATATAATATATATGTATGTAAAATGAAAAAAATAATAATAAACTTCGATAAACGAAGGACTTTCACATAATGAAAGAAATTCCTTGGAAAAAATGTAAATAATTGTTTTGGAATAAATTCTCACAAAAAATTGAAAAACGATTAAAAAACATTTTTTATTATTTCCTAAAATGTCTAAAAAGCACGTAAATATTTTGAAGCAAAATTTTGTAATTATTCCATGTTACTTAACTTTAGAAAAATTAAGGAATATAATTCTTTCAAATTTGAATGAGTTTAAGAACTATTCAAAAATTTAGAAACGATTTGAAAATAATTAAAACTTGTAAACATTTTTAAAGGAATAATGAACATAACTTTTTATTTCCGAAAATCGATTTGAAAATATTATTTTTAAACATTTCAAAACATTGCAAAAGATTTCAAATATTCTCAAAGCAGATGATTCGAAAAAATTTAAACTTTAGAATTGTTTTAGAAACGCAAGATGAACTTTAGGAACTTTAAAAGAATCTCGAAAGGTTCCAGGAGAATAAACATAGTTTCATAAAATATTTGGGAAATTTTAGAAGATTATAAGGAAATTTTTTTCTACATTTTGAATGATTTTTTTTTATTTTTGATAAAAACTAGAGAGAGAGTTACCAATATCTTGAAGAATTCAAAACGTTTTAATTTCAGGCGAAATTTTCCTAATATTTTTTTAAATCTTTAAAAATAAAAAGTCTTAAAAATCTCCTAGAATCTTTTCTGACACATCTGATATATTCGAAAATATATATTTTTTAATTTTCTTAAAAATCTTATAATAATTATTTACATCTAAATTTGTAAACAAGCTGATAATACTTATTTTATTGTATATGAAATCTTTACAAAATCTCTAATGCTTTAAAATACTTATCTCAACATTGCAAAATTTAGCTTTTACAATTTTATTGAAATTGTAAAAAATTTTATTGTAATTTAAATTGATTGTAAATAATTTTAAAATAAATCCAACAAAATTTATTTTATGAAGAAATATCTCATGATTATAAAAAGAGAAAAAAATGGTAAAGGTAAGACTTTGTATCATTTTAATAATAAATGAACATATTGTTAGATTATTTTTCCTTGATTCTGGTCGAGGGTCAAAAATGGTACGAAAAACTGTCGTGAAATTTCCAAAATCAAACTGTAATCTCTATACATTAATTTTTTAAGTTAAAAATGGTAATACTTTTATAAATATTGCCAAAATTTATTTGAATATGATACACATTGATTTTTGTTTTAAAAATTCCTGTAAATAGTTGGTATTTCTTAAATATTACGATATTTGTGTGCCATGTTTGTCCTTAGCGAATAGATTTCAGGTATAAAATTATAAAAATATATCCATCAGTTAGTAAAATACTATGAAGAACCGCCTTTCAAATTATAGTTGAAATTAAAGAAATAGATATTTCTCTTATTGTTTTTAGCACATGATTTTTCACTTAACATAAAGCAGATTCAAATACACTTCAAAAATAAAAATAAGAAAGTTCAGATATTCACGCAGTTTTCTGTTCAGAAAATCCCACACATTTTTTAATGAAGTTCCTTTCCGCACCACATTCAAAGGAAAATTTTACAACATTTTGTCAAATGATTAGTCTTTTGAATGAGGTCAAGTTGATAACTTTTTGGATTTTTCTCTTAAAATCCTCAAAATTGTGATTATAGCCTAAAATAGCATGAAAAGAGATGTATCAAAAAAGAACCTAGAGGACTTTAAATGTTTTTATTTTATTGGACTTAAAAAAATATTAGAAAAATTCGAGTTATTTACGTCTTTAATTATTATATATTATTTACGTCTTTTAAAACTTTTTAATCTTATCAAATTGAAACTTTTGTAAATAAAAATTATTAAAAATTTTCAAACGATTATTAGAAAAATAATTATTTTTTTCGAATATTTTCAGACCTTCTAATCTTCTAACTTTGAATAATTATTTAAATTTTTCCTGACATTTTGCAAGTTTTAGTTATTTTATTTTTTAATCGTTTCAAAATTTCTGAATACCTCGTAAACTTACTAACATTTAAAAGCAAATTTTACAAACCAACATAGACATAACGAAAAATTGTGCAACAAAATTTCGCAAGAATGCTTAATAAGTATGGTGGGATTGGGAGGAAGAAAGGGAAGATATAGTAAGAAATGAAGTGCAGGGAAACTAGAAGAGGAAGACACAGGAGATAGAAAAATAAGAAATATTAAGAAGGAAAAAAAGATGAGAAACGAAAGTAGGGAAGAATGGAAGTTTTGTTACTGGAATATAGCAGGATTGAAGAGAAAGGATAAGTAGTTTATGAGAAATTTGACACAATGGGATGTAGTCATAATGATGGAGACGTAGCTAGATGAAAAGGGATGGGAAAGAGTAAGGGGAAGGTTACCAAAAAGTTACAAATGGCAAGTGCAAAGTGCAAAGAGGAATAATAAAAAAAGGCAGAGCAATGGGAGGAATGGTAATGGGAGTAAGGAATGACAGTATAACAGGGAAAGATAAGAAAGACAGGAATAAACAAAAAGTAGGAGTAATAGTAGAAGACGCTATGATGGAAAGAAATGATTGAAGAAAATAAAGAAGAGATTAGGATGATAATAGGTGGTGATTTCAATGCGAGAACAGGAGACAGAGGAGGAAGGGAATGGGGAGAAGAGAAAGGAAGAAAATCCAAAGATAAGGTACTAAATGGGGAGGGAAAAAAGTTGTTAAAGAGCTTGGAGGAGTTGGGATGGTATATCTTAAACGGGAATGTAGAAGGGGATGAAAAAGGAGAATATACACGCTCAGGAAGTGAAAGGGGAACGGTAATTGATTATGTGATAGTGGATGATGAGGTAGGAGAGAAAGTTAAGAAACTAGAGGTAGCAGAATATATTGATTCGGATCACTTTCTCTTAATTATAAAAATTATAGGAGAAATAAAAATTGGATTCGAGTGCACAAACAAAAATGAAGTTAGTAAAGGGGGGAATAGAAGTGAGTGGGATGAGGACTGCAAAGGGACAAAAAAGGAGGTCAGAAAGGAATTAAGAAAGTGGAGAAAAGAAAAAAGTCATGGGGAAGAATATAGAAAAAAAGGAAAGAGTATACTGAGTTGTGTTATCAAAAGAAAGAGGAAATATTTTTTGGATTTGCTAGGAGAAATAGAGAGAAAAGTTGTAAAGGAAGGAAAATAGGGTAGAGAAAAAGATGAAGAAGAGAAAATTTCAAGGGAAGAAATAGTTAAAGTTTTAGGAATAATGAAGGATGGAAAGGCACCTGTTATAGATGAGATTCCAAATGTAGTATAGAAATATGGAGGAGAGGAACTAGAGGAATGGGCATGGATAATGTGTAATAGAGTATGGAGAGGAGAGGGGTGGCCAGAGTTATGGAAAGAAGGAGCAGTTATACCAATAGTGAAGAAAGGCAAGGGAGAGGAGGTTTAAGATTATAGGGGGGTGACGTTGATGCCAACACTGTATAAAGTATATGTAACTATTTTGTCGGAGAGATTGAAGATAGAAGTTGAAGAAAAAAAGATCGAGTCACCGAATCAGACAGGGTTTGGAAAAGGAATGGGGGTAATGGACAACATATTGGTTCTGAACTATCTAGTAAATAAGAGAATTAAAAGGGAAAAAGGGGCAATGATAGCAATGTTCGTAGACTTAAAGGCAGTGTTTGACTCATTAGACCGAGGAGAAATAGAAAAAGTTATGATAAACAAGGGTATAAGAGAGGGATTAATAAAGAGAGTATCATAAATTTTTAGAGAGACAGGAATATGGAAAGGAATAAAGTTAGAAGAAGTAAAAAAGTATAAATATTTGGGATATATCTTGCAAACGAATGGAGATCATACAGCTCATATAAGAGAAAGGATAAAAAAAGCGGCAGGGGTAATGAAACAGATATGGGGAATAGGGAAAAGAAGGTTAAACAAAAATTGAAGAAAGAGAATGTGGTTACTTGATACGCTGGTATGGCCGGTATTAAGTTATGGAGAAGAGATATGGGGATGGAAAGAAAGGAAAGATATTGAGAGTTTACAAGAAAGGTATATAAGGTGGACTCTAAGGGCAGACTGGAGGACGCCAGGATATATGGTAAGAGAAGAAGCGCAAAGGGATAAGTTAAATATTAGAGCAGGAAAGAGGGCATGGAAATTTGAGACGAAGCTGAGGGAGGGAAAGGGAGGGGAGTTAGCGAGAAAGTGTTTGATGGAGGTAGAAGAGAGGAGAGGGAGGGCGATCAAATTAACGAGATGGGAACAAGAAAGGAGGGAGTTCTTTAATGATAGAGAAATAGAAGACGGAACTGGAGTAAACTATGAAGAATTGGAAAAAAGGGAGAGGGAAAGACAATTAATAGAAAGATGGGGGGCGATTGAGGAATCAAAATACAATAAATGGTATAAGATGATAAAAAGGGAAGGGGTGCCAAAGTATTTAGAAAAGGGATAAGGAGAGAGAAGATGGACCAGAATAGCAAGATTCAGACTGGGAAACGAGGTAAGGGAGGAGATGTACTGGGAAAAAGAAGAGAACAGAAAGTTTAGAACATGTGAATGGGAGGAGGAAACATGGGAGCATGTATGGGAAGGATGTAGGAGAGGAATGGAAGATAAAGGAAGCTGGCAAGAAAATGTGGTTAAGATTCTAGGGGAAGATGGATTAGTAGAAGAATGGATGAAGGAGTTGGAGGGTCCTAGGGGAGCGAATGAGGGAGAATGAAAGAATACACGTGAAAAAGGTAAATGGAGGTATAAAAAAAGTGAAAGAAAAAGGAAACGGAAGTCGCTTAGATTAGAAGCGTGAAAATTGTAAGTAATGGTAAAGTAAAAGTTAAGCAGACTAAGATGCGTTTGCGTTGTCATGCTCTCTCTCTCTCTCTCTCTCTCTCTCTCTCTCTCTCTCTCTCTCTCGCTTGAACTCTCGCTTTCGTTCGCTCGCTCACTCACTTGCTAATAAGTCCTAAATTGCGCTATCGCTGGAAATAGAAATAAGGAACTAGATATATGACTTTATGTAAATAGTTGTAGATAATTGTATATATAGAAAGGATAAGATTGTAAAAAAAATATAGATTTAAACGAAAAGATTGTAAGGAATGAAAGTCATGTAAGCCCTTAGGGGACACATTATGAATAAAGAAGGCTTAATAAGAATTAAATTCCTTATTTTTTCTAAAATGATATAATATGGTAAAATTACGAAATAATTTTTAAAAGTTCTGATCTTATTTTAAATTTTCTCTCAGAATTCATTTTATTTTTGGTTGAAAAATAATTTTTTAAATGAAAATCAAACTATATGTTTAAAAATTGAACTATTCTGCTGTAAATTCGATTATGTGTGTTTTTTTTAAACATTTTTCAATTGAAAATTCATTTCTTCCATCGAAAATTAAACTATTTTAAATTTAAAATTTTGTAAAATAACTACTTTGGTTGATAATTTAACTGTTTTGTTGAAAATTCGGTTTTGTTCTATTGTTTAAAAATTCATCTATTTTAATCAAGAATTCATTTCTTTGGATGAAAATGCATTTTTCGTGAAACTTCTTTTATTTTGGTATAAAATGGTTAAAAGTTCATCTATTTTTTTAGAAATTAAACTATTTTGCTGAAAAATTGTTGGTTGTAAATTGATTTTTTAAACTGATAATGTAACCGTTTTTCGTTAAAAATTTATCGATTTTGTTCACAAAAAGTTTTGTTCTTTTAAAATTGATTTTGAAACTTTTGTATTTCTGTTTTCGGTAGAAAGTTATTGATTTCAAAATTAAGCTATTTGTTTGCAAATTTAATGTTTTGCTTAGAAATTTGAATATTTTGTTGAAACTTTGATTTTTGGAGGTTGATAATTATTTTCCAACTGAAAATTTTTCTATTCAATTTTTCAATGAAACATTACAATTTTAGTTCAAATATAATTTATTTCGTTTCAAATTCCATTTTTTGTCTGAAAATTTAACTAGTCCATTTTTGATCGAAAACTTGTTTTTTTTTTAATTCGTTTCTGTAGATGAAAACTGAACCATTTTGTCGACACTTTTTTTCTGGAAAAATTTTCTTTTTAGTTATAAATTTATCTCCTTTGTTGGCGAATAATTCTTCTTTAAAAATTCATTTGTTTTAGATAAAAATTAATTTTTTCAACTGCAAACTTCAGTATAAACTACAATGTTTAAGTTAAAAAATGCATTCTTAAAAGTAATTTCTTAGGTTGAAAAATTAAACTATTTTGTCGAAAACTTGTTTTTTATTTGTTAAAAATCTATTATTTACTAAAAATATCACTAAGACATGCAGCACTTAGTTTGAAACATTTTAGACCCAGAAGTCTTGTCTCCTATTTCTATATCTATTTACATCAAGTCAATTATATTTGCCTCTTCGCAATAAGCCTAATGGTTCTTAGATAACTTGGGATTTCAAAACCTGAATAAATTTGAGGAGCAGCTAGATCGTCATTCGTGAGGCCGGGAGAGCTCGGGTTCCAGCTCGTGCATTTTCGACTTTACAAAGGCTGAGCTTCGCAGCATTTAACAGAGCCGACTCACGGACACGCTACGTTTGAATGTGTCGCTCCCAGATGGAAGAGTGGTGGGGGCCGAAAAATCCCACATTCTGGGGACACTGCGTAGTGGACTGAAAATGCTTGCTTTTGACTTTGAAGTA
This sequence comes from Belonocnema kinseyi, assembly GCF_010883055.1. NCBI lineage: Eukaryota > Metazoa > Arthropoda > Insecta > Hymenoptera > Cynipidae > Belonocnema > Belonocnema kinseyi. The sequence continues at coordinate 143,455,917 of NC_046657.1, forward strand.
CGATTCTTTGTTTTTTAATAATTGAAATAAGTGAAGTGATGGAAAATCTATTGTAATATTATTTATTTATTATTCTAGCCGAATAAATTAGTGATCCAACAATATCCAATACATTGTCAAAGAAAATTTGTTTACAATCTCATCCTGTAATGAACCTTAAAATCATCCCCGATTTTGAATTTTTTGTAGTTAAAAAGTTTTTCACTAAAAAGATACAACTTAGGATAGTCGGCATGTTCAGATTTAAAAATTAATTTTCTGGATTTAACATAAAGAGCAGCCTGCGCAATTCGGAATAAATTCGGTCTAAAAAAATCAAGTTTAATGTTTTTTTAATCCCCAATGTAGAATTGTGTAAATTAAGAATGTTGAATTATAATCATTATTGCATCAAAATCAAAATAAATACAAGAAATTACAGTAAAAATTACAAAAAAAATCAATGTTGTCTACTATATAGATGAATTTTACACTTTTTTCTTTGGTATATTGATTGACTATATCGTAATTTTAATAGATTACAGGGATTTCTCATTTTATTTCTCATGGAAATGATTATTTTTACGTTGAATATTACGTGATTTCTGATAAATTATAAAAAATATTTAGTCATG
>NC_046657.1:143456630-143461197 GCF_010883055.1 Belonocnema kinseyi
GCGGTCCAACTAAAATTCTTTTGAGCTCTTCTTTTTCTCTTTAGTACCTTCCACGAACATTAGGAGCCGAAAGAGGCCGGTTGTTACCGACCATACATGAAGCTTAGAAGAGATGATCGGCGCGCAATTTGAATTCCCGTATTTAAAGTTTGATACAATTCACACGGGTCACACCTTGATTAAAAAAGAAAAGTTTTTTGTTAGTGTTGGTAAGGAAAAACCTTATTTGGTCGAATCTTCCAGACCATTTTGATGAAATTCAAAGAATTCGATCAAAGAAGGTTTTTTCTTACCAATACTAATTTGTCATTTCCCACCCATTAAATTGAATGTTTTTACATCCTGAAGTTCATTATATAGTTTCGTTGTTGTTGTTTTAAAATGCTTGTTATTATTCATTCATGCTAATTATATGTATTCTTGATATCTTAAAGAGTGTCCGGACTTATATATACAGGTATATAAAAATGAAAATAAATCGAAAATTCCTTTTCCAAAAATCAGTTGAAGTTTTAGTTTTTGAGTTATAAAATATTTGGGCTGGATCAATCATGAGCGCGCTATAAACAGACGTGCTTACGTGAGTGGAAGTTAAGCGGATATTCACTCAAAAAGCCTCATAACGACCATCGACTAACTTATCAAAAATCCAAAAGTCGTCCCTATAGCCGTCAGTAGAAGTCTTGATTAGTCTTTGCTAGTCTCAGCATTTTCTTGTACTTCGCGGCAAGTCGGTGGAACTCGAAAAATTGATCACGATCGAACTCGTACGAAAGCGTCTGCTCTGATCATGCGCAAAACATCTTCGTTTCGATCTTCGTTCTGTTAAAATTTTGCAGTATTATAGCAAGAAGGATGCTAGCTCACCTACCGACAGATGGCACCACTGTTACAGGGCTACCAGACAAGTAAGTTCTGAACCATGCTAAGTTACCATCAGTCGGTCAAAAAGGGAGGTCCGTAATTTTTTATATCATCATTTTAAAACATATCAGTAAGTTAGGGAGCAATGTTAGCATCAGTAGTTAAAACAGAAAGGTCGTTTTTTACATTATCATTTTACTACATGTCGATGTAGTATAGAGCAATGTTACCAGCGGTCGTTAGAGTAGGTAGGTTGGTACATTTTTAGATTGTCATTTTACCATTGTTTGGTAAAACAGGGACCGTCAGTAATGCACATCTCCAGCCACAGATCAAGCCTCTGTCGCTATATCAGAAGCGTACCTTATCAATCAAGGTTTATGCTATAGCTATGAATAAGACATGACACTACTGTCAAATTAGTCAGCACTAATAACAATGTCGGTAATTTAGGTATCGACCGTTTAACTGATGTTTTGTCAGTCCCGAACACTTTATTTAAAAATTTTTAATCAGACGGACATCTATGCCTAGAATCAATCGAACCTCTCTGTCTACCATGTAAGATAGACAACAAGGACAGGACCTTCCTGTTTTACCGACTGATGTTGACATTGATCTCTGCCTTACCGGCATGTAGTAAAATGCTAATAGCAAGTTACTGCCATCCATGTTTTACCGACTTATCGTAATAAACTGTTTTACCGATCAATAGTAACTTAGCATGTAACAGAAAGTTATAATCCTAGCTTAGCAGGCATCTCCGTTACCAACCACACTGCTTTACCGACTTAGCACAGAACATAACCTCAAAATTATCAGCATCTCCGCTTTACTGAACGATGGTGTAAGGCTTTCTCTGCAGATATCTGCATTACCGACTTTTTTAATTTTCTAAAGAATCTTATAAAAATTATATTTATATCAATTTACAAGCAAACTGATAATACTTCTATTTCTTGTTCTCAATATTTAAAATTTAATTTCAGCTTGAATTTGTAGGTGTTCAAAAACTTCTAGAAAATAAATGCTTATTGGAAATTTTTATGTTATATTATATTACCGAGCGCGAAGCGCGAGCACTAACATTGGCGTGCCCTACGCACAAAAAAATTATAACCTTGTTAACTCTAGAACCATCCACCGGGGTAGTACGCTACCCCATTCAAAGTTCAAGGTACTCTTCTGACTAAGGGCATGTGCAGCTTGGTTCGGGACCCTAACCATAAACTATTCGGCAATCGACCTCGGCTAACGAGCGAGATCACCTGTGCTTTGTTTGAGTTTTATGCGAACGTGATTATGGATTGGGGAAGCGCAGTACCCCAGTGGACGCTTTATGTTCGAGAATTGTCTCAGTAATTTATCGGACAAATGGAAAAAATCTTAAAAAATACTAGTAAAATCAAATATTAAAATTCAGATTTATTATAAATAATCGAAAATGTTTATAGATACTCAATAATGAGGAAATAATCTAATTAAAAAAAATTAATTGCTCATTCTAAACTTGAAATGAAAAAAAAGAAACTTCTCCCGGGACTTTGAATTACTTTTTTCTTTAATTAAATTAAACGGCGCCAGGCAAGTCTCGAATTTTCGCCCTGGAAGAAAAAGACAAGATGGAACCCAAAAAACATATAGTACACTTAGTCATCTTTATGTACACTCCCGAAAATATTTTTTAGCCCTGCGTGATTTTCGAACAATTTCCACTGATGTTGATGCAAACCGTTTCATGCTTAATTAAAAAAAGTATATGGGTAGTTATAAAAATTCTCTCACTGGAAATATTATATATAACATTTTTAGAGAAGAATTTAAGAAAAAGTTTATCATTAGATTAAAATCCTCGCGTGGCTCGAATTTTTTCCCATATTTATCACTGGGCGACGTGGAAAATTATTACCGGAGAGTGGCGCAGGTACAGAAAATATCTAAGAAAGACAATTATAAGAGGTTTTTTAAAGAATAAATCATTGGTTATACGATTTAAATATGCTATATAATTTATTTTAACCAGTAAAACATTAGGCTCCATCAAAAGAGAAAAAAACATTTTCACTGTTGACGATTACAACTACTACAAACAACAAATTTTTCTTATTTTTTTAAAGAATAACGTTAAAATATCACAAAACAAGAAGAAATACCTCGAGTATTTGAACGACTGCGTTAGTTTCTCGCCAGACCAAACAAATCATTCAATTTCGCCGTGTCTGCTGACGCTATTAGGAGAATATATACGTGAACACTTACAAAAGAAACATGAAATAAATGAATAAAATAGGAACGCCTCCCACCTTGCAACAATCAAAGCCCAGGAAGTACGGCAACAACAGCACAAGAGAATATAAGTCTTGAAAAATAAATCAAACGCACGTAGGCCAAAAGAGAAACAAGTATACCACTCTGTGGCTAAACTATAAAATTTTCCAAACGGCAAGTTCAATTCGAGGCTCAACCGAATACTGTTTAACGCCAGCGTCCCCAATTTTGGGAACTTTTTAAACTTCGCTTGCGTCGCGCAGACAACCCGATTGGTCACTGTTAATACATACATTCATAGCTACAATACTAGTAACCTTAATCCTAATTTCGAATTTGTGAGTAACTGTTGAAAAAATAATGCAATTTTCATACAAAAAACGTTATTAATTCTGACTTCATAACAAAAAATTTGTCTTTAATATACAATAATTAATTAGTAATTGTAATTCAGTTCTTCAAGTTATTAAAAAAAAAGTATGATATAACATTTATCAGTGCAGTAATTAATTATTGTTAATTCGTTTATGGTAATTTTAGTGACTTTATTTTCAGTCACATTGTCGGAAATAAACAAAAATTTAATCTGACCAATCGGGTTCCCACGAGTAGGGACTCTGGTTACCACTCGCTTCTCTCGACGGCACGCAGGCCGCCCAATTCTCCCCTCTTGCGCAGGGAATCCAGATGTATCTTCTGCGCTGTTGCAGTGTCATGGCCATTGGACGGAGACTACGGAACCCTCATACCAAAGATATTATAAACGTAGATGCGGTACGGGTGGCCGGAGTGGAGAATTATATATATAGGACAACACATTTTCTGCCCTAACGAGGTGCTGCACTCATCGTACTACGAAGTCGAATTCTTGTTTTCTCATCCTTCGTAAAATATGACGGTAAGGCAGTAGAAAGATTTTTTGAGGTTAGAAAAGTTTGACACGTATGTATCGCTGAATTTTTTCAGATCTGAAGCTTCATCCAGGTTTTCGGTACAGTCTTTTTTTTAATTATAAAAAAAATGTTCTCGAAAAATCATATTTTTAATTTTTAAAAAAGTATTATAAAAAGGCATTTCGAGATAAACAAGTGTGGAAAATATTGTTCTTTGACAAATTATTTTCTTTAATTGAAATAATCAAGTATTTATACCAAAGAAACAACTTTTTAATGTTTGAAGCTTTTAAACATTATTGTTTAAATTTAAAATAACAATAATTAAAACAAAATATATTTCTGGATAAGATATTTTGCTTGAAAATGTATATAGTATTTTTTAAATCACAAAAGTTCTTCCGAAAAATCGAAATGTTAATTAAAAAACACGTGTTTTCGTATATGAATTTGTCGGTAAAATTTTTTTTATCATTTTAATTTTAAATTCAAACAATTTTTAATACTTTAAATATTAAACAAAAATTTATTTGATAACAATA
>NC_046657.1:143461297-143466373 GCF_010883055.1 Belonocnema kinseyi
AAATTGAAAGTGTTCGATAATTTTAGATTGAAACCTCTCAAATTATTTAGTTACAAATTAAAATCGTACAACTTTAAGTTTTATTTATTTTTTTATCATTTGACACCCCCCCCCCAATTATTTTTTTTTAAATAAAATAACGCCCGATTTTTGTAAAAATTAACAAATACATATTAAAGCTTCACTCAAGGTAATTTTTGTTCAAAAAGCTTGTTCCTGAATAAATTAACTCTTATTGTTTCCGATTTCGTTCTGTTATTTAGGGATTGTGTTTTTCATAGAAATAATTGAAATGTGGTTTTTTCACGTTTATAAAATTATAATTAAAGGTCACTCGGAGTAATTTTCTGTGAAAAATATTGATTTACAGAGAATATTTGTCAAACAATAGAATGGATTTCTTCGCCCGAGATAAAAACGTAAATTGTACTATAGTAAAAACAACTGGAAAAATGTAGACGAAACCCAAATTTGGTAAAGAAAACAAACATTTGTGACCTATAAATACGAATTTTATTCTCCGAAAGATTTTTATAAAAATCTCTTCGAAACACTTTTATTGCAACAATTTAATTGAAGAAAAATATTTGTTATAAAAATAAAAATAGTACAATTTTTACATACAATTCTTAAAATAAAAAATCTGTGTGTCAAAGCACAATCCAATCCGACTATTCTTTCGAAAGCTATACGATATACAGACAACCACAACATCAATAACAAGGAGCCTCAAAACGTCGAAATTTCATTAAATTCGCGGAAGTCATTTTTCGCATAAAACTCTTCTCATTATGGATAGAATTTGATAAAATAATCATGGGGCCTTGAAAAAGTAGCGTTTTTCGCCTCTTGACTTTTTTCCATATCAAGGTTTTTTTGCTTGAAATGTCCATTTTCGTTTGGTTTTTTGAATTTTTAAAGTCCTTTAACTTTGGTAACTTTGATTTTATCAAAAAAAGTTGTCAGGATAAATTGTTCATATTTTTTTGTACCATAAATGGCTGTGGATAGAATTTTTAAATTTTTTTTAAAAATTTGTCTTAAACATTTTTAAAAATCATCAACTTTTTGAAATTTCATCAAAAATGGCTGTTTAACGAAATCGATCTTTCTTTTTGGTCTTTCGAACAGTGTGTCAACTAAATATTGAGCTGGACTTGAGACCGGGACAAATCGTCACACACACAATTCAAAGTGACAAATTTAAACTTGGAATGTTACGATTATAATTGTTTTATTTCTTTTTATTAGTATTTCGAAGGTAAAAGTATTTTATTTTTATTCTTAAAGAACAGTTAAATAAGTATTAATTTAGAAGAAAATCACATTTGAGAAATTTCAACAGACATATTCACCAAATCGTTATCTTAGTCAAATAAATTCACCCATGTTTTTTATTTAAATATATATATATATATATATATATATATATGACAAAAACATCATAGCCAAGGAGAATGAAAAGAAAGAGAGGTATCGAGACCTTATAAGGTAGTTGAACGATTGTACCCGGAATATTCTGTTAAACTGATCGTCCTTATCATCAGCGCTCTTGGAGGTGCCAAGCTTTCACTTGCTAATAGCCTAAAAAGCATCCCTACGTGTCAAAAATATGCTAGAACACTTGCGGGAAAAATAAAGAAGGCGGTTGTCCTTGGGTCGCTCCGTGTTCTTAGGGTCCACGAGGCTTTTGCTGGATCGTCGTATTGATTCCTTTACAGACTGTAACCACCTATCTCACGGTTGTGAGACGTGGTTATGGCTGAAATTTTACCGCGATTTCGCTGGAAGCGGGTGCAATTTTTTAGATTAGCACCCGCTCCCGGCGAAATCCTGCGGTTGTCCTTATGACAAATTTTTAATTATTTATATATATTAGCCTCTGCTCTGAGGTTTCAAAGTTTTCTGATTCAAAGTAGAGAAATCCTAACACCAAATACAGGTTTGACCCAGAGAGCAGTTATAGATTTATGAACTTATTATTACTCTGCCATTCACTCATTGTCAGTGTTCGGAACATAATAATTAAGAAATTTTAAAATACATGCGGGAAATACATTAAACGAATAGACTAAAATATCTCTAGAAATTGCAAGCTGTACAAATATAAAAATAAACACTTAATAATGTTAAGGAACAATGTATAGATATTGCACTAAAAGTTTTATCTGTTAGAATAAAAATATAATATGGTCAAGTAAATAAATTGTTACTTATAAAAGAATATCAAAAGATGAGAAATAACAAAGATATATTTGGAAATAATCAAATAACTTTAGAAATTTTACAAAATATATGAAACAGAAATATAAATTATACATTTAATTTTCTCTCTGGTATCTATTAAAATAACCATGTCTTACAAAGCGTAGATATTTTACGTTTGTTATGAAATGTTGGCAATTTAATTTTAATTTGAATGGTTCTTTTGTCCACGCTAAGTTTACCATCAGTGTGCCTCGAAGGTGTGCGGAGAGTTGCTTACAGCGCTCCAAGTGGCTCTTGGCAAACTATATGGGATGGTGCTATTTACGGGGAGCGGTGGGTAGAGGGGAAGTGACTTTTTTCGCCGGACGCGCCGTCTATATTTATGGCGGGTAACTAAGCTCGCACCGCATCTACGTTTATAATATCTTTGCTCATACCCAAGAGGGTGCGTTCCAGGCTACCACCCAGGTGAATTGGTGGTTGAATTGAAAAAGTGGGCGGAGTTTACTAGGGTGAAGTAGAAGGGGAACGGTAGAATGAACGGTTTTGAGTGGGCCTCGGTTGTATGTTTGCGCGTAATGTTTGCTAAAGATAATTGAGATTACGTTACACAAGGATAAGAAGATTTTAATTGGCGCTGCAGTAAAGAGTCCATTGTTATTACAAACACTGATGTGCTAAATAATAGTGAAAAGTGATGAAGATACTAAAATTTAGATGATGAAGATACTAAACTTTAGACTGCTACTAAACTTGATATTCCCGCCACTTCTGCCCGCCAATTCCACTGTTCACTCATAAACACCTACAATACAAGTCCGATAACTTTCCAACTACGGGGCTGTAGGGGCGGAAGATTTTAGGAATTGCGGAGGACCACCTAGTGTGCATGCCGTGCGTGTGATGGCTTTTTAAAAAGAGTGTAACTTATCGGACGGCAAGTTATCGGACTTCTACTGTGCCTAGTTTGAGGGGCGCGTGTGCATAGCTTTGGCGCAAATATAAAGATTATCAGGATATTATAATGGAAACGCAGTGAAAGAATAATAGTTTTGCTGCAATTGCATCAAACCAATTATTATGGCAAACGATAATGTTAACAATAATTTTAGAAAGTGATGAAGAAAATAGTAATTACGAGTTGAATAGTGGCCTTTGTGATGGAAATTTCAATGAAAGTTCGAGGCCCAAAAGAAACGCCATCCAAAATAATAGGATTTTCCATTATAGGATTTTGGTCTTCTGCAAATTTAACGAGGTGTGTCCCGGGCGCGAATTCTAAATCTATGTTCTTTTTTAGACTTTTCACAATTTACTTTTCTTTTTACTGCGGGTTTTATATGCTGATAGAAATGAATTTGCAGTACAATAATATTTATGACTAGATTCATTATATTTTATTGCTAGCATAGATACAGCCATACATGGTGTTTGTTTTGGCCATCGGATTCTTGTTGCTTATAAATACCGACGCGCAGGCGCGAGCGAGATACGCCTGTGGTGAACTAAACAAAGTGAATCGGATAAACCACTCATACACAGTGTATTGCTAAACGACAGCATTTTAAAGCTAGCTCACTTCAGCAAATTTTTAATAGGATCACACATTTCATATAATTACAATTCGTATATTGAATTTTTGTACCACAAATATGAATAAGATGTATTTACAATATGTTAGTAAGTGCATTTCGTACTCTTTATGATTGCAGTACACGTGTTATATTATGAATGTACTCATAATTTTCTAATCTACGATCGTATGGTTAAATCAATGATACTACTTCTATCAGTGTACAAGCTTCATTTAAATATGCGCAATTTTCTAACTTCTCGCTAATTCCTCTCGCCAATTTCTGTGCTCACCCGCATTCACCTTTCTCTTCTCGATCGGGTGAAATAGTCACCCATCGAGTGACCACCACCCATCACTCTAATGATTTCTGAACGGTTCACCCATGTGGATCCGCCCACTCACCTAGCGCCGCTGAACGGTTCCGAGTTCACCCTCGTGCACTTGGTGAGACACCTGAACGAACCCCAGTGGGTGAAATAGTCACCCGTCGAGTGACCTCCACTCTTCACCCGAGTGATCACTGAACGGTTCACCCGAATAAAGCCCAACACTTACCTAACGTCGCGGAACGGCTCCGAGTGCACACAATTGAACCCGGGTGGTCCCCTGGAACGCACCCAGAGTTGGTAATAGTAGTGCTGTGGCAAATCCAAGGCGGTGAAATTTGAATTGCACGAGGTACATGATTTAGAATGTGGAATTCTCATCTACATTCCACTCTTGGTGAACAACTAGTGTTGCCAACTTGAAAACGTGATTTTGCGGCACACTTTTGTAAAAATTGCGGCATTTCAAACGAAAATGCGGACAAGTTGTTTTTGCTCATTTATCGCGTCATAACTCAAGAAAAATGCTGAATTTCACTTTGATATGAAAGACAATTTTTAAATGCGAGGTAACCAACAGAGCAAAAATTAGGTACTTCAAGTTGTAACGTTAGCTGGCAAGATGCCTGCTTGCCGAAAGGCAAACAATAGCACTAAAAACATGGGAATACATTTTATTTTTCTAATGTCTTCCAGAAAAATGATATTTCACAACTAGTGTTTTTGTTAAGTAGTTTCTATTTTCTAAAAAATATTTAATAAAATAATAAAATTAACATTTCTCATATTGTTTTCAATAATTCAATGAATCGTTCTTGAGAAATAAAAACTAATGTGCGATAACACTTATGGTAAAAAATCATGTTTTACTAACAAGGAAACTATCCCAGGTGTCCCTCACCGATTTTGATGAAACTGCAATATGTTGTAATACATCGAAAAATAAGAGACACGTATTTTTTTTTA
>NC_046657.1:143466473-143477829 GCF_010883055.1 Belonocnema kinseyi
GATAAAAAAAAATACGTGTCTCTTATTTTTCGATGTACTACAACATATTGCAGTTTCATCAAAATCGGTGAGGGACACCTGGGATAGTTTCCTTGTAAGTATTGAAAAAATAAAATTCTCTTCAATTTGTTTGGCGTTAATGTCTGTCTTTCATCAAGCAGATATTTTGCCGCCATAAAGTCACACCTTAAAACAACTAATAGTACTACTGCAAGCAAGCGGACAAACCGAATGTAGCGGTCCAATCATTTAACAGTTTATTGAGAAATTCACACGATAAATTTAAGGACTTTCCCAGGTTTATAAGGTTAGCCAGGTCGCGGGACACCCTAGTCAAAATTAGACGTTTTTGATCTCCGTCTTTAACACCGAAAAACCTATACACTAATTTAATCTCGTTTTAATTATCGTTTATACGCAATCAAAATAAAACACAGATTTAATCGAACTATAGATATCTGTCTTCTATTATATTTTAAAATATATCCTTAGTTATATTTACAAATGTAAAGGCACGGAATTCGGAATTTCTTTCTTCGGTTTGAATTATGGTAGTTTGTTCCACATTTGATTCATGAATTGTGCTATCGATCGCAAGTAATAAACACAGTTTTCAATTTACGAATCACAGAAGTAAGCTAGTTAAACCTGGAATAAATAATTTTGTAGTGAATAGACATATGGAAAAAATCGTAATTCCCAGTTCGGTTTTAAATCGCGAAATTAAGTTGCTTATTCAGTTTACAATTATTAGTAACAGTCACAAGTGGAAAGCAATCTTTGGCTTTTAGATCCTATCATAAAAATAAACATTCAAAACATAATACTTCAAATAATGAATTATTATGCACCCTTAAGTGGAAACAATGTTTTTAGTCAGCAAAACTAAACAATTCAGACACATCAGCATCTTCTTAGTAGGCCTGAGAAGGCGTGGTGTTATACCTAGATTTAGTTATCCTATTAAACGTTTTAGGATGTGGTGAAAACTTACCGCAGCACCCTCCTTGCGTTCTGACGGCCTAGTTTGCATGAAGTATGCCGTTGACTGTGGGAGTAATTAATTTGTTCCGATACTTTGTCTTTATATTTTTGACCTTTGACAACTCTCTCTCTCACAATCAGAATTAGAAACAGGCATCGAGAGGGCCGTTAGGCAAACTTGGAAAGGGCCTCGAACAGCTGTTCTCCGCGCTCATCTCTGTGATGCCACAACTGTAAACAGAATTGACAGAGCGAATGTTTCGAGGATTGTTTTGATCAAGTGATTAATAATTATAAATGACAGTTTCTTAAAATTACACCTTGTGCCAGAACTGATCTGGTTCAGATGTATTGCGCACTTCATGCGGCAAATTCTCAGCCTCCAGCGACAGTCATCAACGACCTGGTTCTCGTTTACAGCGATGCATCGTCGTAAAAGGCAAGCCAGAGTATGCAGATTTGCGGTCTTTTGTCTCTCTTTATGTAAAAGTGCTGATTTTGGACTGAGCAGGTACATCCGAGCAAAAACGGAATTACTAAAGGTATACCTACATTCATGACATACATTATAATGATTATTACAATAAAAAGGTACTGTAATAACTGTAATACATGCATGTTAAGTTTTATAGCCAATGCTTACCTTTTCTTAATCGCCTGGCAAAATGTGATAAGGAAAAGCCGACATCTTTCTTGGAAAATCACTTATTGGCTCAGGGTTGGACTGGCACCCTTGTTTTGAAAGCTGATACATCACATCGACACCCAGGTACATGTTACCAATATGTAAATATTTTGTACAGTCGTCTGGGCAAATCTCGTTATTTGGGTGCACAAAACGTAGTCACGAGACATGTAAGACAACAAAAATTCTTTGTATACCGTTATCAACCGGCCATGCAAGAAGTTCAGTGTTTGGTCACCAAAATACAATTTCAGCGCATCCCAATTTAACAAAATACGTAGTACCGCTGGAATGAACAACAACCAACGTGTTTGACTAGGATGGAGCATGATGGTAATATCCAGATCAAAAAGTTCCTGCAATTAAATGAACTATGCGCGACGTTTTCTGGTATGGCTAAAATAATTAGAAATAAGTCGACACAGATCTACACAAATACAGGTGCAAAGAGTAGCAGATACAAGTCAGTATTATAATTCCAGGAGAAAGTGACTTCATTCTCCTAGCGACTGAATTATTGCAGCCCATCATAACACTACAGCCATCACTGGCAAACCCTATAATATTCTGTACTGGAATCTGCCTTAAATTAAGGGTTGCTATCAACTGATCATATAGAACTTGGGCCGTAGCCACGGTATCTGCAGCGTTGGGATTTTTTCCGATGAAAATTTGTTCTAGCTCCCAATGCCTCGTGGCCTTCAGTGTCAGATCTAAGGAAATAAAAAAGGGTGAAGTTTGAAATAGCCACGCTCAATTTTTTACATACACTATTGTGGGAATTCTCTATTAACCTCAAAATTTTGTTTGTCTGTTTTTTACCCTGCTATTTTTATGTTGGAACCAACTCTTATATCAAATTGAAATTCTAGAAAATTTAATAAAAGATACCAAGAAACGTTTTTTAAAATAAAAATTTGTATAATTAGAAAAAACAGAACGAAAAATATTTTTAATTATTTTTTTGTAATTGTAAGCATTTAGATGTAGAAAAACGTTCCTTAGTATCTTTTATTTAATCTCCCAAAATTTTAACTTGAAGTCTCATTTGGTTTGGAAATGAGAAGGTGACAAAACAGTAAAAAAAACTAATGTTGATAGAGCATGTGCTTAAAAATTGTATTGGTATTGTTCCGCTCTGAAAAATTTCATCATATTTGAGAAAGCCAAATCACTTTTAATTTTTTTATACTTGTATACTCTTTTTTGTCGTCATGTATATTCCGGTACTTACTTTTCTGCCCTAAAACTTGTATTGCAAAGTTTGCAAATGCATTTGAATGGATCAGTGTGGTCTGGCTTTCGAAAACTGTATTTTGATTGCAACTCTGGTCCAAACTTTACACTTCGGTGCTTAGGTTGCTTTGAATTACAATTAGCCTCATTGCGAATCAGTTTCATCTTTTTAGGAGTACAGAATCCAGCTCTGTTAACACTATTATCGTTATCCTCATCACTGGTGAGATCCATAATAGAGAAATGAGGTTACATTCCGGCCGGAATACACATGAAACTGAATAGGATTGTTTGCAGTAGGACTCTGCTACTGTTTCAAAGTCGAAAATCGAACGAGTCTCTCTTTTAACATCCATGCGTTAAAGAAAGAGGCCCGAACTATTTTCAACTTATGTCGACACGGTATTGTAGTCCAACTGTTGGTCAGGTGCTATCCGAACCAATCAGAACTTCAAGATGCACCTATCACGATGCTTGAATTCGTATTTCTCTTTTATGATTGGAAAAACGACGTAACCTCAAAATAATGCATATGCATGAAATTTTTATTCAGCACAATACATTTTTTTGTTATTATTCCTCAAAAAAGAGTCCGGGGACGGCCGCTATGATATTTTATAGCATCTTCGAATTCAGTTTTTAAAAATTTTCATTTTCGTTGAAAAAGCCGGGGTAACTGTAAGTATCACATGCCCTTAATTTGTGTAAACAAATTAACCTAGCAAATATTCTACATTGTGGATTTTTTGCTTGCAAAGTACATTTTTGCTTTAAAATTACTTCCTTTCGTTGAAAAAATAATACTCGATCATAAAAATTAGTCAGTTGATATTTTTTATTAATTTGATATACAAATGCCTAGTGTGGACATTTAAAGGCAGAAAAAAATAGTATTTTTTCTTAATTTTCTTCAAATTATATCGCTAGTGACGTTTAATGATTGAAAATTATCAACCGATATTTCTTATTAATTTTGTAAACAAATTATACAAACAAATGCCCAGTGTGGATCGTTGAAGGCAGAAAGAAATCGCTTCTTTTCTTAATTTTCCTCAAATTATATCGCCAGTAATATCACCCTAATTTTTAAATTAAATTTTTAAATATCACCCTAATTTTTTTTTTAATTTTATAAACAAATTATAGAAACAACTGTCCAATAAGAACATTTGAAGGCAGAAAGAAATCTTTTCCTCCTAATTTTCCTTAAGTTTCGTCGCCAGAAATGTTTAATAATGGAAATTTATCACCCGAAATTTTTTATTAATTTTGTAAACAAATGGTTTCTGTATTACATGCAAAACAAAAGAACATTTTATTAATACATGCAAAACAAAGGACAACGTTTTGTCTTTTGTTTCGCACGCATTCTCTGGCTAACTTCAGGCCATCCGCCTTTTATGTAAATATAATATTTGCCCACAGATGGATGATGCTTCTTCATGAGACTTTGTTATTTTATATGTTTTATTAATTGCGTACAAAAATTTTTTCTTCAACTCATGTAAAGCATTTCAAAGAGTTTTTTTTGTTTCTTTCTTTATTCTTGTTGTTTCATTAGATATAAGTATAACATTTATTTCAGTTTCTTAAGTCCGTTGACTTTATTCGTACTTGTCATGCTTTGAGTTTCATATTTATTAGATATAAGTGACGTTATACATTATCATTGTCACTCACTGACGTGAAGTTGACAGCTAGCCTGGTGGCTGATTACAAACACAGTTACAAGACACACACAGGGCATGTCAATTTTGTCTGACTTTTTCTCCATTTCGCAACTTATTTCGCAAAATTTAGGGTCACCATTATCAAGGCATGGCCCTTTGAAACCCTGGTATATCTCGAGAATTCTTCTATTATGTGAAAGTAAAAAAAAATTTCCAAACGATTCTAACCGTTGAAATGCTGTCATCTGCTACCCGCTGATTTCTATCTTTCGCAAAATTCATATTTGTCGTCAAAATAATCATTTCCTCAACAAATTTTTTAATTTTTCAACATTTTATTGATCCGAGGATCTCAAAAAACCCCGGATATTGGACCATTTTTCTTTCTTTCGTTCGCAAATCCTTTGTAAAAAATATATATTGAGTGAGTGCCGTACTCATGAAAAAAATATTTCAAAGGCGGATTTAACCAATACCCTTAAAACAAAATTCTTTTGATTCAAAAAAATTACTAGGAACAATGAAAGAAATAATTTATTTAGAATCAGTAATTTAAAATAAGCAAATTATTTCTTTGAATTAAAAAAGATTTTCTTAATCCACATTACCAATGCGCCACGAGATTGCGCAGAACAAATCCCTTTTGATTATTTTATATCACCGCGTCTTTCGGAACACTTGTTGTCAAATTTTTCGAACACTCGGAGGCGGACAGCTCTCGGTAATTATTTTAAATCGCTCAAATGTGTGACAAAGAAGTAAGCGACAACCTTGCAGCGTAGGGATATGCAGAAAGCATTCCAGTGTAAACCGTGAAAATAGATACTTTTATACAGCACGACCTAACCTAGCTTTCACGTAAATCTTTGTTGCTTCTCTACAAAATTTCGTTACAATTTATCTTTTACCTTAATTTTTCGTGAAGAATTGTTTTTAGTAAATAATCTTAGTCATTTTAGCAAATTTTTAGGCACTCTCAATTGCTATTGTTATAAAGATTTTTTTCAACAGTATTAGTGTACAATAGTAGATATAATTCATGTCTGTTAGGTACATGAACTATACTATACTTTTTTCATAAAAAATTAAATGCACGATTTTGGTTCTTCGTTTATCTAATTTGTTTTAAAAAATAAGAGCTGATTGTGCATTACAAAACTTAATAGATACAGTGCAGAAAAAATCAACAAACGTTTATTTGAAAGTTCACGTGACGCTGTCGTTTTTGTCGTTGTAGTCTGTAAACACGGTGACATTTAAAGGAATTATTCGATGGGATTCCCCTTTGACACACTTCATAAGAATATGAAAAGAAAGGACAAGTTCGTTAGCCAGCTTTTTTTGAAGAAATTTAAAAGCGTTAGAGCATTCTGAAAAATTTTTAGACCACTTTTTTAATATTTAAAAAGTTTTTCAATGGCTGCT
Organism: Belonocnema kinseyi; assembly: GCF_010883055.1. Lineage (NCBI taxonomy): Eukaryota > Metazoa > Arthropoda > Insecta > Hymenoptera > Cynipidae > Belonocnema > Belonocnema kinseyi. The sequence goes on from NC_046657.1 coordinate 143,472,474, forward strand.
TATAGCAGATCAAAATACGAACAATTTGTCCCTATTACTTTTTTTGATAAAATAAAAATGACCAAAGTTGTAACATTTTCAAAATCCAAAAAACCAAAGGAAAAACAACATTTGAAGCCAAAAAAATGGTGATATGGGAAAAATCAAGAGAAAAAAAACGTTACTTTTTCAAGGCCCTACAAGACTGTCTAAACATCTTTTTGAATTTTGATAAAAAAAACTCGAAAATTCATATTTTTATAGTAAAAAAAAAAAACTAATGAAATAGCAATATCTCCAATTTGTCGCAAAAAGCAAGATACGAAAAGAGATGGATTGACAAAAATTGTGCACCTAAAAAAGAATAGAAAATTATTCAGGAATTACTTTTATGTAGGAGAACTAGTTTTTGTTTTATTTTTAAAAACAACATTTAAGATAAAGAAATTATATTTGAGAACGATAAAAGTTACGAACTGAAACCAAACTTATTCAACGTGAACATATTTAGAAATTTTTTATGAGTATTTTTTCTATAGGAAGCGTAGTTTTTATTCAATCGTAAAAAACAAGATTTAAAATTTTTAAAATTATAAAAACAAGGCAATAAGAATAAGAATGTTTTTTTTTCATTTCCATGCATATTATGAATTGTAATGATATAAATTTATTAAAATAATACATGTTTCAGCACAGATGAGAATAAAATTTAACGCAAAATAAGAAACAGAAAGTAGAGCTGAAATGAAATAGGCACCGTGGACCAAGCACGCATGGCCGGTGCCAACCATGACTAATTGGGAGTGCTTCCAACCGGTTATGGGCTGATGTGAGCTTGCTCTGTCAAAGTGTAAGTTACGGTCGTTCATCAGGATTACGGGCCCTGTTCAGGAAGTGCGTGGTGGCTGCAGAGGTCGGAATCCGCAGTGCTCCGGGCGAGTCCGGTCCATCCGTGCAATTCAAGACCGGTTAAACAAAGGCTAGATCCCAGGGAACTGAGGTAGAACTTCGTTCCGAGGGTATACCCGTTCCCAGTTATTTCGGCCCACCCCTCCACGCATAAAGCGCTGGATAAAACATTTATGGCGAACTCAGAAGCAGAAGAAGTAAGGGAGGAAAAGCGAACAGCCATGGATACGGGCATGGAGAATAGCAAGGTGTAAAACAAGGTGACAACGGATGCAAGTATTATACTTGAACCCGAAGAATTTCGAAATCTGCACTTGAGCGACTTGCTCAACGATCTCGCAAAGGCTGTGAACGGGATGAGTGTGCATGCTGAGGGAAGTCGGAACATTGACAAGCCGATAAAAGAGGGACTGCAGAAGGTATGTACAATTCTGGGTAATCTCAGAGAGTACCTGGATAAATCCCCCGGGAAAGCAGGAGCGTGCTCCGAGCACCTGTCAACCTAACCCGAGTAAACCTGACCGTTATCGAGCCTGCTTCAGTTACACAAGCTTTTTTAATAGACCGGAGCCCCGCTCTAAGGGCGTCGGTCTTAAAAAAAGAAAGAGACCGGCCACAAAAACACTAAGTCCTAACACCGGCGAAGCTTCCAGATCATTCAAGCAGCCACATGTGGAAGCTTATACCCAAGAATGGGCGGACGTGGTCTTAGCTTCGCATAGGTGGTTAAGGACATCAGGTGCTCAGTAAAGCTCGAGGACATGGATGTGTATATCAAGGCCGTTAGGAAAAGACGTAAAGGAGATGTTTTGATGGAGCTAGGTGCGTCAACCATTGCAGAAATAAAGGAGACCGGAGTCGTTCGAAAACTAGTGTTGCGGACGCAAATCCAGATATTCGATTTGGATATCGCCAAAAGTGCGTATGAAGTGCAGCAGGCTCTTTCATCTGCCTTGGACAGCGATACCAACACATTCGCTTTAGAATGGGCTGTGGCTCATCTGCTGCCCACAACAACCGGAAAAACCAAGGAGTTAGAAGAGGCTGGAATGCTATAAAACTCACTCAACTTAACTTCTTAGCACAATTGCTGAGAAGGGCAGACGTATGCTAGAGAAAATAGCACACACGGCCGTCTCTAGGACAAACGTGGTAAACCTTGCAAATCGCAGAACCAACCCGATCGTGCAAAGATGCAATGCAATCAATGTCGGGGAAAGCCCTAAGACTTGACACGTCCCCAGTATACTGGCGGACGCAGAAGGTTTCAGAATTAAGGATTATTTGTTTCAGCCTGAGGCGTCAAATTCCTAGAAACCGCAAGAGACGCAAGGGAACAGTCCAAGCCAACAGGGACTACATGAACGTGAAGAAGGTGCTGAACCGAGCCATCAACGAAAGCAAGCGCCACAAGCGGGTTGAGGTCAGAATGGCTATTTATCAAGACACTTGTGGGCCTGGCTATCAAATAGTCACGGAAAAGAAGTACGGACGCGCGCCGATCGCTGTCATGAAGCCCAAGATAATAGAACAAATCATTGGGAAGTTATTCCCCAATCACCCAAGACGAAACATCAGGGAGGAAGTTCTGTCAGAAGCGGTCCCTCATTTCACTAAAGAAGAACTGTGTATGGCAGCCTCCAAAATGGCATGTTGAAAAGCACCTGGTCCTGACGGCATCCCGATAGAGGTAGTTCGATTGATAGCACAAGAAAATCCGTTTCTATTGCTCAACGTCTTCAACTCCTGCCCTCCATCTGGAGACTTCTTTTCAAGGTGGAAGAAACTTGTCTTGCTGAACAAGGGTAGGGGGTCCCGGATTACGGAGTCCTCATACAGACCAATCTGCATGCTCGAAGTCATCGGGAAGCTTCTTGAAAACTTGTTACGTGCCAGATTAAAAGCGGAAGTAAAGGCAGTAGAAGGACCAGCTAAAAACCTTTGACCTTTGACGCGAAGAATGCATTTAACTCTGTGAAATAGGTTGACATTCTTGACGTCCTTGAAAGGCGATTTAAAATTCCCGCGTACTTTCTGCCCATAATAGGTCAGTACTTAGACCTGATCTCTGGAATATTGTCTACGATGAGCCCCTATTAATGGACCTACCCGATGGGGCTAAATTAAAAGAATTCGCCGACGATCTGACGGTCATGGTCAAGGCTCAAACAGAGGAAGGACAATAAAACTTGTGAAAGAGGTCTTAAGGAGGATAGAGATCTGGCTAAGAATTCATGGCCTCCGACTTGTCAGCAAGAAAACACAGGTAGTGGTTCTCACTAGACAAAGCTACTTCAAAAAACCGTTCATAGCGAACATCGTCGGTCACGACGTTGGAGCTGTGTATGTGTTGAAGTACCTAGGTAACCGGATAGATGAGAGGCTCACCTTCCAGATGCAAATCACGAAGGAAGCAGAAAAAGCCGAAAAAATGGTGGCCATGCGGGACAGAGTTATATCAAGCATAGCTGCCCCCAGAAACTGCAAAAGGAGGATTTTGATGAGCGTGGCGAATTCAATCATGTTCTACAGTGCAAAGGTCTGGGTGGGTTCCGTTAGACTGGAATACCATAGGAAAAAGCTTATGGCCATGCAGAGGAAAGGAGCCTTGAGCGTGGCGTGTGCGTATTGATGTGTATCCAGTCCGGCGGGATTTGTCATAGCGGAATGTACGCCCATTTTTAGGTGAAATGTCATGATAATAGGCGAAGTGAAACCGTGGGTCAACTGGAGACATGGAGAATTAAACTATCACGTCACCCAGTTCCTCTCTGACCACGGCGACGTCAATGCGTATCTATTCCACAGGAAAAAGAAACCTAGACCTAACTGTGATTACTGCTCGAATGAGGCCGACGACGCTGAACATACGTTCTTTAATTGCACCAGATGGGCAGCGGAAAAGTGTGTTTTGGCAGAAGAAATCGGTCCCATTACGAATCCGACAACTTCGGAGCACTGATAATCAGCTCTATGGCAGAAGAAACAAGAAGAGAAGCTCAAGGAGAGAGAAGTTCAGTAGTATAAGTGACTTCCTCACAGGGTCGAAGGCCGGCGAACCCGAGAAAAGACAACTTTATCTTCTACTGAGGACGACGCGAACCGTATCTGAGGCTGGTTGAAAGAAATGAGGTGTAACTGGTGAACACCAAGCAGGCGAAAGAATAGAGAAAGCCGAGGCACAGCTTAATGGCCTATAAGCTAGGGCTCTAAAGTAATGCGATAAGCGGTTCCGGAGTCCTAGATTAGCAGGAAAAGGAGTTAAGGTTTAGTGGGTAGTGCCGTTTTGGTAAGTCACTCGTGGTCCTCAAAGTTAGAATGTGGCTGGTGCATGAGCATTTCTCCGTTTTTTACTCCTTTCAAAAAAAGGCGAAAGAGCTATAAGAAAAGATAGAGCGTCCTAGGCGTGCTCAAACTTGCGACCGACAAATTAAAATAAGGTAAGACTGCGCTTTCTCCTCTTTGACGAACAAAACGACGTAACATTGGTCAAATGAAACACATTTCGCAAACAAATTTATTTTATTAAAAAATTCACTTGTATTCTTAGAAAATGTGGTAGTGCCTACAAATATTTCAATCTTTTGAACAATGCAATGAGTAAAAGTATTCAAACCGATTTAAACGATGGAAACCATATAATAACAAATAATTTATATATTATTTTATATATTGTTATCCAAAAAAAACTATTTCGAACTATTTACGTGTACAGTTTTCGACAACAAATAATAGTATCTGAACATATTTTAGGAAATCTAATTTTTTATCATGACTGGATCAATTATTGTTGATTATTTATGAAAATAGAAACTTCAAAAAGCGTCTTTGAGGACACATAGAGGGTTTTAAAGTCACTGAAATACGGAAGTATAATTGTAGAACATCGTCTTACCGGGAAAACAAGTTATCAGTTATTAGAAGCGGGCTTAAGACGACCTCAAGGTACCGCGGCCGTTCGAAAATTCTTGGGCAACTTCAATGCACAGTAACGTACGTTACTTAAAGAAAATTTTATACTATTTATACTAAATACATTTATAGGAAATTAAATATGTATGAAGTATAATTATCAACGAAACGCGCGGGTTTCTTTATTTATGAGTTACTGAAATTTTTAACCATTTGCATACTTTTTTTATAGTGTGTAATCTTTTTTATAATTTGTCGTTTTTGCCAAAAAAATGATTTTTGTTTGTTGGAAATTCATTTATTTGGTTTAAAATTACTTTTTTAAACCTAAAAATGAATGTTTTAAACCAAAAATTTAAATAAATATTTTCTCGAAACTGTCTAGTATTCAGGAATTTTCCGCAACACTAAGCAGTAGTGAGAATAAGTGGGGGTAGAAATGTCTCATAAGACCTCAATTGTGGGTCCGGATGCAATAAGGGCACATAAAACTTTTTCGTGCGAAAACGAAGTCCCCTGGAGGCTTTAGAAAAAATTTTCGAATTTTAATTTTCAA
>NC_046657.1:143477929-143487740 GCF_010883055.1 Belonocnema kinseyi
GAAAATTAAAATTCGAAAATTTTTTCTAAAGCCTCCAGGGGACTTCGTTTTTGCACGAAAAAATTTTATGTGCCCTTATTGCATCCGGACCCACAATTTAGCATTTGACATGAGTACAGAATCATTTGGCAATTATTTTAATTGTAAATGTTAGAGGAGAAAGTTCTACTCATACGAATTGAAATGGAGTTCCTGGAAACTATTGGCTGATTTGTTCATATAATTTGTTTATAACAAATAAATGGTATAATAATCAAATTATTTGTATTCTATGGGTCCTCAACATTTATTTAGGATAATATAAAGTTTACCTAATCAGTTATTAAAGAGTAAAAAATTGTAATGTACATAATTTTAGTTTTTCCATACTTTATGTGACAAAATTGTTAATATAAAAATAGAGGAGACAAAAGTTCGGAGCGTCAAGCTCTTTGGAATTTAATGAACCTAAATTTAAAGCAAAAAAATCCAAAAGCTTTGTGAATTCTTTTGAAATCTTCTAAAAAAATTTTAAACCGTTTCAAATCTTCCAAGTATTTTCAAATCTGATTTACTGTACCCTTTCAAAAACTTTTGAAATCCTTGAAATCTTTTAAAAGCTTTCAAATCTTTTTGAAATATTTAAAGTTTGGTTACATGCCTTTTTGAAATCTCTGAGATCTTTCAAATTTTCGTGAAATTGTTGTGAAATCTTTGAAATATGGTGTGCACGCCTTTTTTTAATCTTTGAGATCCATGAAATCTTTGTTAAATTTTCAAAATCCTTTTAAATATTTAAAACTTTTTTAAATATTCTGAAATCTTTTTCCATCTTTCGAAATATTTACAAAATTTTTTTAAATATAAAAATATCTCGTATGATCATGGCTCATTCTAATTTTGAAAATGAATTAACATTAAAATTTACAAGTAATGATTTTTAAAACTTGTAAGTCTTCACAAAATATGTATACTTTAAATATTTAATAACTTCAACCTTAACTGTATAATATTAAAGTCTGTTCATTGCAATCTATAAAATAATTATTAATGTTTACAACAAGAGCTTTGCAATCTCTTCATTGATACTGGCATGAAAAAAGATAAATTATATCTTGATAAATAAAATAATTTTTTGTAGCAAAGTTTCTTTAAAAGATATGTTTTTTATAAGAGACTGAAAGATTTAAATTACTCTTCACATTTCAATAGAAAAAAACTATTTTAAAAGATAAAATTCAAATTCAACGCTATTGTACAAAATTCAAGGAGATTTTTAGGTTTTTAAGGCTTAAAAAAAATTCCAGGAGAATTTCAAATTTTTAAGGACACTGGACACTCCATCTTATGATATCATGCCACTGAAAATGTTTATTCCGAAGTAATTATTTTAATTGTTCGCAAGAAATGATATAAACAACTGTCTAAACGTGTTTCATTTAATGATAACAAATCGAATTATTGACATAATTTTTAGCATAAAATCAGTCGCAACAGGTCTTATTACAATAATAATTTTTCATACAAGACTATCACGCAATTTTGTATGCAACTTGTTAATAAAAATTAGGGTTTTAGGTTTAGTCTGAAATTATTTTATGAAATAGGCAGGTAACAGCATAAAGTCATTCGGAGAATGTCTTAGAAAAACAAAACAAAATTGTTCTGTATGAATATACGAATATAAAATAATTGTTTATATAATTTATTAGAAAAAACTAAGTTTTTGACTTAGAATAAAACAGAAAAATCATTGAAATGTTTGAATGTTTTCGACTACGAATGTTTTATTGTCGTAAAATCTTTTGAATCTTTGGATTAAAAAATCATAAAGTCATTCCCAGCAAATTTGTGTATAAAAATTGCTTTCGTCCGTAAAAAGATACGGCTACGAAGGAATTATTGGTGTAATTTGTTCATAGAAAGCATGGTATTTTATGATTAAATGTTTTTTGCCCTTTAAATAACATTCTCTCAAGTAGTTTAAAATAATTTTTTTCTCTGACGAAATTATCATTTTATTTTTACGTAGGCATTAACTTAATGGATTATAGGTGTACTTAATTGTTTACACGACTAGCTGCTTGTCCAATATTTTTTCACTTTATGTCCTCTTTTCTTTCTTTCCACCGATTTCCATGTTAGAAGTAAAAAGACAGAAAGCATACCTTTACATCGATGTGCGGGATAGAAAGTCAATCGACAGAAAATAGAAAGTACAGGTTTGCAAATGTATATGAGACAACTCAATGTTTTTGCTTCTTCTTATCTTATTCTGGTACTTTTATCATTTTTATTTCTTCTAAAATAACTTACTTGTACTGATATTTCTGTAACAATTGTCTCTGTAACCCCAAAAAATGCAGATAAAGTATACTATATAGAAATAACAGATGCTTATTCCTGAACTTGGGGATCATGATTTATAAAAAGTATTGCTTATTAAGTTTATACCGGAAAATCCCTATTTCCCCATTACTGAAACATATACGTTAGTGGCGACTCGATGAAATTCGTCTAATTTTTCGTAAATATTTATTCCAATCATTTTTATAATACAAAAAAATGTTTATTAGATTTTTCGAAGGTACGAAACATAATCCTATATTTTTCTATTCTGCATCTTCTATTTAATTCATCTTGTAGCAAGGTGATTCGTTCCTTACTATGTTCAAATTTGATTCTTTTAGTTACACATATGGCAATCGAAATTGGCCGTCTTCGAAAGGTGAATCCGCAATTCAAGAAAATAGTGACCTCGGAAAGGGACATAGGCCTGATCATGAGAATGAGGAAAACAGAAAGATACTTGACTGTCGAAGTTATCCAATTAATATTGAAGGCTACGTGGCAGTTCTCAGTGAGATTCATAATGAATGTAGAAACTTTTGTAGTAAACTTATGATACTGCGCAGAATTGTCCTGTTTTTGATCTGGAAGCATCACAACGCTTGATACTGTTTGCTGAGAAAAGTATCCTAGAGGGTACGTTTTTGGGAGAAGTAAGCATTTAAAGTTTTAAATTTCCATAAGTTCGTTCAGCCAAATCGCTAATAATTTCCAAGGTCCAGGTCAAGGAATTCAATGCACTACAAATTCTATCGTGGCTATTGTAATGTGGACAAAAAAGAAACCTGCGTCCTGGAATGCTGATGATGTGGATAGTGTGTTAACGGCTGGACATTTCGCTATTCAAACGCGACCAACAGTATATCGGAATGAAATAAATCGTGATTATTTCAATGCCAATGAAATAGTTCCCGACATATGTGTACACAGAAAATCGCCGATCCTCCAATTTACACCGAAATCGGTGTTCAATAGAGTTGCAACAAATTTGAGCCGCACAGGTTCATACGGAGAATCTAGGGGAAAAGCATCACCTGTCAAGATCATTTTGTCGGTCTTTATTTGAGTGAAACAGATGTTAATAAGCAGGTAAGTTATAATAATAATTACCTAACTTTTTATTTCCTCCTATTTTCCAGCGACTAAATAGTCTTGGAATAAAAATAGTACTTGGCGTGATGTAATATCCAAATGTTAGGTTAGTCAAAACCTATTAAATGACATTCAAACCACCAAAAGCCGGGATGTACAAACTAAGTTGTGACCGTCTGCATCGAAATTGATGCCTGGTCGTTCGAACAAATTTCCACTAGATTTTCTGCGGAAGTTTAAAGGTAGCTTAGATATCTAATCTCGCAGTGACTAGTGTCATACATAAGAGATAAGGTAAATACAATTGTATAATAAAAACAGAAATTTCTTTTTCGCGATGAGTAGGGATGTAAATTTGCATGAAAATTTAGCCTCATGAAAAGTTTCATGAAACATTGGGAGTTTCTTGAAACATTGCAATGTTTCAAATATACCGGCGGGAAAATTCAAACTGATAAGATAAAAGCCTATTAGGTATTTTCACTTCAATAAACAGCTACCTTCAGTTCTTAGATTGCTGAGGGGAAAATAAGGTACCAAATGTATGGGATTCAGTTCATTTTTGCCCTATTTTGCTAACATCTTCATAAAAGGTCATGTTTTCTATATAAGTGTAGTTAAAAAATAGTTTTTATTTTTTAATTACTATTTAATGAAATAATAAAATAATAATAATGATGATTAATTACAAATATATTAGAGAAATAAAGTTTTGATCCATTTTTCCCCCTCAGCTTTTAACAAAGTGAAGTTAGCTGATGGTTGAAGTGAAAATACCTAATTGAGGCTTTCATATCCCAACCTTTTCCTGCCGACTGATTTAATTTATTTTTCTGGTTTGTACTGTGGACTAATGATGCCAATCATTTGGTAAAAAAAAAATTTTTTACCAAAAAAGACATATTATAAAAAAAATGCAAATTATAAAGAAAAGTATGCAAATGTTTAAAAATTTCTGTAAATAATAAAAAAGAAACCCTCGCGTTTCATTGATAATTAGACTCCATACTGGTTTAATTTTGTATAAACACATTTAGTATAAATAGTATACAAATTTCTTTGACCAACGTACGTTACTGTGCATTACAGTTGCCCAAACATTTTAACACGGCAACGCGCCTTCGACTCGACCTCAATCGTAGGGCGACACAAAGTTCATATACTAAATTCCATTTAAATGTCCCCTGTAACATAATGCAGAAGCCTTCGGTTGAGAGCCGTCCAGCTCCGAGACCAAGTCCAGCGCTGAACAATAGAAAAGGGTCGCCGAGGGATCAAGCAGGCTGCGGTACCCCCAGATCGTCTTAAGCCACTTTGCATATCGAAGTTCACATCACGCACGTGTTTGCGAAGCATGCTTACAATTCATGATAAACACAATCATGTCAATTTATCATGCAGGTGTTAAGAAAGAGCTTTCAGAATTTACGAAACGTTCAGACGAACAGAGTGAACTTTATCATGAACAAAGAAAAAGTCGAAAATCACAGAAAATAAAAAGAATGAAAGGCAAAGGCAACGCAGATGAAGATTGTGGCGTGAAGTGTAACAAGCCTGATGTCCAGCCAGAAACATATGCAGAGAAATAAAATGAACACAATAAGACCTTGCAGAAAATTGTACATAATCGTGAGGAAATCAGATAAATTCCTCAAGATCAAAATATGCATGGCAAACAGGGATATTATAAAAAGAAATCTCTAACAGCATCCAACTTTAACAGGGTATGTCGCATGAAGACGCATATGTCATGCCACAGTCTTCTGAACAATATACGAAAACTACGGAATATCAGCGCGATACATGCTGTGAAATGGGGTCTGTATCATGAAGAAGAAGCGGGAAATCTGTTGGCACACAAACGAGAAGAAGACATTCACCCGCATAGTTTATGCATTGATACAAATAATCTCAGCCTGATGAGATTACCTTGTGGAAATAAAATTCACATATGCAGCGAGAAGTTTAGATTTTACGACTACCTACGATAACGGAGCCACAGTGATTAAGCAACTTTGCACTGACATAATCTGTCAACCTGCACTACGATTGACCATAAACTTATTGGAGTACGCAGAGATCGTGATTTTTTAAAGAATAATATGTAAGATAAGTTGAAAGCATTTGTAAAGGAGTGTCTTGAGCCAGAACTAATTGACAGTCGTTTACATAGAAGAATGAAGATTAAAGATTGTCAACGCATCGCAGAAGCGAAGAAACATATGAGATTACTGAAATTACAAAATACCGCAGATATTGTCTTGAAAAGGCTGAGAAAGATGAGAAATTGAGAATTTAAAAAGAAAAGGGATTGTATGGTCGAAGCACGAAAAGTGTTGCGAGTAAAAGTTTGAAACTAAAGCGTGGAATTGTTTTTTATTACTTTTTGATTATTTCTTTATATTTTCAAGTTGAAATATATTCAAATAGTCAAAATTTACTTTCTCAGCAAAAAAATGCGTTGCCACAGACAGTTACTAGTGGCTGACGAGCTTCCTATAAGCATGAATATTCATGATTTTCTTTTTCTACTATTCGATGATGAATTTATCGGTCTTTCAATTGACCTGATTTTTTTTTAATTTTTGATAAGCGTCGAACTAGTTTTGAGTTTCAATTCGATGCACCTAATATTGAAGATACTGAATAAATTTCCAAAAACGTTCTTGTGGCAAATACTTGATGGGGCCTGCGGAACCTCTAACTATAACCTTTTCCCCCAAAAAACTGATTCTAACAAATTACAATTTTTAAAAAATTGGATCAGCCTAACAGCCTTCCTAAAGATCACTTGTGACCGTCGGCGAAGAAAGGGACATAATGTAGTCAAAATATATTTTCAGTTGTGCACACCAATCGATAGTTTGTTATTCGCTCTTTCGTAATAATACATATGACATGCGGTTTCAATTCTCTCCCCACACTCTGGAAGAGCCTCAGCGACCCATACGATGAACACTAGCCTAGCAAGGTTCATCTCCGGGAAGTCGTGGGACCAGTACGTCTGGAGAAAAAGGTTTTCTAAGTACTTAAAGCCGTAGCACTTGGTGGTTCGGAACCCACCTTAAACTGTAGGTTCCCCTCCCACCACCAAGTAAGTATGTGGGGGGTGTGTTAAGGAGAAGGGAAGAAGGTGCAAGAAAATTGTAAACCCTTATGGGACACATTAGAAGCTTCCATTCCATTCCATACTAATTTAAAAAGAAAGTTGATATCTCTGGCTTAATTTTTAGAAATTTGGAAAATAGACAATAAATAATTGTTTAAATAATTCCATAATGTTTTGAGACAAATTAAATACTCAAAACAATGACAAACAATTGCATTTCAATCAGAAAATACGATTATTTTTTACATTTTTTGGGAATATATTTTTTATTATTAAAAAGTCAAAGGAAATATTCAAATTGTCCATTAGTAATTATTTGTATGGAAAAGAGGATGAAAATTGCGAAAAAGTAAAAATGTAGTTCCGTTTCGAGGAACCCCTGGAACCCAATCTTTCTAGTTGCAAATGACTTTTCAAACTGGAAGTCTAACTAGCTCAGATAATTATTCCATAATTTTATTTAAGAAATCATCTTTTTGGTTCAAAATTCAACTATTCCAGTTAAGGATTAATAATTTTATTTAAAAATTCATCTTTTTGGTTGAAAATTTAAATACTTGTTTGAAAGTAAATCTGTTTCGTTAAAAATTAACTTTGTTGGTTGAAGAGTCAACATTTGGTTAAATTGATCCTTTTCAGATGTAAATTTTGGCTTTTTTAGTTAAACAATCGATTGTTTGGTTAATTATTCGTCTATTTTGTTGAATATGAAATTTTTCACCTAAAATGTTAGAAAATTTTAATCATTCTGAATTAACTATATTTTCGACATTATTTGACCTAAAAGAATATATTAGGAATTGTTATATAAATTCGTGAACTTTAGGTAAACATTCAAAAATTGATTAATTCTAAATTAAACGTATTATTTAAATCTGTAAAAACTTATCCCATTAAGCAATTAATTATTCTTGATTAAAGTTACTTTTATGAATAAAAAAAAAGTATTTTATTTTACATAGTAATAGTGCTATTTTCAAACATTTAGATATATACAAGGACTAAAAATGAACATTATTTATAATAAACTCGCGAACATGTTTAAATATACTTACTACTACAATTAATTTGTTCAGCTTTTGAACTGGTGCAATACATTTATAAAGCAAAATTCGTACCTTCTATATATTTAAAGTGAAGAATTTCAGTTTCCATGATAACATTATCTCAAGCAGAAGGGTTAATAATTCTTTACTTTCTACTTACTTTAAAAACAGATTTGAAGCTAATGACTTCTCTAGTACAGATTCTTCTTCCGATGAATGAAATAATTTGATTTGTTTCACTAAAGTTTTACAATTAAAAAAAAGTTTCTCGCCCATCTCACATCCTAATTTCTTCTTTCTTGTTTCTGGTATAATTTTGTGCACATTTTTAAGATGTCGAATTAAGTTGAATCTGTTGGAAAAAGTAACAGCACAGGCTTCACGGAAACTGGAAAAGTATAATTTCGAAAATATTCGGTGATAAAGAATTAAAGGTCCCTTTCATTTGTCGCCCATTAAAGCCAATGGCGTATTTCAAAATTATTTCTTTATGTAGTAAAAACTGTTAAAAATGATGAAACATAAGAAAACAAATTGATAAAGACTGGAGAGGTCATATACATACTCACACCTCCCTACGGCTAACATGAATTATATATCATGGTATATACCGGCAAACAAGCCATTTTTTTCATTCGTTATCAGCTGCAGTCTTTAGGAAATTCTTCAAGACAACAGGCTCCTTTTTTAGAAAATGAGGGTTGCTTTCGCAACTGTCTTTACACTGGCAGCTATTTTCTTTGACTTTACTGGTAAGTAGATTACATTAGATAATTTAATAGCAATCCTTCTCTGAAAAATAGGTGTTTCACGAAAATATAGAAACCATTGATGCTTGTAACACATCGTTCAATAAGTCCCGAGACTAACAACGAAAACAACTTTTTTTTCAAAAATCATTCTTATTCATCAACATAATCTCCTTTTAGAGTGATACAATCTTTCCGACGCCTTTCCAACATTTCTATACCATGTTTATAGACAGATTTATCCTTTGCTTCAAAATAGGCTTCAGTTTCGGCAATGACCTCCTCATTCGAGATAAATTTTTTTCCCCTGGAGCATTTTTTTGAGATCAGCGAAGAGCCAGTAGTCGCTAGGGGCTAAATCTGGCGAATACGGGGGGTGGGGAAACAAATCAAAGCGCAACTCGTTGATTTTTGCCATTGTTTTCATGGACTTGTGGCATGGCTTTTTTTGTTCCATTGAAAGCAATCGCGGCACCCACTTGGAAAAAACCTTTTTCATGCTCAATTTTTCATGAAGGATTGTAAATACGCTTCCAGATGATATCTGTGTCATTTCTACAATCTCACGGACCTTTACTTTTCGATTTTTCATTATGATTTTTAAAACTTCACTCACATTTTCCGGTGTAACGGCTTCCAATGGCCTACTCGAACGTTCCGCATCGTTTGTGTCCGTACGACCCCGTTTAAACTCAGCATGCCAATGACAAATCGTCGATTTGGATGGAGAGGAGTCCGGATAACGTTTTTCAAGCCACTGCTAGGCTTCTACGGTGTCTTTAACCATTAAAAAACAATGTTTAATCAACACGCGAAACTTGCTTTGTTCCATTTTTCAAACAAATTACAAAGTGACTTTACTCTAACCTCGAAACTCTACTGTTTGTGGTCTAATCGACGTGAAATTTTTACACGTTTCATGTGAAGGTTCGCACTTTAGGAAAACGTGGCTAGTTTTGTAATGACCGGATGTAATTCGCTTTCCTGCGGCTATGAACAGCACCATCGGTGACGCAAAATGTGCGGTTTGTTTCGAAATCATGAGAATCAAAAGTGAAATACATTTCACTCACGAAATGTAATATAAACCGAGATAAAAGATTGGCCAGCAACAGTCGGGTAAATCGACATGAAAAATATAACTTCACTGAGAAAAAGCATTCTTTATGTAAATAGATTAAGAGAGACGGATGAAAGATGTGAGCAAATGTATATTCAAGATTGAAATTATAGAGAGAAACTTATAATCATACCTTAATTAAGAGCAGACAGGGTTTCTGGGAAAAATCTGTAATGTAATACTTTTCGACAGCAGGACACATAATTTAGGTTTAATAACGAAACGACGGCGTAGAATCAAACGGCTTAGGCGTTAACGTAAACTATCTCGACTGAGTGTCTCGGAACTGCTTGAGTTTTGAGGGACCTCCGGGCACTCGACAATATCTCTGTTTATAAAATGTCACATTCAAACTTCATCGCTCTCG
>NC_046657.1:143487840-143510801 GCF_010883055.1 Belonocnema kinseyi
TTGAATTCTCATCTTCAAGTGGACGTTTTAATGTCAACCCTATACTTCATAATTTAAATTATTTGACTGTTTCGCGCGTAAACTCAGTTCCGCTCGTTACAGTTTGGTACTACTAGCACCATCTCTGGGTTAGTCTCGGGACTTATTGAACGATGTGTTATAAAGATTCAGAATAGCAGTCACTAGTTACTTCCCTGGTGGTCAATCAAGGAAAGTTCACAATAGGATTTGAGAAACCGACGTAGCATTGACGTGACGTGACTTGGCATAATAGCTGTGTGGGCGTGAGGCGCGCACATGCATTGCCAACTGTTTATTTTTAGGTATCGTTCGCGTTCCGCTGTTCCGGCGAACAATTCGACGTCAAGCTACGTCGGTTTTTCAAGTCCTATTGAGGACTCTCCATCAATGAAAAAGTATTTTCAATCCAAAGGGACCGTTCTTAAATTAAGTAGCAGCTCACGAGAGAGGAATTTAAAAATGTTTCAAAACAGACTTTGAATATTAATGGTCGGGGAAAATTAAAAATTGTTCACGAAAAAATTAGAAAATTTGTA
The DNA here is from genome assembly GCF_010883055.1 of Belonocnema kinseyi. NCBI lineage: Eukaryota > Metazoa > Arthropoda > Insecta > Hymenoptera > Cynipidae > Belonocnema > Belonocnema kinseyi. Next base: position 143,488,398 of record NC_046657.1, read on the forward strand.
AAATGAATATTTTTGGTAACCCTGACATAATATGCTTTTTAGTAATATAGTTCCATTGTATTTACATTTATTTTTTTACTTTGCTTCTTCTTGAAGCTTTCCTTCTTCTACACTGAAAAAAATATGTAACTATATTAGTTTAATAATACCTTGAACTAATACCCTTCGCATAAATTAGAACTCAGCAAGTGAAAACGTCGAACTGGATCTCTTCATTTAATTTGTAATTCTATCGGTTTGAGTAAAGAACTTTTGTATCGGGTACGTAACGAAATATGAATCACAGTGCGTCGATATAGATATACTCGGTATGCTTCGCTCCGTTCGACTCTGATGGTTCGAATGACGACGATCAGCGAGGATCCAACGAATCTGTAACGTTTAAAATAGATTCATTGGTTCCTAGCTGTTCGTCGTGATTCAAACCACCAGAGTCGAACGGAGCGAAGCCTAGCGAGTATATCTATATCGACGCACTGTGATTCAAATTGCGTTATGAACCCGATACAAAAGTGGAACAGTATCTGTTTCGATGCTTTAGAACAGCTGACATTAAACTTATGGACGTTACGAGTTCTACATGAAGAACTGCTCCATTTCAATACTTACTTAATCAACGTAATTCGGTATTGCTGTAGCGTCGGTTCTATACTCAAACCGATAAAATTACAAATTAAATGAAGAGATCCAGTTCGACTTTTTTACCTACTGAGTTCTAATTTATGCGAAGCGTATTAGTTCAAGGTATTATTTAACTAATATAGTTACATATTTTTTTCGGTGTAGATATAAACAGAGAGTGGACTAGCGTAGTCTGAAGTTGCGCACTGAGCGTGGCCAAGGGTCCCTCATTGTGGAGAACGGTCGTATGGGGGGAAGAGGTGGGAGAGCCCGCGCAAACATTTGAATGTCTATGACTGTGATTAGCAGACAGAACTGAGTAGAATGACAAGAAAACAGGTCAAAAAATGATACTTTGTCATTATCAATGTCAGCAAACGGTGAACGCTGGACCAGGAAAAAACAGTGAAGTTATTTTTTAACGGGAACATGAAAAATATTTAGAAAAAAAATCTGTCCAACTTTGATTTCAACCGTGTTTGAAAGAATTAGCTAAATGTTTATCTTTTTAAATTATGATATCATTCAATTCAGATTAAGAAATTCTAAAATCTTTCACTTTAAAAATTTTCCATTTTAACTTGTGAGCGTACATTTTTATTTAAAGAATTTTAAAATAAAGGTTTAAAGACTTAAGGGTATGTGATACTTACAGTTTCCCCGGCTTTTTGTCCACAAAAATGAAAATTTTTAAAAACCGAATTCGGAGATGTTATAAAATATCATAACGGACGTCCCCGGACTCTTTTTTGAGGGATAATAACAAAAAAATGTATTGTGCTAAATAAAAATTGTGTGCATATGCATTATTTTGAGGTGACGTCGTTTTCCATCTCTGCCTTTCCGATAATATGGAAATTATTTATGAAATAAACTTTTTCGATTGCCTGCAAACAAGGTTAGTTCCGGGAGATTAGTTACTATGTTTATTTTCTTATTCTAGGAAAAAACCCGGGGAATATAACACTGAAAAAATCAATACTATTTCCTAAGCGCTGTGCAAATTAATCACATTTTGCTCAATTAAAACTTTTTTTAATTAACCCACAAAAAAGTGTGTGGGGACGTCCGTTAGCATGTTCGCTATCATTTCCCAAATTTTTAAGACAAAATATTTATTACTCTAGAAAAAAAGCCGGGCGAACCTAAAACTAGTACAATCGACAATTTTCTAAGTATCACATGCCCTTAAAGAATTAAAAATTAGAAAAGTTTCGAAATTAATGATAAAGGATTAAAACCATTTTCAGTCGATCAACTGAGAATATAAGTTCACAATTTTAGAATTTTCGGATTTTAACTTTAAAAATCAAACTGTTTAAATTTGAAGGATTTATTAGTTATATAAATGCAAATATATATTCATATTTAAAGGCTTTTATTAAATTTTAAATATTATTTCAATCTAAAATATTCCATTTTTAAACAATTCAATTTGAATCCAAATCCGGCTACTTGTTCCGAAATTTCGTTGCAATAGAACATGCCCTAATGGAAAACAAGATATAGATTTTTCAAGATTTTGAAGTATTTTAAGGATTTTTAAATTGCTTGAGATAAAAATAATTTAACTTTTAATTTCATAAATGTTCAGTTAATAAAAATATTTAATTGGTCAATTTTTAATGTTTCTACTTTGAAATTGCGTAAAAATGATATTATTTTGTAAATGCTTAAATTCGTTGATTAATTCAACTGCTCGCGCGAGCCCCCCCCCCCCCATGCAACAGTTCTCAGCAACGAGGAAGCCTGAACTAAGCTCGGTGCATAACTTCAGACTACGCTCGTCCGCTCTCTGGCTATAAATTTAATTATTTGTTTGAAAATTCATCGATTATGTTAAAACGCCATCCTTTTTGGATGAAAATTCAAATATTGACGTAGAAAATTTACTTTTTGCTTAAAATTCATGCTTTAGTACTAAAAAGTCACCTGAAATTTTTTTATAATGAAAGTTCAACTTTTTTTCATTGTTTGTCTTTTCAATTTGAAAATGCATCTATTTTACTGGGAATTGCATCTCTCTTGGACTAAAATGCAACTTTTTATTAAATATTTTTCTCCTTTAATTCAAATATTTTGTTTGAAAATTGTAGTTGAATCACTTTTTAGTCGGAGATTCTCATTTTCAGTTCAAAATAAATCTCTTTGATTAAAAGTTTAAATATTTTGTTAGAAACTGGTATTTTTTATTAAAAATTTAACTGCGTAGGTAAAAGTTCAACTACTTCTACAAAATTTTTTTTGTAATGAAGTTCAATCAAGAAAAAAGTGAATTCCTAATTGTGATAGTTGACTCTTTAACAAAGAATAATTTACCCCGAATAGAAAACAGTTAAAAACTTGGTAATAACAAAAGAATATAAAATTTTTTTAATGAGTTGCATAAATCAATAAATTATTATATCTAACAGATATACATAAAATAAATCATATCTACTTTTATTTTCTTTCTCGATGGACCAACATGAATTTTACTCATTATGTTTAACCGCCTTAGGGATATGTTCTTAAAACCTAAGAGCATGAGATTACTAACAGGTGTAAGGAATGATATTATAAATTTTGTACAGTTTTTAGTATTTTTCTAATAGATGTCAAAAGGCGAATTTTTTAGAAAAATATTGCCTTTCTCAGCTTTAACCTTCAGACATAAATTAACTCGAATTATAACTTGAACATACAAATAAGGCAAAGAATTTGTTGTTGATACAATTTTATTATAATGAACAAATTTTAAAGGCATGCGTTATTTTTATACTTTTTTCGCGAGAAAAAATCTTACGCTATCAAATACGTATTAAAGTAGCTGCTCAAACCTATTAACCTGAAAAAATTTCTTAACACGTAACATTTAGCTTTGTTATAAATAATTTAAGATAACGAATATAACATTTTTGTCCTGTTTTTTCGGAAGTCTTATATTTTATATGTATTAAAATATCTTATTAGTTTTACATAACTGCAGAATATTGTAAATAATGCTGTATTATAAATGTTAATTATAATTAACATTTATATTTGATGGAAATAATTTAAATTGAAAAAAGAGAATAATTATCTTTTTTTGGAAATATTCGCTGTGTCGAATATGTATAGAATTTGCTTTTCAGGCATAGCAAGTTTACAAAACTGTAAGAAGCAAAGTTTATGTTTCTTTATAAATAATTGTAGGGGCCTTGGTCCAAACCTGTTAACTGACATTTTTTTCGAATTTTTTTTGTTTGTATTTTCTGGAACATTTTTTATATGCAGTTAATATTCCGAAAGCTACAAGTCCATGTGTGTGCAGTTGAGTGTATGTGTGTGCCGAAAGTTTTTGTGGGTACTTTTGCGTCAGCTTCGATTTTATCGTCTACAACAAATCGTGGTAAAAACGAAGGTGAGCGACGCGTCTCGATTACTAATACTCATCGAGTCCGGGAAAACAATAGAAAGCCAGTGGTAGAACACTGCAGATAACATGTTTAGACCGCTCAACCCCTTGTAGATAACATATGAATAGCTTTCAATTGTGATGTAACGTTCAATTTTCATTCGAAAATTATAAAAGTAACGTGTATTATTTTTCTCTGGTAAATGAACAAAAAACATTTTATACTATTTTAAAATATTTAAAATTGCAAAAACAATAACGATTTTCCTTCGCCGTGTACAATTTCTAAAATGTAGTTTGACAGGTTTAGACCGCGGACCCTTCAATTATTTATAAAGAAACATAAACTTTGCGTCTTAAAAAAAATCCAAAAAAATATTGACCAGAACGAACTTACGTGTCCTATATGTATTTTCGGCCGCTGAATCCGAATCCGTGGAGTATTCTCGAAATTAAAAAGTCAGCAAAGCACATAACCCAAGACCCATAAACCCACAAACCCCAAACCTACAACCTCCTTGACCCACAAATTTTCCCTTCACTTCTGCCCAGATAGCACAAGTTTGCGGCAAGCCTGTCTAAACCTTGCGATATACAAGGCCCGGAAGCTTGCGTTGCAAGGTTTAGGCCAGCTTCCCACAAATAAGACAATTTACGCCATACGGCAATATTGCAAGGCAAGATTGAGGGACCATTGCCATGGGAATCTTCCTGCATGCTTGCGTTTAATATTTAGGGAAAATTGGAGAAAGGTTCGGGTCAAGTTTTATTACAAATTTCTTTTTAAAGTACCCTACATCATACATTTTTGTAGACACGTAAGGCAGCATTCTGGAAGAAAATTAAAAAAAAACTACTGAGCAGCTCTAGTGGCCATGCCAAACTAATGTGCAATGGATCAAGTTCAAGATTGACTGGCAACGTTTCCTCAATCTTGCTTCGCAATATTGCCACTCGACGGACATTTTCTTATTTGCGGGAAGGTTGCTGGAACCTTGCGATGCAAGCTTCCCAAACTTGCTTGGCAAGATTTAGGCAAGCTTGCTGCAAACTCTTGTGCTATCTGGGTCTTCACAGATCTGCCTAACACTCCTCGCATTACCCATTTGTATTCGACAAGCTGTATATGCATACAACTTAAATTTTTGATAAAGATTGCGTTAAAATTCACACACGCAAAAATAACATGCTTTACGCCCTTGATGCACAATACATTGTTTACACTCTGTAATGGAGGCAAACAAAAACGTTTGCAACAATCGTCATTTGTTTGTCGCGTGTGCACAAAAACAGAAAACGACCACAGCAATCATCTTTGGTTGGCCGCGTATGAACCAAAACAAAAGACCTTCGCAAAAGTCGTCATGAAGGTTAGGTTGTAAAACAGCTAAGGCTGAACCTCGGCCTTTTATGTCCACTCGCCTATCTCTTTCTGTAAGCTAATGTACATATCTCGTGGAACATAATAAAGATCTATTATTATTATTATTATTCGTTTGTCGCGTTTTCACAAAAGGTTCAATGCTTATGGCTCAAATTCTCATTCCGCCGAGTAAGAGAAGGAAAAATGATATATTCCCAGAAGTTGATTTTTCGTATTCCAAATTACTGCTAACTTGATGACTTTTCTCTAATCGCTCATGAAAGAATAGTTTTAATAGCAAGCTATTTCTTATCAAGTCTGTGAGGATTGAAGTTTCATTGTTTTGTATATCTCTTAAGTATTTAAAATAACGTCAGCCTTTAAAAGTGAATATACGTTTTGGTTTTATGTGAGTTATATTCTGCAGAAAAATAGGGAAATTTTCAGTTCTAAAACGAAGGAAACCTACGAAAATGTTTTTTAAAATTCCAAAGTAGAGATTGGAAAACAATTAGACTCCAAAAGTTAAATTATAGCACAAATTGTTATTTTTGTTTATGTAATACTTCAGGTTATAATTCGAGAAAAGTACACACTATCATATATTGAAAAGTATCATCAGTTCCACATGTTCTAATCTCGGAATATGAAATAAGTTCTAACGATACTTTTGAAAGTAACAGTTATCAGAGTCTTAATCTACAGATGGAGTCATCTGTTCAAGATGAGCTACAAGAAGCTGCAAATAACTCTCAAGAACCAAGTCAAGTTGAATCTGAGATACTGGGCCAAGATAAAGTTGAAAAAAGCTCATTTAATCAAAATTAATTGAGCAACTTGATCCGAGATTTAGGACTGTCAAAAGAAAATGCTGAGCTGTTAGCCTCTCGATTGAAATAGAAAAACTGTTTTACTCAGCGAACAAAAGTATCATTTTATCATGAAAGATATCTGCCATTTGGAAAGTTTTTTTTTTTCTAGAGAAAGCAATTAACTGTATTGTAACCATGTAAAAATTTTAATTAACGAATTCGAGAGTATAAAATACAAGGCAGAGGATTGCCGGCTTATTCTTAATTCATCTACAAGAAGTTTCAAAACAGTCTTATTACACAATGGTAACGCGTACGCTCCTATTTCAATAACACATTCCGCCGTATTGAAGAAATAAAATGAATATCTGCAAATGATTTTGATGAAATTATGATACTACGTGCATAAATGGTTATCATGAGATCTAAAAATTATATCCATTGTACTAGGACAACGAAGTGATTTTACGAAATCTCTGTTGCGGACAGTTCGGACAGTTCTGCACATAATTATCATTACCTCAAAAAAGTTTGGACTTCTAGAAATAACTTAGAGATAGGGTCAAAAAATATTATCACAAAAAAATTGTTGCCAGGAAATAAAATATTGCTGCCATCAATTCACAACTAGTAGGCATTATGCGAACAACTAGTAAAAGCCATGAAAACGCGAAATAGCAAAGCTTTTATATACCTTTTTCAAATGTTTCCAAAACTTTTTGAGGCAAAAATAAATGAAGGCGTTTTCGATGGTCCACAGATCAGGGCTCTTCTCAAATGTCAAAATTTTGAATAACCTATGACGAATGCAAAAAAGCTGCTTGGTAAAGTTTCAAAGACGTGAGTACATCTTTTCTCAGCAATACGAAAAATCCATAATACAAAAATATTGCTGAAAAAATGGTAACTACTATTGATTTCTTTCCTGAGAAATTTAGCTTATTTTTGTGAAGAACATGGTGAGAGGTTTCATGAAGACGAAAGTTCCTCACAAAAGGAAATCTATTCGTAGATATTTTGAATCAAAGAAAATGCATTATTCAAGTAAAAAAAGCTAACTCTGCAGAATAAAGAAATTAAATCATCAAACATTACCTTCAAATAGTTACCTTAGAATAGTACCTTCAAATAGTACCTTCAAAAACTCTCAGCCAACAACGTCAACCTACTAAATGTACAAGTCCTAGGTACGAAAATGAAGAGAGAGGGAGAGTGGAAATTTGTGGGTCAAGGGGGTTGTAGGTTTATGGTTTATGGGTCTGTGATTATGTGGTTTGTTGACTTTTCAATTTCGAGGATAAAAATTATTTAGATTTCAGCTGTATGACGTTTTCGCATATGAAAAAATATATTTTCTGCGATTTTTCGCGATTGACGGAAAATCCTGTCCTGCTGAAGAAAAATACTCAACGGATTTGGATTCAGCGCCGAAAATATATATAGGACACGTGAGTTTGTTCTGGGATTTTTTTTATTTGTTTATTTGTAAACCTGTGTAATGAAGGTTAACAAATAGAAAGATGATCTAGTTTTTTCTCAGAAAAAAACTAATTTTCGTCTTGATTTTATAGAAATAGCTTATTAGACGCAAAAGAATCCAGCAAATTTTAAATTCTAGTACGCTTTGTTTATTTACGTAAATTTTGTATTAAACTTTTTTTTAGCTTAAACAATATTTTGCAGTGAAATAATTTGGACAAGCTATACTGATACATATAAGATAAGAAAGAATTTTTCTTCCGGGAAAAATAAGATTTTTTAATGGCTAACCTAAATTATCAACTGCAAAGATAAGCGTTAAGTGTTGACAATATTTTGCCAGAAAATATGTGTGATGAACTATTTTGATACGTGTTAGATAAAAAACAATTTATTTCTGTAAAAAGATAAAATTTTTTTGTTTGCCAACATAAATTATGTATAGCTCGGAAACATGTTAACTTTTAACAATATTTTGTAGTAAAATAAGTTTAATGAACTATTACGATACCCATGAGGTGAGACATTTTTCCGCAAAACAAGATGAGAATTTTTTATTTGTTAAATTAGGTTATTTATAATTAAGCTATATTACACATTATGATTTATTTATAACAATGATGAATGATACTTGTTAACAATATTTTTTATTCTAGTGAATCCGTTGAGATACTTTAATGTAAATTATACAGCAAAATATTTTTTCTTGAAAATGAATGTTTTTTTAAATTTTACTTTATTTTTGTAACAAGAGTTTATAACAAATTTGTAGATTATTCTTGATTAAGCAACTTTTGTCTATTTATATTTTTCGTAACTTGTGTCGTTTTTCAAAAAACTAATTTTTATATATTTTTAACGTTATTTTACGATTAAAACAAAAACTAAAAGTCCTATAGAAAAATGATTTTTTACAACTTTGAATGAGTTTTCACTCTTTTTTCAGAAGCGCAACTTTTGTCTATTAATTTTTTCCATAGCTTGCGTCGTTTGTCAAGAAAATTAATTTTTTGATTTAATTTTTTACAATTTTAACCAAAAATGTAAGTGTTCTGCCAAAAAATGATTAATAACAAATTTGTGGCTGTTTTTAAGATGGACAACTTTCGTTCAATTTTTTTTCTTAGTTTTTGTCGTTCGTCCAAAAATTGACTCTTTTTTACTTTTAATGGTGTTTTAAAAAATAAAACAAAACCACGTACCTCATAAAAACTGATTGATAACAAAATGGTAGCTACTTGTTCTATGCATAATTTTTGTCGATATTTGGATGAAAACTCATGCATTTTGTTTCAAATTATTCATTCTTGGTAGACAATTATTTTTGTTTAGTTGTTTGAAAATTTATTTTGCTGGGTGAAAATAAGTTTTTCTGCTGAAAACTAATTTTCAAAGCTAAAAATTTAACTAAATTTGTTGTCAAGATTTTTCTATAGGCATTCAATTTTTTGGAAGAAAATTAATTTCTTTGATTGAAAAATTAACTGCTTCGTTGAAAATTAAGTTTATATGGTTAAAAACTGAGTCCTCTAACTGAAAATTACCCCATTCTATTTTTTTTTGTTGAACATTCATCTTTTTTAATTAATAATTCATGTTTTTTTTAATTTGTTAAATTTGCTGGAAAATTAATTTTTTTAATCTGAAAAAAATTTACAAAATAATTAAAAATTTAAATAGTTTTAAAAATTATAAACAAAATGTAGATTTTTATCGAGATTTTGAAAGAAAATATTTAAATTTTTTTAAGGATTTTTAAAGGTTTTAGAATAATAGAAATTTTTCTTGACATTCCTGGAAAATTATTATTAATTCGAAAAATAATTTTAGAGAAATATTTGAAAATATTTAAAAACAAAAACAAATTTTAAGTCCATAAATAATAATTTAACAGAGATTGAATCAATAACAATCTAGAAAAAAATTGCCTAATTTGCAAATTCCGGAATTATAAAAATTACACTGTATATTATAAATATATACAACGTTATAATCGCAGCAGGGAGTATTAAAGATGTTAACATTAAAGATGTTAACAGGTTAGCAGGGTTAGTTATAAGAAACTTTATGGAGGCTTGGAGGGCATGCTGTACACCTTATAATGGACAAATTCTTTACGTGATTTTTCTGTTTTTGTTAGTTCTAAATCGTATAAGAAATATTAAAATTCACTTCTTCCTATTTATTTTACAGAATCAAGTACGCAAACGACTTTAAAGAATTTATTTCCTAACTACCAGCGCAGTGGCCTTCCTCCTGTGCAGATATTACCATATGATGAACATAATAAGCAGTTTGATAATAATTTAAGAAGAAAAATTGGCACTGACAATTTAAAATTTTATTCATATTCAAGTTTAGTGAGAAGGGATTATGTCATCATTGGGTGGGTTTCATATGGGTTGATTGAACCACTTACGACTCCGCGCAACGAATTAAAACGTGTATTTGATACACGTAACAACTGTTTCTTAAAACTGAATAATGAAGAACTTGACCTATTGGGTATGGGCCATAATTATGATGATATTCGTGAATCTGAAGAAGCAGCCAGAGTTCACGCAGAAGTCTTTGCACACGAAGTAGCATCCATGCAAGCAGCCCTTGAAGGACACAATCAATATCGGCGATCAAACCGAAAACACGAAACAAGCGCTATTATAACTGTCTATCAAACATACGCAAATATATACAAACAATCATACGATGATGAATATGTGCGTTATTTAAACAGCTATCGCACAAATAAAATGTGAAACAAAAATCTAATATCGCTTCCCGAGTACAAATATTTAGTTTTTATTTATTTTGAATGTCTTTAATATATCTTCAAGACCACGATGTCTAATTTCGTCTCACTAGCTAGACATTAGAGATATACAGACTTCTCTTGCATTCATGGCTATAGCAGTACCAAGAGGTCTACTAGGTAGACTTGCCTTAAGACACGGAAGGATAATTGATGTATTGGTTTTATTACTACCGACAGGGCCTACCACTTTCAGATAAGTTGGGACCAAACAGCTGACATCTGCTAAGTATTCAAATTGTATAAGCGATAAACCTTGTAATTTTGTAATCACTGATTTTGAGATTAAAAATTAGGAATTATGAAGATAAGCAATATAAACATTACGTTAAATTTAAAGGGGATCAGTTTGCCTTCGGTGGCCTTGGGAGCCTTTGGGTTTGCCTTCGAGTTATAAATCTCTCGTGTAATTTCCAAATCAAATAAAATTCAAAGCATAGAGAATAATTGGCTCATTCAATTTTTCAATTTTTTGTATATATGTAACTCCTAGGAGCTCTAGCGTAGTCGGAACTCCTGTAAGGACATCAATTATTATTATTCTTTTAAATAATTCTCCATATTAATGTGAAAACTTATTCACAAACTACTTCAGCTGTTTCTTTGTACATTCATTGTTTCGAAGATAATCTTGTGGATAGTGCATTATTTGCATTGCACTATGTAATTTGTTGAAATAAATCAAATAATTCGTAGGCAACAACTTTTGAAGAACTGCAGGAAGAAGTCAAGTCCGAAGAGACGAGAGTTCTGCCACTTTCAATCGTGGAAGTTCAAATCCATCATGGAAGAACCAAACCGCGCTGTTTCCGAATGATTTCTTTTGGTATCCAGTTCCTTAATGATATTAGAAGTTTGGATAAGTCTTCGATTTGTTTGCCAGTGAGACTTCCTGAATGACGTTCAGATAATACTAATCTTACCATTCTCGGCACCACTCCTAAATCAGTCATATACATTATGTTTAATGGGATCTCAGATATCATTTTCACTTGTATTTCTTCCAAATGTGAATCCCTTCATGATGCTCTTCATCTGTACGATTCGCGAAACTTTCATCTGTTCTTAACTGAATATTTGTTTCGAGAAAGATCATTTTGTGGTATTCCTTTTGGCCGTCAACAACACATCTGAGACATGCGGAATATCCGTTATGTGACTTTGCACAAATTATAAAGTTTCTAACAGGACTACACGCTATCATTGGCGACACGGTAAAAGTCACGTAACGTTCTCTTTAGAGTAATCCTGTCTCATGGAGATTCTTATATTCCTTTACGAAACTTTCGAGGAATTCGGAAGCTAACTTTGGCTTTTGTCTTCGATGACATACTTCGATAATAAATACTTCAGAAGGCTGGGGTTTTATTATTTTTCAGAATGCGGTCCATGATTGATCCTTCAAGCTTTTGGAAAAGTGGTAACCCATTTAAATTAATTTCTATTACTACTTCTGTTACATCGCATTCGTTGAAAAACTGCAACTCATGCAGCAACGATCTCACCAGGCTGAAGTGCTCGAATTTGCCAGAACCACAAGGGATAACAGATGATATCTTGCAAGTGTCCAACGAAATCTTGCTTTCATGTGGAAGTTCAGTGTGTCATTGGCTTCACCGAAAATTTGCAGCCAGTCGTTTAATGATTGCCTAGTCACGTGCTGGCGAATGCAAAGCATAGCAATTTTTTACCAAAGTTTTGGTGCACGTACTGGATGATCATCATCATGCCGATTTAATTTTGTCTTCAAATTCAGACTCTTTTAGAATTTGCATATCTTTCAGAAATGCATTTTTATGGTTCTTCGGGGTATCAGGGACGTGTTGAGGTATGTGTGAAATACTTTTTTCACACCAAAGTTCTAATCAAATTCTAAACTAAAATCTTAATATTTATTTTCTACAAGAAGCCACTTTCATCCGGTTTTTTCTTTCAGATAAATGTTGAATCAAATATATAATTATATATGAAGTTCCTGCCACTTTAAGATCGTAAACTTCCACATTCTATTTCTCGGAGGTGGATAAATATTTGAATAATACTTTTTTGATCTCAATTCAGACACACTTCAGCTTGAGAGTAAACTATTGTTTTATCTTTAAATGGGAATTTTCGTTTAATAGAATCTTATTTCGCTCATCTGAAAAATTCCGATTTGTTTGGCTATATAGTTCTGGATTCCAACCCTTCAACTGTTACTCGAATATCAATCTTTTTAAAATTATTTTCGTTCGACGAGGTGTTTCATGAACGTCACTTATGCTCATCATTCATCAAAATTGTTGTCAATGATTTTAATATATCCAATTATTTTCCTCTAGAAAGGAAGATCAATAATTTTATAATTCCAAAAATTCAATAAAATTTTCAAAACAATAATTGTTATTTTAAAACGTTGACCGAATTTTTAAACCAAAACGCAGGGAAATATACATACATTCACTGATATTCTCGTATCTTTGATAGTATAATCTATCGATATATAACGATACGTAAGAGAAACTTCATAGTAGTGGAATAAACATTTTGTCTCACAAATAAGAAAAAAAAATTCAAAAAATGTCTTCATAATTATTGCTATATTTGATGAAAATCCTAAGTTTAATAATATCTAACATAATATAAATAAAAATAAATAAAAACCTGAGTAAATAACCTTCATGGGAGCAACTACCCACACAATCATATTAAAAATTGAATTTCGTAAACACATGCCTTTAATCTATTATATAGGTCGATATAAAACGACATTTTTCCTTCACAAGTTTCCAATTCTGGAACAAAAAAACTTCTAAATACGACATAACTAACGTTTGGCCTTTCAAAATTGCTCAAAATGTCGACTTTGCCTGCTTCATATAAATTGGACTTCGCGAAAGCACCTTCAGATTTTCTCGGTAAGGCGAGCATTTTGTTCATTTCAAAACCAAAAGTGGAGGCAGCCAAACCTTAGTAAAAAAAGCGTTGTAACACAAGACTACCTTTACAATATTTTTTTTATTCGGAATTGAAAATTCAATAGTTGTTATAATAATGGTTTGAAAATCATTTTTCCAATTCTGAGTAAAATAGCAATGAAAAGTTACCCTGACTAACTGTATTTCCAGGACTGTCACAGGCTGAAGGACTCTTAAAAAGTGACTAATTTGTTCTAAAAAGTAACTAAAAGTGGCTAATTTTCCCATAAACAGATGTCTATTATATCCATAGGTACACTTATTAACTCCAAAATTCACTTTAATCACACATATATTTGATCGGATGGCTTTGACAAGTTTAGATGAAATTCCAGTCCTAACTTTGATTTTGCAAGTCGCACAAATTGTTATTCATTTTATTACAAGCGAATTAAAATAATTTATACTTCAATATTAAAAAGAATTTTCATAATATAGATTATTCCATACATAATTATATATTACTAAAGCTTTCTTTTTTTTAGGATAAAATCTAAAATTTCATTTTTTCTTTTCTCTACTGTCTTCTGGGCTTTATTAATTTCTTCACGTTTTTTTCTAATTCTTTCCTCAATTGTCTTACTGCTTTTTGATATTTTTTCCGAGATAACAAGCAAGAAAAATGACATGGAGGATTCCCAGAAAAACACAACCTAACTTTTGTTTTTAAAGGATAAAGGATTTAGACAATACATTTTCTAAGCTTATATTTCAAACTCATAGTATTTTAAACCCATAAGAACAATTTCATATCAGAATTCATGCTATAGTCGCCACGCAAGCCGTACTCTGTAGTTATAAGAATGAGGCGGAGTCTAAAAGGTATAAAAACTCTAAAATGACCTTTTCATTTAGAAAAGTGATTTCTAGTGACTATTTCTTTAAAAAGTGATTTATAGTGACTGTTTGTTAAAAAAGTGACTAAAAATTGATTTGAGAGAATAATGTGACTAAAAGTGACTGTTTTGCAGCCCTGTGCCCTGCTTAAAATGTCAGATAAAAAACGTTTAGCAACCAGATAGAGACCGAATAGAAACCCATTTGGGTTCAAAACGGCTCTGACCAGTTTTTAACTGGTCTCATTTTCAATATCTGTAATGGAACCGGATCCTAACCGGTCCTTATATGGGAAATGGTTTCAGAAAACAAGTTGTCTAAATCTTCGAAAGGGTTAGTTTGTAACTGTTCTCTAACCGGTTCCTAAAAGGCACTTGTTACTGGTGTGTACTATAACCGTTTCTACCCGGGTTCTATCTGGCGATCGAAAACTGAAATCAAATATTGTCGATGACTGCAGTTAGTTGATTACTGGTCCCTAACCGGTTTCTCAAACACACTTGACAAAAGTGAGTTCTCTAACCGTTTCTAACTAGGTTTTATCCGAAACTTGGGAACAGAAATTATTTTGAAGGTCCGAAAGTAGTCTTCAACTGGTATTCAACCGGTTCGTTAAAGGCACCTGATACTCGTGTGTGCTGTAATTAGTCCTCAACGGGTTCTATCCGGGGATCGAAAACAGAAATCAAATATTGTAGAAGTCCGAAATTAGTTTCTAAATGGTCTCTAACCGGCTTCTGAAAGAAGCTTGACACTCGTGTGTGCTGTAGCCGATCGAAACTAAGTTCTATCGGGAAATCGAAAACAGAAGTCAAATATTGTCAAACCGCAGTAAGTTTCACAATGGTCTCTAACCGGTTCGTGAAAGGCACTTGACACTCGTGTATGTGTAACCGGTCGTAACCGCGTTCTATCCGGCGATCAAAAACAGGGATCAAATATTGACGAAGATTAAAGTTAGTTTCAAACTGGTCCCTAACCGGCTTCTAAAGGACACTGGACACTCGTGTGTTCTCTAACCGTTCTTAATTGAGGTCATTCCGAAATTCTAAACCAGAAATTAAATATTCTCAAAGATCGAAATTAGTTTCTAACTCGTCTCTAACCGGCTTCTTAAAGGCATTTGACAATCGTGTGTGCTCTAACCGTTTTTAACCGTGTTCTATATCTGGTGATCAAAAACAGAAATCAAACATTTGCGAAGACCGAAGTTAGTTTCTAACTATTCCCTAAACGGCTTCTAAAAGGCATTTGACCCTAGTGTGTTCTCTAACCGCTCCTAACCGGGTACTATTCGACGGTCGAAGACAGAAATCAAATATTTTCAAAGACCGAAATTAGTTTCTAACTGTTTCCTAACCGGCTTCTAAAAAGCAGTTTACACTGGTATGTTCTCTAACCGTTCCTATCTGGGTCCTACTTGTCTCAGACCGGTTCGCAAAAGGCACCTGGCACTGGCGTGTGCTCTGATCAGTCCTAACCGGGCACTATCTGACGAATGGAAACAGAAATCGAATATTGTTGAAGACCATGTTAGTATCTAGCTTGTCTTTATTTGGTTCTTAAAAGGTACCTGGCCCTGGTGTGTGCTCTAACCGGTCCTAACTTGGGTTCTATCCGGCGATCGAACACAAATAAAACATTGTCAAAAGCCGAAGTTAGAAATTAACTGGTCTTAAACCGGCTTCCTAACGGCACTTGACACTCGGTTCTCTAACCGGTCCTAATCAGGTACTATCTGGCGATTGAAAACAAGCCGGTAAGGTGACGGTTACAATCCGCGGTCATAATTCGATTATGGGCCAGTTAAGGACCGGTTAGGAATCGGGTACAAAATATAGCAGATGCTGAATAGAAACCGATTAGGTGCCGTTTACAAATCCGGTTAGAGACCGGTCAGAACCAGTGAAGAACCAGGTATGAATATTGTGAGGACCCAGTTACAAGTCGGTTAGATGACGATTACAACCCCAGGACGACAGCCGTATAGGGGTCGATCAAGAACCAGCTAGGGATCTGATACGAATATTACAGGATTTTATATATAATCCTTTTTGTTTCCGGTTACAACCCGGGGACAAAATCCGGTAAAGGACCGTTAAGGGCCGGTTAAGAAACAAGCAGTAATATTATGGTGATCAAGTTACAAGCCAATTTGGTGATAGTTACAACCCAGAGATGAAATTAGGATAGGGGCCGGTTAAGAACTGGTTAGAGGCTGGTCAGAGCAAGTGAAAAACCAAGTAGGAATATTATGAGGGCCTAGTTACAAGACAGCTAAGTGACGGTTACAACCCCGGGACGAAATTAGGATAGTGGCCGGTTAAGAACCAGTTAGGAATCAAGTGCAAATATTACAGGATGCGGGTAAAAACCGTTTAGGTTCTGGTTCCAAACCGGGGACAAAATCCGATTAGAGACAGGTTATGACCTGTTAGAACCCACCTGTAACCGTTTTGTAACCGTGTTCTATGCAGAATTTTAAGCAGGGTGTATTTCTGATTTGCGAATCAGAAAAATATTGTTGGCAACACGGATTTTCGACACTTGGTACAGGAGGTGTACCTCACTGAAGGTACTTGAATCTACTGGCCCATGATTCAACCAAAGAATCCAACACCCCCGTAAATGCGCATTAATGTGGAAAGTGTAAGTGACGTCTATCTGGTGAGCGTCGGCCCACATTTTTGTGCAGCCCATTGTAAACAATTTTTTAAATCAGTATAAAGGGAATCATTCTTGATGGAAATATGCAGATGATGCGAAAAAAGGCAAAATCTATTGTCAAATAGATTTCGGAAATGGCAAGTAATATAAATACAACGTTTTTATCCTGGCACTTAGAATAACCTACAAATTTATTTTACATGGGAAATGGGTAGGTAGGTCAAACCAGGGAACCGTCTGATTGGCTGACTTTTTTCACTTGCGCGTGGTGAGACCATAGTTTTTCTATCTCCTTTTCGTAGTAGACCTGCAGCGTTGCCAAATTGTGTTACTTTGTACTAATTCTTATCTTTTACGCTACCAAAAAGATACGTCTTTGTGCAGTCTTTCGGCTATGCAGCGTAGAAGCTTAGTGTGCGTTAAAAAGTGCGATTTGATTTCTGAAACCGAATCTGCGCGATTTTGGATCTTCAAAATTTTATACTTTTTCGAACTTGGATAAATCCTTATTTTAAAAAAACGTGTTTATTTCATGGTGAAAACAGTGACAAACAAGAATGTCTGTCGTAAGATGGTATGTCGTGATTTCTCAAGGTCAGTTCTCGGTAGCACTAGATAATTGTGACAAGTTTTTCACCCATACAAAAAGAATAAGGCGTCTCCAGCTGCCAAGAAGGCAAAATTTCCACAAAAAAAGTGAACTCTTCACAATACTGAAAGAATATCTGAGGCCTACGATAGATTTATATGTCATACAAATTTAATGATTTTGTTTCACCATGCGTATTTTAATTATAACATGACAAATAACAAGGCTGTGTGTGCATTGCGGGCGAAGAATTAATATTTGAAATCGTGTGATTTTTATTTAAAATCTGTTATCCCCTTTTAAAAAAATATTAGCTTTCCCCATTTCTGTATAAATTTTGTGCCTTTTCTCGTTCACGCGTACTTTATTCAGCTCAGTCATTTTTGCACCGGTTTCCGTTTGAATAATTAAAAATTAAAATATTCAGCATATAAAATATACCTATAAAACAGACTACGGAATGGAAAGGTCGGTAAAATGACAGCTGAAGGTTAACTTTTGTCGCTGTTTTGTTTTTGTAGTTCTCCATATAGTTCGCCATTTTTCAACAGCAATATGATTTTTATCAACTTTTATGAATAAGTGCGTGATTGTCCAAATTCATTGCAATGTTTATAAATTGGAAGCAATTTGTTAGTATTTTATTGTTGCCATAAACCAACACCAAAATCAAAAACAATTTGTGTTTTCAATCATCATGTGTACCTTAAACAGTACAAAATAATAAACGCTTCCGTTTTTTGAACAAAACAAGGTTTTTTCTTCTTTTTTATTTTGCTGAACTTTACTTTCCAAAGACTGTTTTATACCATTAATCAAAGGTCGAAACTGAAGAAAGAGATGCACACAAAATTTACGTTTGAAATACATTGTAGGTAATGTTCCAAGGAAAGGCATTCTAGATCTCGTAGAACCAAGGTCTAATGAAAGACGTTTGAAATCAAAAGAAATGTCTATGAAAAAGAGATGTTTTTTATAAATATGGGAAATTATATATTTTTAATCATATAAATCGTATATTATATATTTTTACTATATTTTACTATGTCTTTTTGTATTGTATGTCAAATTTTATTTAAAAAGGGAAAAACCTATAACTAATTTTTAAGGTAAACGAAAAGTTGGTACGCAAACAACTGTTCTCGCAGGATGAGGAGTTAGCATATCCTAAATCCTGGTTTGTCCTAGAAATTAAAATTATTCTAAACCTTTCGAACGGAGGGGTGTCAATGGGGCCGTTTTTTGGAACCGAAACTATCTACTTGATACTGCTTTACATTAATGTTCTTAATGTGCCCCGTTACTCTGTGAAATAGTTTTTTGACAGAGCAAATAAGTCTTACGATAATCGTCCCTTTAGATGAAAGATTTATATTATAACTCACGAAATCGACTAGAGTCCCTTGTATTTCAACCTGTTCCTAAATAACGCGGGCCACCAAACTTTTTTCGAAATTGCCCAAATGTATAAAGTTGAATTTACATCAGAACCCTTGATCTAGGTCCTAGGCCTGATCTTATCAGTCTTAATCTTATCATCCTGTAGGTGTTTCTTACAGGTCTTCGAAGACGGCGAAATGATTAATTCTCTATCGACAATTACGTGAGTTCGAGCTTCAGCAGAAACACGTACAAGTTGACCTTCTTTCTTGCAAACAGCACATTGCTTTCCAAAAATGATACGTCTTTCTGCATGTAAGAAAACTGTTTCAGAAACTGATGGCACATTTTGCGAATTGGAACAATTTGTCTATTCAGAAAATTCAGCACTTTCAAGGTCGGTTGTATTTCTTAAATTACAAGGAGTATTAGATGTTAAATAGCGGCAGTGTCTAAAAACCTCCGCAGAATTTGCAATCTCGGAATTACCGTACTCTCTTCTCAAAGTCTCTACGCCAGAATCAGATTGAACAGTACACTTATCAGAAGCTCTTTTTTAAATGCTTACCGCATGCTTCGCAGTAATGATAAACCATGCTGTGTTGAATTTAATAAAAGTTTGATATTGAAAAATTCCATCAGCAAGATGATTTGGAAGATGATGCAATAATGCTAACCAAATTTTTATTCAAGAAATTCAAGTTGACAAAGCACCCAGAACGTCAACGAGGGTCGGCTGTGAGAGCACTATCAGCATTGGCTATGATAATCTGCAGATTAACTTGCAAGCACTCCTCTATGTATCATCTACTGCTTCTGATATTCAGATTGTGAAATAAAAACTGTAAGACTGAGACAAAAGTAGAGACGCAGAATGTACTGTCAGTTAAGAGAAAAAATTATTGTGATAATGATGATGATATAAAGAACAAGCCCGTAGGATACTTTTTTTAAACAATGACATAACGCTTAGATCTCTTTTGTTTCAATCGAACTGCTGTGCATTTCAATGAGTTAATATATAATAAAAAAAACAGGAGAAGATCTGGCACCCTGTAGTCTAGTTTCTGCTTGTTTCTTTTATCTTTTTATCCATTGACTGTCTTCAGTTTACAAGGTTTCGTTCAAGATATAAGATCAATTCATTTAAATCATGCTTTATTATTATTTCGAGGGCTAATGTTCCTTTTGGATATATTACACCATCAACATCGAAAAAATCTTTAAATTTTCAAAGCACATTAATATATATTTCATCAATAGAATGCAGCAAACATCAGCACTGCCTGTTCCTCCGTTAGCAGAAAAGTTTTCAAAATCATTCACTAGTTGATTATTTCCCAAGAGATATCATAAAAGATCATTTGCAAACAAATAGTCAAATGTCTTATTGAACGAGAAATACTTAGAATATTGTTATCGTAATGATTTATCCTTCAGACAGAAACAAACGCATAACTCTTATGGCAACGGTGTGACCAACGCTCTTTCTAATTTGGCTAATGAGGAGGGAAAACTAAGCTTTCTAACTGTAGTATTTTTATGTACTTATCGTCACGAAGCATAGGTTCTAATTGTTTCTTTACTCAGTTTAAAATAATTTAAAGCTTTTTAAATATTCTGCAAATTATTGTAGCATAAGTAGGCTATAGCATAGATTACCTCCCCAAAGTGCGCCCTGTGTAACGCTAAATAATCTATACCACTGACTTAATTTCGTTCATAAAACAAATAAATACCTATTTCTGAAGTGTTTCTGTAACCGTCAATCTAAATCAAAATAGCCATTTAGCTGAAGAATGTCACAAATCTTTGTCGCTTCTTGTTTTTTAATAAAATTAGTTTCGCTTTAAGGCCGGGCCCAGGGCCTAGATCAAGGGTTCTGTGTACTGTCAACTTCATACATTTAGGCAATTTTTGGAAAAGTTTGTTGGCCTGTATTAATTAGAAATAGGTTGAAATACAAGGGATTCTAGCCAGGTGCGTGAATTCCAAAGTAAATCTTTAATGTAAAAGGACGATTCTCGTGAGATGTATTTGCTCTTTCAAAAAACTATTTCACAGAGTTATGAAGCAGACTAAAAACATTAATGCCAGACGTTATCAAGCTGATCACTTCCGGTCCATAAAACGGCCTTATTAACACCCCTCCTTTGATAAGAGAGGTTGATTGATACTTCTGGGAATTTCGACAAGTCAACGGCGATCTAAATTCTAAGCAACCGTGACAAAGGGACTTTTGAAATATGCACCTGATAAGTCAACAAGTTGTAAATCTGTCACATAATATAAACATACGGGAATGTTTTTCTTAGACTATATGACTCATATAGAAATTAATGACACCGGCATTTTCTAAGTGCGATGTTAATATTTGAATAAAATTTTCAAACTTCAAATCCATATATGGGCCAAAAAGAGGGTAGAGAAATTGCATACGAATTAAAATAATAAATCCTCAGTGAAGGATCTTGATTGATTAAGAGGGAATTAGTACAAATTGGGAGATTTGTCGGCTGAAGCTCAGCTCATTGCCAAAAAGTAACAGTCAGTTGAAACTCGACAATCGTTTCATCCCGGTCTTCTTTTTGAAAGTTTCTTGCAAGACTCTGCTCCATTGTTTTATTTTTATCTGGAATATAATTTATCTTCAGAATATTGAATCAAATTTTGAGACACAAATTAAAACCAGGAATTTGGAGGAAGTGAAATGATTTTTGCCAAAACAACATTTTTTGCAGTTTTTTAAATGCAAACATTTTATTTAGGGTGTTATAGGTGCAATATCTCCGTATCTGCTTTTTGCAATATGAGTTCAATCATTTTTTATGGTTTAGTACTATATGTGTCCACTAGAAGATGACACTGCTGAAGGAAATCTACATGTCCTGTCCTAGCAATCTACCTCGTCCTCAACTTTTGAAATGGTTCTTGCATAAAGGTGTTTTACCGATTGTGCTCGGTTTGAAAAAATTTGCCTGTAAAAATAAAGATTTGTATAAAATCGAATGTATTTTTTACCATAATTCACTTTTTTATCCTGTCGAATCCTCAAGCACTAATTCCTTTTAAAAATTATGTAGTTTTACGAAGGGCAAAGAACACGGCGTTTTTCGTTCGAGGTGAATAATTGACGCCGAGTTGAGAAAAGTGTTCTTGTTTTTATAAGAATATTTCTTGAAAATTAGTCTTTTTGGTCTTTTCTTATTCTTTTTCTGGATCTACATTTTATATTTCTCCAATTCTGCACATTTGGAATTGAAATTTTCTTGACTTTCAATATAAATATGTGTGTGTGTGTGTGTGTGTGTATTTATGGGTTTTCGAAGAATCTTAAACAGGACGATTTTAACGACTCTTGGATATGACGCAGTCGTAAGTCGACCCCTACATTATCCTGTATTTTACTTAACACTTCCGTGGCAAATTTGAAAGAGAGCGGTCTCTTATATGCTAGGAAAGAAAACAAAGGAAATTTAAACCTACAAACTAAAAATAACGCCGAGATTTTGAA
>NC_046657.1:143510901-143532530 GCF_010883055.1 Belonocnema kinseyi
CCCTTCCACACACTACTCCTTTCCCCTGCCGAGTGAGTCACGCCTACCCCGAAAGGGAAATGGCTTAATGGTGTAATAATAATAATAATAATAATAATAATACATAAATAAAAGGATTAAAAAACTAAACTTGGATACAACATTTATTTGTTTGATAGTAGTTATTATTTTTCGAATACAGCACAAATAGGAACGTAAATTTTTCGAACATAAAGAAATAACGAAAAGAACATTAAACTTCATTCGATAAACCGCCTCTATTCTATTATTTTACACATATTTAGCAAGTTTGTGACAAAATGTGGATGCCGCAGCTTCGTATTTATTTTCAGCTTGGCGGTAATTTAACTCACCGTTTCTTATGCTTTCGATTGCCCCTTTCAAACTTTCCTCAGGCCATTTTTGTTTACCAGTCTTTATTTTATAATTTCACGGTTTTATAACTTAAATCATGTACTTTATTACTTTTTATTTCTTACAAATATCTCGCAACTAGCTCGACCGGCGACCGGCTACACTGACTGTAACTGCGACAGGTTAAATTCGCGGATGGTCCGATTTTCCATTCCGCTCCATTCAGCTTGTAGCATCTCGCCCTGACTGATAATTTTATTTCGAATCCGTAATTCTCTTTTCTAAATAATTTATAATTATATCTAATGTCAAGAACAGAAAATTTAAACTTTATTTTTTTAATCTCTTGTAGGGTAAAAGGGAGTAATAACATTATTAGTACTTTATTTTCTCTCGAAAATAACACCATTTCCGAGTTCTGAAGTACTAAAAATTTGCACTTAATTTCTGATACAATTTACATAAAATTTAAATTCTTTTTGCACTTTTCTCAACTCATTAGGCTTATTTCTATTTTATAAATTAATATAAAACTTTAAGGGTGAATATTTTTCCAGATATAGCAGCGTTTTATTTTACCCGTCTGTTCCGTCGCGCCCCACCCACCTTCCCCTAGTATTTATAAAGTCTTTACAGTGTCAGGAAAAAGTATGGGAACCCCGGAAAATTTCAGAGGGTTGGTCATCCAAAAAAATTATGAATGTCAAGTCTTATGTAACTCTCAACGAGGAGTCCAGTTTTGACCTTGGATATGACCTTGTACCTCAGCTTCAAGGTCATTTCAAGGTCAACTTTGTTTAAAAATGGGAGCCCATACTTTTGATATCGGCAATCGAAAGAGCGTGAAATTTTATGTTAAAATATGCCTTGACCTCCAATGGCGACGTGACCTCTAGAGGGCAAACTAAATTCAATTATGCTTGCAAGAAAATCGCGCATAATAAATGTTAAGAAAAGGAGGTTAAAGACCAGGTAAAATAAAAGGTAATCACTGGATCTCTCGTTGAAAGTTACATAAGACCTGAAATTAAACATTTTTTGTTATGGCCAACCTTCTGAGATTTTCCGGGGTTCCCATTCTTCTTCCTCACAATTATTTATAAAACGTTAATATTAGAGGACATTTGTTCAAATTTGTTGTAGATATTAATGTGTAAATACTTTCATTCTAGTTCTTTTTGGTTTATAGGCAATCCAACGTACGCTGAATTATATACATTTATGTATGTAAGAACTGATATCAAATTTTCAATTGGCACAGCGATTGCCTTTACAGCGACTTCACATTGTTGCTTTGAGCCCGAAAAACGCTACGAGGAATAAGTTCGCTTTCTAAAAATGCAAAAAATCAATCCTCACGTTCGCAGATCTGAACGTCGCAATGACAATTATGAAGTTTGACAAAACAGTCAATGATACCTAATTTAAATTCGTTATTATCAATGTATTGAGCTACACTTGAACACGTTTTTAGATTGTGCTTATATGTACTTTCTACATGTAATTTACCCTTTTTTAATAATCTTGAAAACGTCCATATTCTGAAATTTCTCAAAATTGGAACATTTTGGACGGCCTTTTGTATTTATTCCTGTATTTGTACAGTAAATTGATACGCCCCAACACTGTAAGAATGCTCTGCAGTTCTCTGGTTAATTGTAGCTTGATGTCTTTTCTTCAAAGAAAAATTCTTTAATTCACCGTCGCGCACCGATTTCATCAGTTTTTTCATTGAAATAAATTTCTTTTGCGACTTTGCTATTTGGGTATCGATGTGATTTGTACGATGAATAAGTCGTAAAAATGGACCATTTAGATCTTCGTATTCAAAACAAGTATACAACCATAAAGATCCAAGGTTTTCTACGATATCAGGGAAATGCAAAAGTTGGTGTATATTAATGGACCAATGTCATAAACCGTGTAAAGTCTTAAATTCCCTGATACCCGTATTTAAAAAATCGCGGGTTATTCGGATCATTAGTAGTGTGATTACATCAGACCTAAGCAGTGACCATTGCAGGTCCATCTGCAGTGGCTGCATCATTAAATGCTTGTAAGTCCTCATGGAGAAAAATGGATGGTCAAAGTTATATGGTCAAAATTTAGAGAGCCAGCAAGTCTGTCTACATGGTCGAACGGCCCTTTCAAATTTTTTTCGACATGGGTAAAAAGACTCTTATTTTATCGCCAGCCTGACTTTTATAAGAACATCGCACTCACTATCAGGGATAAGTAAGGTATCCTTTTCGGAATGTTCAATAAGCACATATTGTTTTCTCTCATTTCGACCCTCCAAGAAGGAGCAGATAACCCATTGCGTATTGTCAATTGCTTGATGTTTGCGCGTCAATCATGCGCGTGAAAATTTAAAGGGTATTGCTAATTGGCTCCAATTAGCATAACGGACTCGTAGACCGCGTGGTGATATCTGTTTAAAAAAAAGAAAGTTTTTACCAACGATTTCAATGTAAAGTAAAGTATATTTATTGAGGATTCATGGAAAATATCTTATTCTGTAAGTACCTGTTTTAAATAAGTAATTGTAACGTTAATATTTTCTATGCGTAATGTGAGATTCAAAACATTTAATTATAATCTTTCTGAGGTTAATGTAAGTTTGAAATAGATTATAATAATTCAGTAATCACTGAAAATTATAGCACAAATTGATTTAGGATAAATTTGACTTGTAATCATTAATTTAAAATTAATCATTATTTTTCAGTTCTCACATCGACTGCTGGTATTCATGAAAAGACAGATGGCAGGGGCAGGGTCAATGCACTCGTGCTCCTACATCCAGTTGATGGAGTCGAATGTCTAAGAAAATCAGATCGACCATCTGAGACTACCAAACCGACCCTTCAAAATGATCAGGTCAGCCAGCTTGAGATGACCGAGATGACGGTCTGAGACAATCGAGTCGCCTTTCTGATATTGTCGATTTGGACCTCTTGTTTTTATCTTCTAGAGATAGCCGCTTTAGCCATATTCAAGAGCTGTCCTATAGTCGACCCTGAAATATGATCTGTCTGCACATTTATATGGCCAAACAGACCTTCCATTTTTCTCCGTGCTTAGAAGTTCTCAACTGTAATTCATTTTCATAAGGAAAGGCATTGACATAACCCTGAGCCTCTAAAGGAAAACTTTGGAACATTCACACCTTCAAGTAAGCAAAATGAGCAAACGTATTAACCATTAAAATTCATAAAATTTAAGCATTCACTTCTAGCAGGCGTATCGCAAGTTCCTTTGAGAAGAACTCTTATAGTTATTGTGTTATTAATGCTGGACACGAATATTTGAAGGACATTCGAGAGTTTTCCTGAATCCGAAAGGAGACCATAAAAAACCGATTCATGCCAGACTTACTATCGCCATGCCACAATCCTGCAAGTATAGTATTATCTTTTTTTCTATATATGAAAGGGAATTCATTGATGGTCAAATAAATTGGCCAAACGCTTATTTTTGACGATTTAAACGCAGGATCACCACCCGTGTACCATGAGAAAGAAATCTTGTTTGGATTAGATAGAAAACCATTCTCTGTCCATACTTCATACAAACTACAATCGTAAATATCTGCTATAGTACCTGGTTGATATATTGGTCTGTTAAATCTATGCTGTAAATTGTTATGAAAATTCTTTCTTCTATGCATTTCCGGTAATTGATTAAGAAATGGTAGTTGAACGAAGTAAAAACTTTTCTTCTTTGGAGAAGACGGATAAATTGCGTCACTTGACCTTCACGCTCTCAAGCATGTTGCACATTAATAATGTTTGATCAAATCGTCATTTCCCCCAAAAGAAAAGAACTTGCGAAACATAACAGTTATCGGAGATCCTCGAAATAATGATTAATCTATGAAGTAATCTTCATTGTCCAGTAATATGTCTGCATATTGATCATTATGTGATTCAGACGAGCTGTCGTCAGTGTTCAAGTTCTCGCTGGGTACATTATGAGTGGCAGTACAGTCATAACCCGTTTATTGCAAGACCCGTTTATCGCCGGACTCGTCTATTGTCAGATTCGGGACCCTTTTATCGCGTGATACCTCACCCCCACTCTTTAGATTCATATCTCTCAGTAAACCAATCGCTGAAAAGACGGGACTGGGTTGATTTTTAACTGAAAATTGCAGTACGTATTTCGACGTTATCTAGCATGCGTGCGTGGAAACAATTGCAAGCACACATCGCTAGTGAGCAGACCAATCAGCTGTTCTGACTGAAAGGCAGCCTGTCTTCCAATGAACTGGTGGGAGCCAGTAAAATTTCTCTCTATTCTGTGATAAACGGGACTCATTAAATTCAAAAGCCTTGCAATAAACGGGTCTTAACTGTAGTTGAAATTGAAATTAAATTTCTAACAGTTAACCACGAACTTCCGAGTTGGAAATTTTTTCGCGGAATGGGCTTCAAAATTAATATTATCTTGGAATGAAAGATTCAAAATGTTAAAGTATGAATTTTACAAATTTTAATTACACATCAAGAAAAAATTAGATATAATTAGTAAAATAAAGTTGAATAAAGAGATATCGAAATTTCAGTAAAATTAGTATTAAGATTTGCGTTCATTCAACTGATGGGGAAATAAACGAGAACTTTTCAAAAAATTTTAAAACAGAATTGTTCTGTTTATCAAAAAATAACTTTTGCACGATTCGACTTACCCTAGATCATTTTGATTTCTTTGATCACCGGTACGTACTGCATAATTTTTTTTCAGGATTCCTCTTAATTCCTGGTCGATTAACCTCACGGTCCAAATCCCAAAAATTCATTTGGTTTATAAGATTACATATGGTAAATATCAAATAACATTTTTGAGGTAATGATATAATTTTTTTTTACTTTCGATGTTAAAATTGTACATGTTATTTTTAGAAAGTCATTTCCACACTTCCCGAAAAAACCTATTATTTTCTTAGGAATTAGTCAAAGTTGCCGGGAGAAAAAGCTAGGTCTGCCTTTGGTTCGGACCTATTCTTGAACCTAGGTTACAACGTAGGTTCATGTGCGCCGCGATTTTTTTATTCTTAATAAAAGTAAATTATTCAGAACAAGTTTTACAGGGAATTCACTGATTTTAATGAATGATTTTTTTCAGTAATATACCAAATTTGGAACTAATACTATCAATGGGCCTTCGCGGCTGAAGAGGCATTATTATTGGAAATTTTAAATTAGTATCCCACACAATATAAACATGATATCATTTACAGCTTCAAAATCTAATTGAACTTGAAAAAATAGAAATTATTAGCACATACTTTTCTTCAAAAATATTTATGCATAATTAACAAATATTTTATTGGTCCAAACAATTATTTAAAGACAGGCAGTAATAGTCAATTGTATAGCAATCAGACAAATAATTAATGATTTTATTAATTACATTGCATCTAAGCAGGACAACATGTATCAAAAACTCGATTTTTCTCTTTAAACCTCTATGACATTTCAACAAATTAGAGATACTCTCTTCTTGATTTTAAAAGTGTTTATCGTCTTATTTCATGATCAGTCAGGAAATCAAAAAAAGTTTTAAATTAAGAAAATGGCGTTGGTTCTTCTGAAATAAATAAAACTTGTTTTTCTCAAAAAAACTCACCTTTAAATTTTTTGGATTTGTACTTTGATAAGGAATATATCTGTGAGTTTGGTGCTGGCTGAATGACTTTTGTGGCCAGGAGATTTTTTCTTACAATCGAATTTTCTACTTTTTCTCGATAACAATGACAGATACGAAAAAATATTGAGAAAAAATTTTGTACCTCTAAAAGAGTTTTATGCAAAATATCTCTTATTCTTTTGCGCTCACTTCCGTCGTTTACAAGCAAAACTCAGAAATTACATTTTTAGACTAAAAATTCTACTGGCCTCAAAAATAGTGCACCTAGCATGATGGTGATAATATGTCTTTCTTGTATATTAGTAGGAATATTTTTTTAAAAAATAAGAGGTGGATTTTCCAGAAAACCCTTTTATTTATTTGTTTCTTCAAACTTGAAGACATGAAAATATTTCATCTTCCAAATATTTTTAAAAGTTTTTTCTAAAAGAAGTAAGGCTTTTTATCAGAATCATGCCTGCTAAACGATTCTTCAGGCGAGGCGAATTTTTACTCCAAAAAGTGCAATTTTTAAATCCTTGTCTTAAACGATGAAAGATATCACAAATATGTATCATTGTTTCCCAAAAAAATAGAAAATTCGACTTACAAGAAAAAAATTCTCCTGGCCACAAAAGATATTTAGCCAGCATTAAATTCATAGGATATCTTCATTATCAAAGTTAAGTTAAATAAATAAATAAAATGGACAAAATTTGAGGGTAGTTTTTTTAATAAAATTGAATTTTTGTTTTATTTTTTACATTTTAAACCTATTTTAAATTTCCCGGTTGAATTTTTATTTGCAAATCTGAAAAATGCACATCTTCTAATTTCCTCTAAAATGTTAGAAAAACAGTATGTACGCTTTAAAAAATTCTACAAAAAATTTATCTACACCTTTATGATATGTTGCACCATTTCTAAATGATATTAGAGAACAGCCCATTTTGGAAACTCTACAAATATTTAATAAGCTATATTATATAATGAGCGCCTGGATCGAGAAAATCGTTCAGAGCTCGAGATCGTGTGAAATTATAGTCCAAACGTCTTGGGGGAGTGAAAATTTTTAAGTTACAAAATGGATCTTTTTTAAATATAGACTTGTAAAGAATGACGAGATGGGACTTTGGGCAAATATTATCGGAATTGTTTGTTACTTGGATGTATACACTCAATATAACCTAGAAACGCTAAAAACTTAAGAAAAAACTAAAAATTGCCTATCGTTTAATAATATTTAATTGCAAATTGAAACCGATCGTCAACCTCGTTTTTTCAGATTCGCCGACAAAAAGTATCGAGGGAACTTTAGAGTTGAAACAGCTTCCGGTGAGACATTTGTTTCTTATTATTAAAGAATTAATGAGAAAAAAACGTTTCACTGGAAGCTGTTTCAACTCTAAAGTTCCCTCGATTTTTTTTGTCGGCGAATCTGAAAAAACGAGGTTAACTATCGGTTTCAATTTGCAATTAAATATTATTAATTAATAGACAATTTTCAGTTTTTTCTTCAGTTTGTAAGCATCTCTAGGGTAAATTTAGTGTGCACATCAAAGTTTCAAACAATTTCGAAAATATTTGCCTGAGTACTCGCTTAAGTGACAACCGCAGATCCCCCTCACCCCGCGCAGCTCCTGTTACACCATACCTGCGGCGCGGCGTCAATTCTCAGAAGGGCTATAAAAAGGAGGGCTATTGAAGGGTTTCACTGTAATTGCATTAAGGAACGATTTTTTTGGTTTTTCATGAGTAATACAAAAAATACTCATCGGAGAAAAATACGTGAAATAGAACAAAGTTCTGTCTCATCATTCTCTGCAAGCATATATTCAAAAAAGATCCATTTTCTGACTTTTAAAATCTCCGTCCCCCGAGACGTTTAGGCAATAATTTCACCGCATCTCGAGCGCTGAGCGATTCTCTCTATCCAGACCCTCAATTTCAAATGAGAACACACTTGTCGCCTGACATTTAAATTTATTCTTCAAATTGTACACATTACTATTAATATAAATTTGCGTAGGTACATTACACTTTCACAGAATAACAGAAAGAATGAATATAGGCCTTTTTCAGTCTCAGTTGTTCATTTACATATAAAATTTGAAAAAAAATAAGTTAAAGAACATATGGGCAATTTCTGTAAAAAGGATCATACCTCACCTTTTTTATTTTTTAAAAATATGTTTTACAAATTTTTGTTTATATAAAAAAGATATTTAATAAGTTGTATAAGGACTTACTCTTTTTTGTAGTGAACAATATTTTTCTTCATAAATATTGCATTTTTTACTTTTCTAAGAATTGGTGCCAGATATCGTAAAGTAGCAAGAGAACTTTTTGTAGCACTATTTTAACGATGCAAAACTAGAGTTCACTGAAGTTCACTAAAATTAGCGAAAAAATGTTTTTCAATTAAATTCGAATTAAAACACGTACGAGTGATTTAAAATAATTCTTCTGCTAACTTGAGTTGATATCCTTACCTATTGTAAAGCAACCTAGTTTTAAAGATTTAGTATGCATGTTTTTCAGATGACACAGATGCTCTTCACAATATTCTTGTCTTCGATGAAGGAAAAAGATTTGAGCATTCTGCTAAAATATTTTCCAAAGAGGCCCGGGATGCTAAAAAGAGCTTGGACCAGAATAATAAATTCTAGAGGAATGTAGCAAAGTCTAATAATAGACAGTTTGAGACAGCAATGAAAGAGGAATCGTCCATTGTTTCCAAGTGTCCTCTTCAACATAAAAAACAGCAAGTAGCCACCAATTATCATTATCAGAATGACCCAGAGAGTCATGAAAGTTCTCCGCAGACTATTCAGAATCCCCAAACGATTTATCAGAATCCGTCACAATTTTATTTAAATCCTTAGACAGCCCAACAGAATCCTTTACCAACTCACCAGAATTCACCAACGACTCTTCAGTATGAAAATTATTTCACTTGTCATCATCTTTACCAATTCCTCAGTACCCAAACCATCTACCAACTCCTCAGAATCCTGCAGCGATTCATCATTATTAGGATAATCCACCAATTTAAGAGTATTCTCCACCAGCTTAACAGAATTCATTACTAAATCATCACAATCCTCCAATGACGACATCTGACATCATTTTCGAGATAAATGAACCTTATAATTCTTCGTCCGACGGCGAAACAATAAATGGTGAGAATTGGAGTGATGCTGTAAATGCTATGGCGGCAACTATTCCCGGAAAAGGTAACTTTAAAAATACTTATTCCATTATATTTCCTCTGTATTCATCTACCTGCGTTCTGACTACATTAACACCTACAATTTTGTACGGTCACTAAGAGGGATATAGCATTCCGGGAATTACGATTGGCTGCTATGAAGCAAGGATACAAGTCCGCACATCCTACTCACACAGAAAAGTAGAAAAACATTTTGAGGCGAAATTTATTTTATAACATAATTTGGCTTCACTGCCTATCGTTGGATAATTTTATGTCAATTATTATTCTTGATTATTTTTTCAGTTATCAAGACATTACTTGGAACCAACCCCGAATATGATTAGAATATACAGGGTGGATACGCTGGGGCTTACATACATGGCGAATAGAATGCTACCCGAATTGTAAAATAGCAGGGGAGAAGCCATTATACAGGGGTATTTTCATATTTCGCGCCTTTAAAGTTGCATTCGGAGCGACTATTCGGTCAAGTCCGTGCATCTTCGGATCAAGTTTATCATAGTGTCCATGGTTGTGTTTGAAACTTTAAATGGATACAAGTGTCAAAACAATATATGTTTTGTTACATAGTAATTACAAATAATAAAAGTGTTTAATTGATAATGAAACGAGACATGTCAACTGAGAAGTAAAAGTCAATTTTTTTCTGTGCAATAACATTATGGAATGTCTGCTGAGTGACAAATACTATAAAATAGTAATAATATTTTGCGCTTCCAGTGGCCGAAGAGTGAATTTTGTTTACCGCTTATTTACCGCATAAAAACAGGTATGTTATAAATGGACAGGATTTGTTTTAAATAAAGTGAACGAAATATTACATGCGTTAACTTTAAATTGACATTACCAACATTTACTTACAGCGATTAGGGCAAACAGGTGAATATGAAAATAACCCCAAAATAATGACCGATCGGACCGGCATGTTTATTATACTTTCGATTGATTATTCTTTACCAAAGAAATGTTTTGTGGCTTTGTATGTTTATCACTGACAGTGTCGGCAGTAATAACTTAAATAATAATTACTTATTAACAATATAACAATCATTACTTATTAATCATTTTAATAAGTTAAACATTATTTCTGAATTTAAAATTTGATTACCATTGTTTTTTACACAGATCGATCCTAGGAGAAATACACATCAGGAAATGCAGATAGAATTGGTGCATTTTAATTAACATTGTTTAAAAATCGTTATCTCTGGGCCTTATTCTAAGACTGGGGATTGATCACCCTAAAATTAATTATCTGAGTCATTTGAATGGTATAGGCGTATCAAAAATATATCTCGAAGCAATTTAACTTGCCCGAATTTTAATTGATACAATTTTTAGGGATTTTTTTAATTTTAGATAATGTTTTCTCTGAACCTCGTCTCAAAATTTGGTTTGATCAACCAATAAAATAAACTAAACACTTGTTGATGATAGTATTGTACCAGTAATAAATTTAGAAGAGAAATTTTAGTCTGATATTTACATTCCATTTTTTTTAAATTATTCTATTTTCGAACTTGCTATATCTGGATATGGTTAGCAAACTGGCATTTGATCAGCCCCCAAAATTAATTCTGAGTCAATTTAATGATGTATGTGTATCAGAAAGATATCTTGAGGCGATTTAACTTACCCAAATTTTGATTAATAATGTCATTAGGGAACAACCATGGACATTATGATAAACTTGATCCGAAGATGCACGGACTTGACCGAATAGCCGATCCGACAGCAACTTTCATGGCGCGAAATATGAAAATACCCCTGTATAATGGCTTCTCCCCTGCAATTGTCCAATTTGGGTAGCATTTGATGCGCCATGTATGTAAGCCCCAGCGTGTTCACCCTGTATGATGAATTCCTAATTAATTAAGAAGTAGGTAAAATTGCAATCTTGTATAGCTCCTAACTTTTTAAAGGTAGTTTTGAATACTGCTACTAATATCAAAATAATAATTCAGTAAATTTAATTTCAGCAAGAAAATTCTGCCAAATGCGGTTTTTAGCTACCAAAAAATATCATCGCTTATGTCAGTACGATGGTGGAAAATGATAGCAATATTGTGGAAAAATATAAATAAAAAATCGTTCTACGAGAAGTTTTTGTGAAAGTGTATGGTCTTAGAGACCTTCGCATAAGACGTCCTAAAAGACAGTGCCCTAAAGATGTCCCTAAAAAGTCTTATAGACGTGTTGAAGTTTTTCTTTGTGCAATTAAAGACCATAATATATAATAAAAATGCATGCTATAAGCACGGCGCTTGTTTACTTATAATATTTTATATACGAAAATCTGGAAAGTTCGTAAAAATGCGTATCTAAAATACATCGTTTCAATTTCAAAATCGCCACTGGCAGAATGCAATCGGGATTTATTTCTAAACGTTGATTAGATTAGGACGTTACTGCCTTTTTTATTCTAACTTCTAAACAAAGGTCAGAATTTAGTATATTCCCGGTAGTAGAGACTTAGTAATGTGAATATTTTTTTCAAATAAAATAATGATTTGAAATGACTAGATAAATATTTAATAAAAAAAAAATAGCGACTGTTCATTTTCACCGAAAAAATTAGGCTACATATTTGTGCCGCAATTTGAGCAGAAATAACCGATCCCTCCACATTTCTGACATTCGCAAATTTAAATTCCATATATTCATACCGAAAAATTCGTACGAAAATTTTTGAACGCATATTCACGGCTTGAAAAAGACAAATATTAATAGACTTAATCATGTTAAAATTTTGAAACAGTACGAAAATTATGGAATGACTGTAAATATAAAAATTAATTTTAAACAATGAAGGGACTTGTTGATAGGCCTTATCATGTAGATAATTTGAAGAAAGGAATATTTACAGACAAAATGGCCAATCAAAGCATGTTGAAGTATTAAAAAATTTCGATCGAACTCGACTCCCTCTCCCTCTCCATCTCCATCTCCCTCTCCCTTTCCTTCTCCCTCTCCCTCTCCTTCACTTGATTCCACTCGTGTTCTCGTGTGCCTGATGGTTCGTGGTTTTTAGTCTTAAAGAAAAGTGGATTAAAGCAAGTATATTAAGTAAGTAATCATAATTCTTGTGATGAAATCATCATTGAATATATTTTGAAAATTAATTTATTGAGTATGTTTTTTGAAATTCTATATAAGTACCTTTATTTAACGGTATTCTTTATAACCACTAAACATTTACACATGTGAGATATGTTTTCACGGTAAGTTAAAGCAAAAATATATTCCTTTCAGAGTGAAAACAAAGCTCATAACCACGAAATAAAGTAGGACCCTCTCTGAAGTCACTAAAACCCAATATTCAAAAAATAAAATTGAGCAGCTAGGTGCAAAAAAAGCGTTATTGCATTTTCAAAAGTTACCCGATTTTCATTTGCTTTGTAAAGATTCATATTGAATTCATATTTTTTTACATCTTTTCGCTTCACATACAAACTTCCTAGAAGGATTGTGCAGCAGCATAAAATTATTTCTCTTTTTAAGACATAATTCATATTGATAATAACTATTAAACTATATTAGTCTGATTATAAATATAATATATTGTATTATTATTTCTTATATATTTATTATTATATTAGTTCATTGTTAATCTGACTTGAAATTAATGCATTAAAATTAAATTTTATATAATGGCGGGATTTTTCAAAAGTAAGGGAATCGGAATATATTTCAAAAAATATATATTCTATTTAGTTACTATTATATTAGTTCATTGTTAATCTCACTTTAAATTATTTTATTAAAATTAAGATTTCAATAATGGCGGGCCTTGTTGAAAGTAAGAGGATCGGAGTCAGAATCGATTCTTAGCGTCGATTCTTCGATTCTCAGAATCGACACTTTTTTGAGAATCGAACAATCGAGAATCGATTCTCGCCGTCTATTCCGGAACCCTAATGTGGTGGATGCAGAGCTATCGGCTCCCGAACATTTCCCCCCTCCCCCTAAAGACTCACAGCTCTTCCGTGGTTAATTGCAATCGTTACAATTCAAAGATACTTATATCGTATTCAGTTATCCTGCACTGGTGCACTCCGATCTGTACCGAAGAAGGTCGGAGTGAGAAGGAAGAAGTAAGAAGGAACGTTCGGAGTGCTCTGGGAGTACACCACGTTCAAAATATATTCATGGCGATATAAAAAAGCCCGAAACACATATAAAAGTTTAATAAATCAATTTGAAGTATTTTAAGTCGTTCCCATACAATCAAGGATGTTTCCTCTTCTAAAAATTCCTTAATTAATAATAAGTAAATCGTAATACTTAGAAGTACAATTACATATTTTTGCTCAAAATGCCACTTAACTCATGCCCGGTTCACGTCCCTGGGCGTTAACAATATTAAGAACAACCTATTTGAAAATGCATTTTGGAACAAAATCTCTTTAAATTTTTTGGATTTTTAAAAAAATAACATAAGGCCTTAAGGCCATGTGATGAGTGGGTTACGTGACCAGATTCCTACCTTGCCACCACTTTTTTTATTTCCCAACTTATTATCACCGGAAACGCCACATCGAGTTGACAATTTGGAATACGAAACAAGTAGCACTAAGAATGTTGGGTCTGGTCCTAAATTTATATAATTATAAAAAAAAGTTTTTTGTTGTATATAACTTTTTTTGCTTTTTTCATAATTATTGAAATTTAGAAACATACCCGCCTTTCTTAGTGCTTCTTATTTCTTATCCGAAATTTTCAACTCGATATGGCGCTTCGTGTGAAAATAAATTGGGAAATAAAAAAAGTGAGGTGAAGGTAGGAATCTGGTAACGTGACCCACTCGTCACATGGCCTTAAGAATCGTTTAAAATCTAACGAATTCCGTTATATCTATTAAAATAACACTCAATTGATTACTTAAACAGGGTAGCCATTCTAATCAAAGAATTCAGGTCCTTTTGATGTCGAAATTAATTAATCTACAGGCCTTTGACTCACTTCAGAGACCACAAATAATATAAACTAGAAGCTCATTCACGCGCGACCCACGGGTTTACTCACACTTATTTTATTTGTAAATGAAGTTTGATATGATACCGCGATTTTCATTTTTGCTTTAATAACTTTTATTTGTACACAGCTTCGCACGGCTACCCTCTCAAGATGCAGCATAAATTATTGCGCAACACTAAACATTTTTATGCAAATTTGGAAAAAACATCTAAAATCTCGGCGCGTACAAATTTTCATAGAAATACATAGTAAATGATCTCGACTTGAGAAGAGTCCAAATTTCAAGCCATTTCGAACGCCCCTAGCCGTTGGATGGGTGACCATCTAAGACAAGACGTACAACCGGGTTGTGTAGTCAAATTTTGAAAACCCAGTTAAACTCGGGAGGTGTTTTTCTGCAGTTTTCCTCTCATCTGGTCAAATGTTTAGGCAACTGCGAGTAATTCGAATAAACTCATATGTAGTCGCATTATCCAGGGTTCGATCCCTGAGCCAGTACCTCTGTAAATTTTTCTATGTACCTTCACCGAGGTTCTGTTGGTTCGGAACCTACCTTAAGCTGTAGGTCCCCCCATCGTGTACTTGACTGCAACCCAGTCCGTCAATGATGGGGTAAAAAACCAGGCTTTGTCCAATATGTCGGGGCACACTGCTCTCTTCAGATCACTTGATTTACTAGAGTTCAGATATGTAGAACCAACACTAAAGCATTCTCTGCCCAAAATGAACATCACAAATAATCTGCGTGCACTAATAGCATATCTCAACAGCAAGGTTTTACCTACGTATTTGAACGTAGCACAAACTGTATTAGAGGTGAAAAATCTTGTATACTGTGCAGCTGTGGCAACCGTTAGAACGTTGGGCAGGAAAACTAGGCCTGGAAATGCAGTTTTTGTCCCAGCAGGGGATCGAGATCGACCATGTAAGATCAGGTTTGATATGGATGTCAGCAAAGAAAAGTGCAAATTGGATCGATTAACTCAATGTAAAAAAGGAATTAGAACCAGAAAACTGATAAACCATGTTACTAAAATCATCCACCCTCGTCACATCAATACATTAACACCAGCAATATTGGATGAAATTTTAGACTCTCAACGACAGAGAATTTATGTTCTTACTTCCAGCTTGCGTTGGTTTAAGAAAAGTAGTGCACGGAGGCAACAAAATCAAAACTTTCAGACAGATGAAAGAAGGTTCTATCTTAAACTGAGAGTAAAGCCAAATAACCAGCAAGGCACCGAAGTCTTTCAATTGGAAGATATGACTAACAACTGGTCGGATGTTTGGGGAAAAATAAACAGATTCAATTTGGACACTGCGTAGTGCAAACTAGAGGAAGCAAGGGCAAGCAATAGCCCTTAAATGTAACTGACAAACATCACAGCTTTTGATGTTTTAGCGGTCTTGAAAAGGCAAGTAAATGGAAAGCTCCAGGTCCTGACATGGTGCACAACTTCTGGTACAAGTACCTGACGAGTGTGCATCTTGCGTTAGCAAGGTGTTTTCAGAAGATCATTGAACACCCAGTTCTGATGCCAGACTTTATGCTCCAGGGTACTACGTATATGTATAAAGAAAACCCAGACGCTCAAAATCCATCTGACTTTCGACCGATAGCCTGTCTTTCAACAATTTTTAAATGTCTTACAGCTATCATTGCAGATAAGGTATATTCTCATTGCGACGAGAACGACATTCTTACAAAAGAACAAAAAGGATGTTGTAAAAACTCGCGAGGCTGTAAAGATCTAGTCACTATAGACACTGTTGCCATGACTCAAGCTCGTAAGCCATGCGATGAGGCTACGGGGTACAAGAATCAAGTATCTTGATCATGGACAACCGAGGATAACTAGATCAATACGCTTTACCACCGGTATACCATATTTCAAGGAGACTCCTTCAGCGCAATATCGTTCTGTTTAGCGTTGAATCCATTGACATAAACACTAAACAGCATGTCTCATAGGTTCAGAATTCATGATAATGAGGATGGTCATCAAGTGACCCATCTTCTTTACATGGATGACCTGAAGCTGTACGCTAGTTCAGTCCAGAAACTGCAGCAAGTGATTCAATGTCACAAAGCAGTTTTCCAATGATATTCACATGGAGTTCGGGCTAGATAAATGTAGAACAGTGCATTTAATCAGAGGAGAATTAAGGACCGCAGAGTCAGAGAACGAGTTCGAAAATAACATCGAGGAAATGGCTGCAGGCGAATCATATAAATATGTGGGTATTCTCGAATTTAAAGGTATTCAGCATACGATAGTTAAAACAAGCCTAACGACTGCCTTCACTACAAGACACAGATTAATTATGAAGAGTTTTCTCAACTCGGCAAACAAAATCAGTGCAATCAACACATATGACATTCCTGTCCTCACGTACTCCTTCGAGCTTATAAAATGGTGTAACACCGACCTTGAAAAGTTAACAGAATTGTCCGCGTAGAAATGACAAAGCACCGAATGCACCACAAAAATTCAGCGATTGAAAGGGTAGTTCTACCATGACATTTAGGGGGTAGGGGCGTTGTGGATGTCAAAAAACTGTGTGAGTCACATGTTATACAGTTGCGAGATTAATTTTACAGCAAACGAAATGTTGCTCTTTACAGTACCATCTGTCAAGCGGATCTTGACTACACTCCCTTAAATTTATCCTCAGATGGGGCCTTGAATATCAGGGCAGAAACCATAGAGGAATTAGAAATACAATGGAGGCAGAAAGCCATCCATGGCGAGCACCACAACATGTTAGATCAAAATGAAGTGAATAGTGAGGCATCTAATATTTGGCTAAGAAAGGGTGTTCTGTATCTAGAGACGGAAGGATTCGTTATTGTGATACAGGACAAGGTTTTCAGCGCCAAAAATGATCGCAAACATGTGTTACATCAAGACGTGGTTGACCGGTGCCGATTATGTGCAGATACCAACGAATCCATCGAGGACACTATTTATGGCTATCGCGTAATGTTTCAGAGAGAATATACGCACAGACATAATGATGTAGCGGGCATTATACATCAACAACTTGACCTAAACCTAAGCCTCTTAAAATAATGGATGCCTTTCTATGGACACATTCCAATGCCCGTTTTAGAAAGCGAAGATTACATCTTATATTGGGATGTAACTATCCAAACGAATCATCACATCCAGGCCAATTGACCTGACATCGTGATGCGAGAAAAAAAAGGTGAAAGAGTCTACATCATCGACATTGCTTGTCAGCTTAACCGAAATTTGCAGTCAACCTATACAACTAAGATCCACAAGTATAGCGAGTCAAAGCATGAAGTAAAGACCATATGGAGGAATGTGAAACATGCATCTATTTATC
Organism: Belonocnema kinseyi; assembly: GCF_010883055.1. Lineage (NCBI taxonomy): Eukaryota > Metazoa > Arthropoda > Insecta > Hymenoptera > Cynipidae > Belonocnema > Belonocnema kinseyi. The sequence goes on from NC_046657.1 coordinate 143,528,456, forward strand.
CCATTGTGATTTCGGCTACAGGCAATGTGCACGCAAGATGCACTGAATATCTTGAACATTTAGGAGTCAGTAGGTTATTGGCAGCAGCTCAGAAGGCGGTCTTATGAAACAAATGTCGCACTATAAGAACCTGTCTTGACCATCAGGAAGCGAGCGACTAAAAACCCGTGGAGTGGCAGATGGTAGTTCTAACATTCTAATCCCGTCAGTCACTTGACTTAGTCCGTGACTATGATGTATAACCGGGTTTACCCGAGTAAAAGTTAAATAATAATAATAATAATAATAATAATACTGGTTATGCAGGGTGGACAAGCTGGGGCTTACATACATGGCGAGTTGAATGCTACCCGAATTGCACAACAGCAGGGGAGAAGCCATTACAAAGGGGTATTTTCATATTTCGCGCCTTTAAAGTTGCATTCGGATCGGCCATTCGGCCAAGTCCGTGCATCTTCGGAGCAATTTTATGATAGTTTCCATGGTTGCTTTCGAAACTTCAAACGGTTATGTTCAGATTCACCTGTTTTCCCTAATCGCTGTCAGTGAATGTAGGCAATGTTAATTTAAAGTTTACGCATGTAATATTTCATTCACTTTATTTGAAACATATCCTGTCTATTCATAACATTCCTTTTTTATGCAGTAAAAATAAGCGTTAAACGCCATTCACTCTTCGCTCACTGGAAGCACAGAATATTATTACTATTTCATGGTATTTGTCACTTAGCAGCCATTCTGTAGTGTTATTGGCACAGAAAAAAAATGGCGTTTACTTCTCAGTTCACACATCTCACTTCATTATTAATTAAACACTTTTATTATTTTTAATTACTATATAACATAACCTATATTGTTTTGACACTTGTATCCGTTTAAAGTTTCGAAGGCAATCATGGGAAACTATCATAAGCTTGATTCGAAGATGCACGGGCTTGGCCGAATGGCCGATCCGAATGCAACTTTAAAGGCGCGAAATATGAAAACACCCCTGTACAATGGCTTCTCCCCTGCTGTTGTGCAATTCGGGTAGCATTCAACTCGCCATGTAAGTAAGCCCCAGCGTGTCCACGCTGTATGTTCGATTGAGTGATTAATCACTGTAAAATATATGGAGAACTATATTCGAAGAGAAAATATACTACAGAAAATCTTGATAAAGCAAAATATTCAACTGAAGAGATTAGGAAATTACTGGAAGAAATTAATGAAAAGAAATCATTACTGAAACTAATGAAAATAAAAGTTTTTACCATTATAAAGTTTTATTTTCTTTTTTAATTCTTATTAAATGTATGGTGCATACATTTTCTAATAAAAATTAATTTGTTTAAAATGTTCAAATAGTTCAAAATCTAAAAAACAGTTAAGTTCTGAATTAGTTTATGAAATCTATTTGAATAATAAATCATTAGTATTAATTTGCAAAGTATCGTAGGAAAAAGTGATAGGAAATACAATTTTTGTTGATTTGTTGATCCCAAACTCTAAATTTGCTCATGAAAGTAGTTTAAATAATAAATCATGAAAAGTTGATTATTATAATTAATCGGCAAGACGTTCTTAGTTAAATTTGTAAAAAAAACTTATCCTTTTCGTTGAAAAATAGACAAATTCTGAGTTTTTCATTAAAGTTCTTTAAATAATCAATAATTCTGGTAAATTTAAAAAATAACTTAGGAAAGAGTTATCGCAAGGAAAATCTTAGTTAACTTCATAAATAAATTGTATTTATTAATTAAAAAATACCCTTACTCTCATAATGTTTATGAATATTGTTTAAATTATTAACAATTATTATAAATTTACAAAGTATGGTAGGAAATGATCATCGAAAGATATTCTCAGTTCACCCTGTAAACAAATTATGCCTCTTCCTAGAAAAATTGCCGAGCTATAAATCTGTTGAAAGCCATTTTTTAAATAATTAATAATTGTACATTTTCAAAGTATCATAGAAAAAAATAAGCAAACAAATATTCTTAGTTAATTATGTTAAAAAATGGAGCCTACTCGTAGAAAGAAAGCCAGACTCTTGATTTTTCAATTTAAATTGTTTCAATAATTAATTGTTCTTGTAAATTTACGAAGCAAAATAAAAAAAGGCATCGAATGGGCCTTTTTAGTTCGTTTCGAAAACAAATTAACGCGTAGGAGAAAGGCCAAACTTTTTACTTAATACAATTTTTTTAATAATTAATAGTTCTTGTAAATTTGAAAAGTAACATAGAAAATAGTCATCCGATAGACAATTTAGTTGATTTCGAAAACAAATTGACTCGCAGAATAAAGGCCAAAGTTTTAATTTTGTATTAAAATTGTTTAAATAATTAATAGTTCTTGTAAATTTAAAAAGCACCATAGAAAAGAATCATCCGATAGACATTCTTAGTGGACTCAGTAAATAAATTGAATTGTTATAAAACGGTTAAACTCTTATTTCTTAAATTGAAATTCTCAAAATAATTAATAGTTCTTGTACATTTGAAAAGCAGCATAGAAAAGAGTTGGTTGACTGCGTGAACAAATTGACTCGTAGAAAAAAGGTCAAATTCCTCATTTTTAAATTAATAGTGTTTAAATAATTAATAGTTCTTGTAAATTTACAAAGCAACATAATAAATTAAACGTATTCTTTAAAAAATAGTCAATTATAAAAATTGTTTGAATAATTACAATGTTTAAAGATTAAACAAATGTAAAAAAAACATAAATGAACTCCACTCGAATTCGGCACGATCGCTGTAACTCAATCGCTAGGAATAGGATAGTACTTTCGTTTAAAATTTTCATTTTTTCGTTCAAAATTAAATTATTTTCTTGAGAATTCAACAATTTTTAAAAAAAGTCATACTTCGTGGTTGAAAATTTAACTGTTTTGTGAAAAATCGTCTTTTTGACTTGAAAATCCAACAAATTTATTGAAATTTATTTTTCTTGAGTAACGATTTTTCTAAATTAAAAATTCTACTATTTTGTTGAATATTTATTTTTTTGGTTTAAAATATCATCTCGTACTGTAAAACTTTCACCTTTTGTAGTAAAAATTGTAACCTTCTGGATAAAATCTAATATTTTTTGGTAGTTAGTTAATTTTCTCGTTGGAAATTTAAATGTTCTGTAGAAAATTCATATTTGCAGTTCTGAATTTAAGAATTTAATAGAAAATTTAATTATTTTTATGAAAATTCGTTTTTGTTGGATAAATCCAACTGTTTTTAATTTCTATTCACAATCTTTTTTTTCGGTTGAAATATCATCTATTACATTTATTGTTGAAAATTCCTGTTTTTAGTTTATAAATTTTTCTGCCTAAAAATTTAACTATTTCGTTTAGTATAAATAAATATTTAAATATTAATTAATATATTTAATTTAATATATATTTTAATATTTTTATTATTTTGTTTATGAATTAATTTTTTACATTCTCATCAGATAAGGTATTAGATTTGTATAAAATTTGAGCGCCCCCCCCCCCCCCCCCCCTGTTTTTGTCAAATGTTCACGTTTTAAGACCCCCAGAATCCGAAAAACAGGTTTTTACGAATATATATGCCTGTCTGTATGTATGTATGTCAGGGTGTGGGCAAGATAACTTTTGAAAAATTTAATCTATTCGATTGGCTTTCGGCACACTCTCTGAGTTTTAGAAAATAAAGGTTAAGTTCGTTATCCAGCTATTTTGGATAAAAATTCAAAAATTAAGTAAGTATTCAAAAATTGAAAATTCAAATTTTGACAGCATAAAAAATAATGGAAAATCAAAAATAAAATTTTTTCATTCATCTATTTCACAGTATTTCAAAGGTTCTCAATTATGTTAATGTATTTGAAAAATAAATGAAAGATAAGTTTTTGGTTCCATACCTAAAGGAGGGCCACACAGTGGGGAAAAAGGACTTTTTTGGTTTAAAATAACGTAGAGGCCACAAATATTCACCGATTTGTACAAAAAAAAATGAAAAGAAGATAATACGAGGGTAGTTCAATAAGTCCTTAGAATGAAGTATAAAAACAATTTTTTTTGGGTAAATTTTTTTTTATTTTTCAACATAATCTCCTTGTAGCTCTA
>NC_046657.1:143532630-143540374 GCF_010883055.1 Belonocnema kinseyi
TCTAGTCGGGAGTGGTGCTGACTGAAAACAGATGATTTGGAGCGATTCGCGCGCCATCTGTTGGTCATTCTAAGGACTTATTGAACTACCCTCGTAAGATTAGAATAGATATAGAATATAGAATAGAATAAGATAAGGCTGACTTTTAAATCAGGTTTTCAATTTTTTATAAATAAACAAATATCACGAAAAAATGGCCATTTCTTCTATGTGAGAAAATTTCAATATTAGAAAATTTTTAAAAAGAAAATTTTATAAACAAATTATTTGTTGAACAAATTTTTGCTGCGATTTTCCATAAATATACGTTTTCCCTGTAATATTGCAAGAAATTTGAATGAAAACAATATTATACAATAAAATTTCTCTTATGATTATAATTGTTGACATTATAAACAAAGTTAATGTACAAATGCAGTAATCAGGCATTTTTAGAAAGAAATATTCGTTGTTTTAGATGTAATTTTTTTTAATTAGGAAATTTGCGATAATTTCTGCAAAATTCATAGTTAGTTGATTAATCTTATGATTTTTTAAACAAATTTAATAAACAAATTCATTATTAGAGCATTTGTCGTCAGGAAAATTCGGTTTTTTTAATGCTAGTCATTTCTTTTGGGAACATCATGACAATTTCAGCAACATTCATAATAAGTTGATAAATTTTATAATTTCTTCAAACAAATTTAATCAACAAATGCATTAATCAGGTATTTGTCCGCAGAAATACTCGTTTTTTCAATGTCAACTTTTTTAATTAGGAAGTTCATGATAACTTCAGAAAAATTCATAATTTTTTAATTAAATTTATGATTTTTTTAAACAAACACATCAATCAGGCATTTGTTGACAGAAAAATTCGTTTTTTTCCATGTAAACTTTTTTAATTAGGAACTTCATGAAAACTTCAGCAAAATTTATAATTTTTTGATCAATTTTGTGATTTTTTTAAACAAATTTAATGAACAAATGCATTAGTAGGGCATCTGTCCACGGAAAATTTCTGTTTTGTTTCGATGTCATACTTTTAATTTAGATCTTCATAATAAACATTCCACTGTGTAATTAATATTTGAACTACTTTATTATATTTTAAAATAATTTTTAAATGTCTAAAAAATCACGGTAATTACTTAAACAATTTTGTTCCCCCTTTATATTGTGAGAAGTTTTTATTTTTCGTGATAATTTATATAAATTTGATAAATACTAAGAGTAGAACTTCTTACTTAACATATTTAGTCTTTTTTTCTTCAATTTTCTATTTTCAAGATCATAATTGTATTATTATAGAAGTAAAATTATTCAAATATTATTATTCAAAAAGCTCTACTCTTAGTATTCATTAAATTCATCACAGAAAAAACTAAGAATAAAATTTTTTGCAGGAAATTTTTCAGAGCGATAAAGTTTTGTTTAGCCAATCGATGTAAAGTTTATCTTCTGTTTTTCTATGAGATCATTTACCCCGAAAGATAAAAACTTTTCACGATTATCAGGGGAAACAAAATTTTTCAGAATAATGATTGTTGAAACAATTGAAAATTATTTGAGAATAGGATAATATATTTTCATGTTTATATGAATACAAAATTGTGTAAATAAATAAAAATTGCTTTAAAAAATGTACAAATAACTTAAGTAATAAGTTCTACTCTTAGTCATATTTCATAATTTTTCATAATCAATCACAAAAAAATCAAAAGTCAAAGAATTACATTTTATTAATGTTCAATCTCTTGTTTAATTATAAGTTTAAACAATATAAACTTTAAAAGATGAATGGTGCCCCTGCACATTAGCCCATAAAATAACAATTGATGATTGTTTATCAAATTGTGGAATTTTCAAGCTACAAAGATGAATTTTCTACAAAACAGTTAAATTTTCAACCCAAGAAAAAATTTTTAACAGCGGAAAAGTTCTGTAAGAAGTTTTTTTTGGTACTTAATAAATGATGTAAATTTTCAGCTAAAATGGAATTCATTTTTCGGTTCAAAAAATATAATTTTTAACAAAAAATATCATTTTCAAAAGACAACATTATTTTCAAACAATAAAGATCAATTCTCAATTAAAAATAAAATAGCTCAATTTTCATTCAAAGAAATTAATTTTTATAACAAAGAACAAATTTGTCAGCAAATTGATACATTTTTGTATATTTGTATATTTCAATTCATCTGTTTTGTCTTCCCGTTTAACTATTTGCTTAAAAAAACGTATTTTTGATTGAGAATCAATTTTTTGTTAAAAATTGAACCTTTTTTGTTCTATATTCACTTTTGTTGGATAAAGATTCTTTTTTCAATTGATACATAAAGATACATCGTTTTAATTGAAAATTAATCTGTTGGAGGCGTTAATTATTTAGTCAAAAATTTAATTATATATTTTTTAATTTTATTTTTTTAGGTAAAAATGCATTATTTCAGTTTAAAATTTAATTCCATTTTTAATTTGAAATTAATCTTTTAAAATTGCACTACTGCTTTGACAGTTGAACTGCTTTATTAAAAATTCAATATTTTTAGTTGAACCCTTAATTATTTTATTTATGAATTACATTTTTTAATAAAAAATGTAACCACTATTATTTTTTAATTTAACCATTTAAACACCATTTTTGGTCTCTGAATTACGTCAGAGGCCTGTAGATTAATTAATTTCGACATAAAAACGAGCTGAATTCTTTGATTAGAACTAGAGTTCTTAAATTACCGAGAATTTCAGTTAAGGTTATATAACCGAGAATATGACAGAATTTAGGAGAATTTAAAAGAATTTATAATTTTTAACAATATTTTTATTGTTCAAGTTATATCAGCGGTTGAATATAAATTATTTTCTAGCTCAAAGATATTCAGGAATTTAAAATATGCAAAGCAGTAGCTCATTAACTATTTAACACTGTTAGATTGAAATCCTAACCTCAAAATTTGATTGCCTCACATTACTTAATAAATACCACGAAGTAGAATAAGAAGACCCCACTCCCGGAAAACTTGGACGTTTCACTTTTTCCAAATTTTCTGATTTTTCTTGGATTAATTTTTTATTTCAAATCATTAATATTCAAATACCAACATTTTAATCCTATGATATTTTTACCATAGAATATTTTATAAACGGAATAAAACAGTGTTTCATCCACAAATTTTCAAATGTATTTATTCATTTCAAACTGAGAACAGGGGTTTTTCTGCATTAAAATATAACTCTTTAACAAAATACTGGAATTTTCAACAAAATAATTAAATTTTTAACTTACTAGTTAAATATTAAACCTAAAAAGACAAATTGGCAAAGAAAAAGTGTCATAGTTTATAATTTAACAAAGAAAAGAATGAAATTCATACGACAGAAGAAAATATTTTTAAAACCAAAAAGACGAATTTCCAACAAATAAAGATTTTTCACTTAAAAGATAAATAAAAGTATATATAAATTATTGAACCTTCAAACCAGAAGACAAATTTTCTTTACAAAAATTCAATTTTAAACAAAAAATATGATTTTTCAACAAAAAATTTATTTTCCACGAAACTGATGCATTTTTACGCAAAAAAAAAGAAATTTCAAACTAAAAAATAATTTTTTCACAAAAAACGCGAATTTTTAACTAAAAAATATAAATCTTAAAAAATGAAAAAGTACCATTTTCTGTTAAAAAATGAATTCTAAACAAACAAAAAAGAAGTATTTTCCACTAAACAGTTAAATTTTCAACCAAACATAAACCTTCAATAAAAAAATGTCACAATGTAGTTTAACTTTGATCCAAGTAGTTAAAGTTTCAATTAAAAAAGATTTATTTATAACAAGATAATCAAACTTGTAACCAACGAGATAACTTTTCAACTTAAAATATAAGTCTTTAACGAAAAAAGTGATTTCTTAACAAAGCAATTCAACCAAATTGTTTAAACAAATTAGTTGAATTATCAAGCAAAGAAGAACGATTTTTAACCAAAAAGTTGCATTTTCATACAAAAAATGAAATTTCTTTTATAATAGATGAAGGTTTAAGTCAAAAAAATAAATTTTCAAAAAAAAATAGTCGAATTTTCTTATGAAAAAAATATTAGTCAAGTTTTTATGATCAAACTATGAATTTTTTTACAAGAAATAATTTTTTACCAAAAAGATTGAATTTTCAATCCAAAAAGACGAATTTTTTACCAAAAAAGAATTATTTTTCAACCAAATTGTTGAATTCTCTAGCAAATAGTTGCATTTTTATCATAAAATATGAAATTTATCTTAAAGCAGAAGAATTTTTTATTACAAACAAGTTGGGTTTTCATCCAAAACAGATTCCAGTTAACTCAGTAACATCAAAACTTGAATTTTTGTAACAAAAAAATAAGTTTCTACGAAAAAATTGAATTTTCAATCCAAAAAGACGAATTTTTTCAACCAAAAGAATGAATTTTTAACAAAATTTTTTAATTCTCTACCAAACAGTTGCATTTTTATCCAAAAAAGATCAATTTTGTACTAAAACCGATGAATTTGTAATAAAAAACCAATATTTTTTTTATATGTGGAACTTTCACCCATAAAATATTTCAGTTCATTTTTCAACACCAAAATATAAATTTTAAACAAAAAGCAAATTTTCTACGAAAGAGTTAAGTTTTAAAGAAAATAGTATAATGGCTTAATTTCTGACAAAACAGTTGTATTATTATGAAAAAAAAAATTTCTGCTAAAGCAGGTAAACTTTAAAATAAAAAAGACAAATTTTCAAAAAGAAAGATTTGTAGTTTTAACCGAAAAGTTAACGAAAAAAAGCAATTTTCTAATAATTAAAATAAATTCTGAGATTCTCATAAATTCTCGGTTATATTCTCGGTAATATTCTCATTCTCGTTACCGTTCTTAAAGTAATATAACCGTCTCAGAACTAATTAGAACGTCTACCCCGTTTAAGTAATCAATTAAGTGTTATTTTAAGAGATATAACGGAATTCGATAGATTTTTAACGATTCTACAGTTTTCAAGTTTTTTTTAATCCAAATAATTTTAAGAGATTTCATTCCAAAATGCCTTTTCAAATAGTTTGTTCCTAAGGTTAAATGGTAGTCTGTGACGCAATCAAAATTTGACCTTATAATGTTAATTTTGTCCGCCTTCTTTTCATAAACTAAATAATTTAGTCTATCGAGATTTTGGCAGAAGGAAGAAAATATATGAGCCGACATCGGTTGGGTCCCCTGGAGTAATTATTTTGTAAGGAAAAGCAGTACTTTTAAGTTTTCCGTGACTGCCTTCTAGCAGACAAAGCGACGGAAAAGTTTGAATTTCGAAAAAGCCTCTAGCGCCGCCACCTTCCTTTTGTGAAAAAGCCGTAACTTGTTAGATAGTTCAGCTCAGATCGACAGCTGTGAATACTAATTAATTATTGAGAATATTCAACTGGAATACTTGAAATTTCTAATTAAGAAGAAAAATTTTTAAACAAGGAGATTAACTTTCAAAGAAAAACATCATGTTCTACAAAAAAAAAAATTTTAATAGTTAAATTTCAAAGAAAACAGTCGAATTTTCAATTAAAAGAGACAATTTTTCAGCCAAATTGTCGAAAATTAAAACCAAGTATTACTATTCTACACAAAAGATTTGTCAAAAAATACATTAGGTTTCCAACCAAATACTTCAATTTTGAACTAAAAAATATCATCTTTTAACAACAAAAGGAATAGTTAAATTTTCAGTTGAAGAAATTAATTTACAACCAAACTGATGAATTTTTAACTAAAATTATGAATCATAAACTAGAATAATTAATTTTTAAATACAAAAATTAGTTTTAAACTAAAATAATGAATCTTTAAATGATATATTTAAACTTTCAACGAATTCGACGAATTTTGAAATAAAAAAGATAATTTTTCAACCAAAAATTGAATAATTACATTTTCAGTCGAAAAGAAAAGAATGTTTAACCAAATAAATTAATTTTTCACTAAAATTATGGAATATTTAACTGAAATAGTATTTTCATTTTTAATAAAAAAAAATTATTTTCTACAAAAAAAGAAACAAATTTTCAATAAAATAGCTCATTTTTTAAGCAAAGAAATGAATTTCTAATATAAATGATGAATCTTCAATAAAAAAATTAATTTTGATTAAAAGAGTTTATTTTTCAACCAAGCAAAGTTATTTATAACATGGAAGATGAATTTTATTTAAAATGATGAATATTTAACTGGAATACTTGAATTACCAACCGGAAAGAAGAATTTTTTAACAGTGAGATTAACTTTCAAAGAAAAAAAAATTATTTTCTATCAAAACAAGTAGGTTTTAGGTTTAAAAAGTCGTTTTTCTAACAAAAAGTCGGGGTTTTTAAAACAAAATACGTGAATTTTGAACCAAATAAATTAGTTTTCGACTAAAAAAGTCAAATATACATCCAACTTGTTAAATTTTGAAATAAAAACGTCTATTTCTAAACCAAAGTGGAACGGTTAAATTTTCAGTTTAAAAAAAGCGAAATTAAGTTTGATAAAAACTCATCTTTTATGTTATAAATAAATTTCCTTAGTTGAAAAATAAACTCTTCATCAAAATTAATGTTTTTAATGAAGATTCATCATTTATATTAAAAATTCATTTCTTTGCTTGAAAATGAGCTATTTTTTTGAAAATTATTTTCCTTTTGTGGAAAATAATTTTTTTTAACTGAAAATGGAAATACTATTCCAGCTAAATATTGGATAATTTTAGTAAAAAAATTCATTAGCTTGGTTAAACTTTTTTTTTCACTGAAAATATAAGAATTCAATTTTTGGTTTAAAGTTAGCTTTTTTTATTTCAAAATTCGTTCAAAGGTTTAACTATTTCATTTTATGATATAGTGTTTTAGTTTAAAACTTTTTTTATTTCAAATGTAATGATTCTAGTTGAGGATTTATCATTTTAGTTGAAAATTCCTCAGCTTGGTTGCAAATTAATACATTTTTTTAAATCTTCTTTGTAGAATAGTAATACTTTGGTTTCAATATTCGACAATTTGGCTGAAAAATTGCCTCTTTCAATTGAAAATTTAATTGTTTAGTTTAAATTCACGTATTTAAAAAAAAAACTATTTTTTGTAGAACATGATGTTTTTCTTTGAAAGTTAATCGCCTTGTTTAACAAATTTTCTTCTTGGTTAAAATTTTCAAGTATTCCAGTCAAATATTTTTAAATAATTAATTCTTCAAGAGCATGTGATACTTACAGTTTCCCCGGCTTTTTTTCCACAAAAAAGAACATTTTTAAAAACTGAATTCAAAAATGCTATAAAATATCATAAAGGACGTCCCCAGATTCTTTTTTCAGGGATAATAACAAAAAAAATGTATTGTGCTAAATAAAAATGTTATGCATATGCATTATTTTGAGGTTACGTCGTTTTTCATCTCCCTATTAACACAGAATATTGCCTCAATATTGCATCCATATTTCCTGCAACATCTGCAATATTGCAGGAAATATTGATGCAACATGGATGCAATATGATGATGGCCGCTTTTTGAAATATTGGGGCTATGGATTTGATGATTGTAGTACGCAAAGCGATAGGTAGGTGTCGCTACTCACCAAGGTCTAATAGAATAGTGCGGTGGAAATCTGCAGTACCGGCCGCTTTACAGGTGATACGTCAGCGTGTTGCCTTATCGACTGAGCAGAGTGCAGGGATCGTTCTGCGAAAATTAATAGATGGCGCTAACTACCATCTTTTGGGAA
>NC_046657.1:143540474-143542642 GCF_010883055.1 Belonocnema kinseyi
TAGTTACCAAAAGGCATTAATTTTTAATAAGGGAATGAAGGTAAGAACCTATATCTCTTCTTATTGCCATAAAATTACAATAAAATAACATTCGTTTCGCTATTCGTACAGTACCCTTATCAACGCAAGAAAAATGTAATAGGTAGAAATTGACAGCACCCTCGAAAAGGTGGTGATCTCACTTTGATACCTGAGAATCGAATGACGGTCAGTAGGCCAATCTGCTCTACTTTCTATATTTCTGATGTAATTCTGACAGGTATTTATATTGTGTTTACAGCAGATTGGCCTACTGACCCTCATTCGATTCTCAGGTATCAAAGCGAGATCACCACCTGTTCGTGGGTGCTGTCAATTTCTACCTATTACATTTTTCTTGCCTTGATGAGGGTACTGTACGAGTTCCGAAATGTTGGTAATGCAATTTTATTTTATTATTATTTTTTTTTTTAAAGGTTCTTTTAGTGTAATTTGATGGCAATAAGAATGAAGAAGACGAAAGAAGGAAAAAGAGAAGGAAGGGGATGTGGTTGGATGAAAGTTTAACACATTAAAAAATTTTCAAAACAATCTTTTCATCGTATTGGTTACATGGGAAAATTTTTTAAACATAGGACATTGTTATATTTGTTACAATACATCATTAAGGAGTCATATTTATACCCTTCGCGGCATAGTATCATACACATCTGCCTATAGCAACAATTTCACCTCGCTTTGTTATTTTTTTCACAATGTTTCTAACAAGTTGCAAGAACAATTTTGATGTCAGTCGAATCGTTAATAATTAGTCGCTACTAGTCTGTCGCGTCTGTCAACGTCGCCGGAAACCGCGTGAGCAGGACTGTAACGCTGGCCGGATAAGTGACAAATTATTCTATGTTACAGTCATGGAAGAAGGAATTGTAGAATTGACGTACATCGTTCAATGACAGAAATTTTAATATACGATCCGAGCACAGTTGTGGCAATTCCCACTCTTTCCTCATAGATATCGTTAGGAGGGTGAGAATATTTGAAACTCCTCGTGTTCTTTCCAGTTGAAATTGAATCATTTCTTGAAAGCCCGTCGATAAACCTTGCGCTGTGATATTTTCTTGAACATATTGCTGCTTTAATATGTGCGCCTGCTTCCGGATTGGTGCTCGCAAGAAGTCTTGTATGGAGTAAACATTGGTAAGGTGCACAGGTTTGCGCATAATACCTAATAATTTGTTTTCGACATTCTTGAACGTTCGCAGTTGACTTGTTAACTTCATGAACACTTCTGCTTGACTTTCATTTATTTCTGCTTAGAAAACGTGAAAGATAAAAGCCAGATATTTTATGTCCTTCTTTTGGACAGGCACGTAATCCACCAACGCCTTTAACAAAAGTAGCTTCAAAATTTGCATTGAGTTACAAATTCCCTGCTCGTGACACTTCTGCTCCAACATATGTTGACAAGTAATAGCTATACTTGTATGGCTGTAGAAGGAATGGGCGTGCATGTCAAGCCCGGAATCCACGAAAATTTCAATATTGTCCGCTGAAATGTTGGAAACAACTGCCCTTTGGAATAGTGCGAAGTCGTCCACACAGAGGGAACCGTCAAAGTAACATAGTTGCATCACTTTCGCGGCCGCTGACATGTCCTTCATGCGGAACAAGTGAAACACAGTAGTTGCAACAGCTTCGTCCTCTTTAAAAAATGCAAGCGAAGTAGGGTCTAGGATCTCATCCAGTTCTTCTGCACCGTCCCTTTTCACAAACTCGACAAGCCTGTTGATGACAGGCATTAGTTCGAAGCATGTCGAGTATACCAAATTCCGTGGAGAATTCATATTTTCTGTAATGTAAGGGTGGGATATAGAATTTTGAATTTTTTGTGATAAAATGGAAGTACTATCTCAGTTATTTTTTTATCACAGAATAGTCACCGAAAGGGCTATTATTGAATATTTTCAGATTTTTAAATTTGAGGAATTTTCGTGATTGAATGTACTAAATTATTATTTTATTATGATTGCTAACTTGACATGGCGCAGTGCTGTCATACCTCAACAGTGGTTATTTCACTGAATGAATAAGTAACCTTTCACTGATTGTCAGTGACCCATTTATAGCTATTTGAATCAGTGAAATGTCACTGACTCAGATTTAGAAACTACTTTTCACGTCAGGGTTGC
>NC_046657.1:143542742-143556312 GCF_010883055.1 Belonocnema kinseyi
CCCCCCCCCCCTCTATTCTGTTCGTTATCGGCAAATAGAAATTTCGTATTTTTTTTTGCAAAGTCGGCCTGTGCCCCCGGGATTTTGAATTTAACATATGCTTTTAAATGAAAAGTGTTAAATTTTGAAAGAAATTGCAAAACTAAGTAATTTTTATAAACTTTTGGTGAAAAAGTATAGTCATCTCTTAATGAGTACTCAACGAATAATTGCCACACAATAATCTGCCTGTACGAAAATTATTATCATAAATTGTAAAAAACTGTACACAGATTTACATTTTTTTCAACACAATTAATTTTCAATGCAAGAATAATATTATAAAAAGTATTTAGAATAAGATAGAATTCACTTATAACCAAGCAGGTTCTATAAATTATTTAGCAGAATCGTTAGCGATGACGTTTTTTATAGTAAATTATGCAAGACGTTTGTTTCCCTAGAAGAGAACAAAAAATCGAATTTGGACATCTGTGTTAAAAAAAATAAAAAACAGATTAATTTTGTACCCATAAAAGTAATTCTCCAAAAAAACGATTCGTTTTCAACCAGCAATGATATAATTCATTTTCAAGTATAAAACAATTTTTCATCCTACGATTGTACATTAAAATTTTTTATAAAATAGTTGAATCCTCTAAATTTTCAACCAAGAAGATTACTTTTATATACAAAAAGACTGTGTTTGAAACAAATTATTGAATTTTCAACACAAAAATATCATTTTTTAATTAGAAATGTCAATGTTTGTCAATGTTTTAATTAGAAATGTCAATGTCAAATGGTTGAGTTTTCAACTAAAAAAGGTCAATTTTTACTTTGAAATATCAATTCTCTAGCATAAATGGTATAATCCAATTTTGTCGTACATAAATTAATTTTTAACTAAGTTTTGCGTTAACTAAGCTTTGCGTACTACAATCATCAAATCCATAGCCCCAATATTTCAAAAAGCGGCCATCATCATATTGCATCCATGTTGCATCAATATTTCCTGCAATATTCCAGATGTTGCAGGAAATATGGATGCAATATTGAGGCAATATTCTGTGTTAATAGGGCTCTACCTTTCCGATAATCTGGAAATTATTTTGGAAATAAACTTTTTTGATTGGTTGCAAACAAGGTTAGTTCCGGGAGATTAGTTACTATTTTTATTTGTAAGTCCATAGTTTCCGGCAAAAATTTTGTGTAGTTTGGAAGTAAAGCTCAAGTGAATTGTAACACACATAACCTCGAAATATACACGCACGTTGTTAGTAATATCAAAAAATTTTGATAAAAAAACACAACAAAAGTGTGCGGGGATGTCCATTAGCATGTTCGCTATCATTTCCCAAATTTTGAAGGCAAAATATTTCTTATCCTAGGAAAAAAGCCGAGAGAATCTAACACTAAAAAAATCGATACTATTTCCTAAGCGCTATGCAAATTAATTACATTTTGCTAAATCAAAACTTTTTTGAATTAACCTACAAAAAAAGTGTGTGGGGACGTCCGTTAGCATGTTCACTATCATTTCCCAATTTTTTAAGACAAAATATTTATTATTCTCGAAAAAAGCCGGCGGAACCTAAAACTGGTAAAATCGACAATTTTATAAGTATTACATGCCCTTAAGTGAATAATTTTCCAATGAAGCCGTGTTACCGACTGAGTATTCACACCTGTCGATCTGAGTTGAAATATCTAACAAGTTGCGACTTTTTCACAAAAGAAAGGTGGCGGCGCTAGGGGCTTTTTCCAACTCCAAATTTTTTCGTTGCTTCGTCTGCTACAAGGCAGTCACCGAAAACTTAAAAGTACTGTTTTTCCTTACAAAATAATTACTCCAAGGGACCCAACCGATGTCGGCTCAAATATTTTATTCCCTCTGCCAAAATTTCGATATACAAACTTATTTAGTTTAGGAAAAAAGGCGGACAAAATTAACATTACAAGGTCAAATTTTGATTGAGTCATAGATTACAATTTATCCTTAATATTGAAAACGTCCATGGACGTGAACCGCGCATGCATTTAGTGATATTTTGACCAGAAATATTTCATTCTACTTCTAAGTATCACAAATTAATTGCTATTAATCAAGGAATTTTTATAAAATGAAATATTCTTGATTGTATGGGAACGACCTAAAATATATAAAATTGATTTATTAAACATTTTTTTATATTCGTGAAATTATTTCTTGGCCCTCAGCGTGCAGACATCTTTCAAGGTGACGTCACAACATGTTGATGCGACGCATGCGCAGTCAGTACAGTTGAGGAGCCGAACTGGAAGAACTGATACTTACTCCAACCGTGTTTCTGTTATTACTCAGCGTGCATGTGTCATAACTCCATCGTAGAGACCCCTAATTACTTGTTTCTGACAAGTGTTTGCGTGTACAGCAATTTAAATTGTTCTTTTGTTTTTGTACGGTTTTTAGCAAAACAAAAATGAATCAGTGGCTTTTAGTATTTTTATTTGTTAACTTTCTTTATTCTGGTAAGGCTGAATATGAAATAAAGAAGTTTGTAAGTGGATAATATCGTGTTTTAATTTTTAGGCCACGCCCTAGAGTGTTATGTGTGTCATAACCAAGAGGGTAACATTGAAAAATGTTTAAACACTATAAAAACGTGTGAACAAGGAGAGGATGTCTGCTATTCGGAAATAAAATGGGGAAGTAAGTACTTACTTTATTTAGTGGGTCGTTATGGTAACATCGTTATAATGATCAAATTACTCGGTGTGTTTTTGGAACCTTTTTCACAAGCCTTCGTAAGAGTCTAGTTGTAGAAGGCATTTATTAACCGATTTTGGGTTTCTTTTTTTAAAAGAAAAATTAAGAATTGAGGCCTGAAGAGATTTGTGTCCCGAATAAAAAAAATTTTTTTTTGTAACTTATGGTAATGCAAATAACGAAAATATCAATTTTTTCGATTTTTATATTTAAATTCCTTGCTTTTATTGACAAAATAACCATCAAATTTTGTAGTCTTATATTTTTTCTTAATTTTATAAAAAAATTACATTGACAAAAACAATAAAAGCAAGTAATGTAAACGCAAGACTGTAATTCAAAAACGAAAAATCCATAATGTAAACTTGCATTAACATAAATTTTTAAAGAAATTTTTTTTTTAAGTGCTAAATAAATTTCTTAAAAACTAAAGCGTTAATTTTTATCAAAAAAGAAATAGAAAATCGGTCAAGAATTGTTTCTTTTGGTTGAAAGTTAATATTTTTAGTTAAAACTTCGCGTTTTTCTTACAAAATAAATTATGCGGCTGAAAATGTAACTACCTTCTTAAAAACAATTTTTTGGCTTTAAAATTTATTTATTTTGGTTAAAAATGCATATCTGGTTGAAAATTTCACTTTTTTAAAAGAAAAAAATTATATTTTCTTGACTACAAATTTATTTTTTTTATTTTCAGCTAAAAAAATTTTCCTTTTTCCCCTTGCGGTTGAAAATTAATTTTGTTATTGTTGAAAATTGAACTATTTTCTTAAAACTTTTATTTTTATCGGAAGCTCTAAAAATGGTTGATAATTTATCGATTTATTAAACATCTTTTTTTCGGTTTAATTTTTTTAACTGAAACTTAAATTGTTCCATTTTTGTATGACATTTCATCTTTTTTTAGTTTAAATATGTCAACTATTTAGTAGAAAATCCATTTATTTAATTCGAAATTCGTCTTTTTTGTAGAATATTATTCCTTTTGTTTACAAATTAATTTTCTTCATTGAAAATTTGACTATTTTGTTGAAACTTATTTTTTTTAATCGTTCAAAATTTAGCGATTTATTAGAAATTTTATAAAAAATTGTATTTTTGTAACAAAGTTTTGTTGTTGAAAATGTCCTAATTTTTGTTGAAAACTTTTTTTTAATTTTTGTTATAACTACATATTTAACTTCATTTTTTTGTAATTTATCTTTTTTTTGTAGAAAATTAATTTCTTTCTTTTGAAATTGAACTCTTTTAATCAATTTTATTTATTTATTTTTTTTAAATAACTGTATAACTGAAAATAAAACTTCCATTTTTTTTTGTTTAAAATTTATTCTGTTTAGTTCAACATTTAATTATATGGTGGAAAATGAATGTATTTTGTTAAGCATTCGTTTTATTGATTTCAAATGATTTTTTTTTTTTGTTAAACATTAATTTTTTGGTTAAAATTTAAATATTTTGTTAAAACTTTTTTTTTTTAATTATTTTTATACTGAAAATTCCACAATTCCATTTTTAGTTTAAAACTCAACTACATTCTGGTTAATTATTTATATATTTGGTTGATTTTTTTGCCTTTTTTTTTGTAGAATATTATTCCTTTTGTTTGTAAATTAATTTCTTTGGTTAAAAATCTAACTATTTTGTTGGCATTTCTTTTTTGTTTGTTGAAATAGGTTTTAAAAATGGTGGAGAATTTACTGATTTATTAAATTATTTGAAAAATATCTTTTTTCGGATTCAATTTCTTTTTACTGAAAATTAAATTATTAAATTTTTGGATGAAATTTGATCTTTTTGGTTGAAAATTGAACTATATGTTTAATTATCTATGTATTTTGTTGAAAATAATTTTTTAATTGCATATCTAACTATTTCTTTTTTTTAATTTATCCATTTTAGTAGAAAATTAATTTCTTTCGACGAAAATTAAACTATTTTCATTAAATATAAATTTTTTTGGTTCAAAATTACTTTTTCATCTGAAAATAAAACTATTTTATTTTTTCATTAGAAATTCTTTTTTTTTTTTGTAAAGCAATATTCTTCTTGTTCCAAAATGGTTTAAAATGGACGGACTTTGCTCAAATAAATTTTGTTGTAATTTTATTTAATTAAAAATTAGTTGTTTTTTTCGCCTAGAAAATAATTTTTTCTGGTTAAAAATTGATTTTCTTTGTTGAAATTTAAATATTTTGTTTAACCTTTTTTTGCGAAAATTATTTGTATACTAGAAATTAAAATTTTCCATTTTTCGTAAAAAATGTATCTTTTTTAGTTGAAAATTCAACTATATGTTGATTGAATATTTATATTTTATGTTCAAAATTCGTTTGTAAATTAATTTCTTTGTTTTAAAATCTGACTTGTTCTATTCTTTCTTAAATTAATTTTTTAATTGCATATTTAAATATTTCATTTATCTTTTTTGGTATAAAATTAATTTCTTTCGGCGAAAATTAAAGTATTTCCATAAAAATCCTTTTTTTTGTGGTTTCTAAAATTAATTTTGTAAATGAAAATAAAACTTTAATTTCTTGGTTAAAAATTTTTCTTTTTTAGTTCAAGATTTAATTATAATCATTATTTAATTATATTTCAGAACCATTCAACTATTAAATATTTCAAAATTTTATATTAAAAGCCTTGATAGTCAGTTAAAATTCAACAGAAAATTCTAGAATTTCAGAAGTCAAATTTTAATCGCTTTGAATTCAAACTTAAAAGTTTTCAATCTTTATTTATTTAATTTTGAACGCTTTTAATTATAAAGAATGAAATTCCTGTTCCTTTGGATTTTAAATGAACCAATTTGGAAAATTTTTAACGTTTCGACATTGTCATTTTTTCTCATGGTAGGCGCTTTGGAATTCGAAAATTTTAATTATTAATTATTGTTTCAAAAAAATCAAAAACTTTATATTAAAAAATTAGTTTGCTCATATTTATCGACTTCCACAATTGATATTATATATGAAAAAACGGTGAATTTCGCAAAAAGAGTAAATTTTTTTTCATAAATCGGGAGAAATCACAAATGTGCACCGGGAGATTCGGGAGAAAACCGGGAGACGAAAATTTTAAAAAAGTCGTGGCCGCCCTGATATTTCTCACGTTACCGCTGAATGCATGAAATAGATATTATTCGTAATGAAAATTTGTATTATGCATCACATAATTGAAATTTCATATCTTTTTTAAATATTAGAGTAATTTTAATTTTTTAAAATCGTTAAAATCTTGGTTTTTAGCTGCGGGACATATGAAAGGTTTCAGCCGGAACACGCAGGAAATTAATTTGAATTATTTTTTAACTCAAGAAATAAACAAAAATAGTGTGAAACTGATGACATAATTAACACAATTAAAATTTTAAATTAATTAAAATAATAGTTTAATATAAACAGAAAATTGAGAAGGTATAGTTTAGATTAAGTTTTTTTGTATTTCCTCAAAAGAATTTTTCTAAATAAAGATATCGTTTCAGTTTAAGATAAAATAATTCATATTTTTTTATTAAATAACATAGTTCTCATTTAATTGTTTTTATTTCTAATTCTATCAAAGAACTTTTGAAAGTAAAGATATGGTTCCATTTTAAGAAAATATGTTCGACATTTTTTATCTAATCTAAAAGTTAGGTTAGAATTCATATTTAAATTCCAGTCGTCTCTTATTTGTATTCTTGGCATAATATGGATAAAATTTGTTACTACATGCATTAATTAAAGTTTATTTAAGCTTACAATGCATTCAAACTCACATGAAATAATGAAAAAAAATTCTTTTTTTTTTTAAACCTATTTCACAAAAATGGGTTTTTTCACTGTGTAAGATGGAAATTCTATCTAAAATTATTTGTCTTTTATGAATATTTGTTTTTAGTATTCAATAATTGTTTTATACTTTACAAAACAATCGTAAAAACACTTTTATGCAAATATTAAAATAGAAGTTTAAAATTGTACCTGCTCTTTGTAGTTCCATTTTTTGCACCATGTGGCGAAATGGTAGACTACCTTAGCTTAATTTCTAACCAAATAGTTGCATTTTCATTAAAAAAAAAATATTAATTTCTGCTAAAGTAGGCGAACTTTGAAATGAAAAAGACAAAATTTCAAACAAAGAGTTCAATTTTCAAACGCTGGGTAATTCTAAACCACGCGGGGTGCCTCCACTGTACTGTCCAATGCAAAAAATGTATCATCAAAGTTGAAAACGGCCGTGCGGCGGCGCTAGTAGTAACTATGTTCTACAAAACCAGGCAGTACCATAGGAAAAATGCATAAAAATTACAAAATAAATATGAAAAACACTTTAAAGTCATTTTTTCTTCATAGTGTAGAGTCAAGTAGTAAATGAGACTTATTTACTTACGTATTATTTTATTTAATGTAGTAAAAAGCGGCAAAATTGACATAATTCAAATTTTTTAAATTACGTGGATATTTAGAAATTATAAAGAACAATAAAAAAAATAAATAACGAATACACAAATAAATGAAAAAAAATGCCGAAGATATATATTATTATCGAATTAAAAAATTTCTAAATTTCAAATAACGACAAGATTTTTAATTAACAAAAAATAAAATTTCAAAATATCCAAAACTAAAATTCACCGACTTCAAGACCGACTTTTAAAATAAACGAATTATTAAATTCGCGACAAGTTTTAATTCCCGAAATTTCGAATTGTGCTACATAGTTAATTGATTATTAATTTATGAGTAATTAATAGAATTATAAATAAGCCAAACAATTTAATAAATCATTAATTAACAATTTATTAATTATTTTCGGAAATTTTAAAGTTTCGTCAACCTTAAATTACAGAAATAGAAATATTTATGAGAATTTAACAATTTGTTTATTTTATAACAAAGCTAAAAGATTTTAACATTTGTATGTCACTCTTAAAGGAAGACCATTAACGAATATTTTTTTATCTTTGGCAACACTTAAATTAATGGAAAATTATTTTTCGAAGTATTATAATAAATCAATGTTGAAATTAAATTCTCAGAATTGAGAACAAGAAAATAAGTAATATTATCTTGTTTTCAAATTTAAGAAAATATAATTTTCATAAGATTTTTGAGAAAATCGAGAAACTTTTTAAATATTTCAAGGGTATTAGAAAAGAATCTAGAAAATTTTAAATAACTTGTTTTATTATATAGGATTTTACAGAATATTATGAAAAATTCCAGTCTCCAAATTTTAAAAAATTACCTCACTATCTTCTAAATTTTCCCAACAATTTTAAGACATTTTTTCCCCTTGAAAAAATTCAAAATTATTTTCAGTTCTACTAAATATTTCTTTAATTTACTTAATTTTTGTTCGTTTTTATTTTGCAATCTTACCAAGTTGAAACATTTTGCTTTAAAATCTTCTAGTTTCTAAAATTTATTCAAATTTTTTCTGCATTTTTTATTTATTCTGCAAGATTTATAAAATTACCCTAAAATCTTTCAGCTTCTTCTTTGACTATTTTTGAAATCTTCTAAAATCCTTTTAAATAACTTCTTAAAATTAATTTTTCGAAATAAAAAATTATTTTAATTTTTCCCAGGAACCTGAAAAAAATATCTTTTATTTTCGTGAAACTTTACGAAATTTGGAAAAATAACTTTACAAGTTTAATTTATTTTTTAATCGTTTCAAAACTTTTGAATATCTCTCAAAAATTACTCAAATTTTTTCCAAAATTATGTAATATGACAAAATTGTAAAATTTTGCTTGACAATCTTTCAAACCCTTTTTAAAAATTTAAAAATCTCCCATGAAATTCAAGAACTTTTTTCACATCCTGATAAAATTCAGTTTACCAAAAAAATGTGTAAAACTTTAAAAATTTTAAACAAAATGGTCTCAACGTCTTCCATATTCTTTTAACCCACATTTTAAAATCTTTAAAACTTAAAATTATTCTTTTAAAATAAAACCAAAACCATTTCTCCTCAGATCTTTTATAATTATTAAAAAGCTTCCAATTTTCCAAAGATTTTGGAAGATTTGAAAAATAGTCAAGGACGAATCGGCAATTTTTAAAATTTTGTACAATAAATAAAAAATGCAGGAGATTTTAAAGAAGATTTTAAATCAAAATGTTTCAATTTGGTAAGATTGCAAAATAAAAACGAACAAAAATTGGGTAAATTCAAGAAATATTTAGTAGAATTTAAAATTTGAATATCTAGGACTAACACAAAATAACGAAAAAATGAATAACAAAATCATAAATTAGCCAGAACAAAAATTGCCGAATTATAAAATAAATGAATTATTAAATTCCCATAAATATTTCTATTCCTGAAATTTATGTTTGACGAAATTTAACATTTGCCGAAAATAATTAATAAATTATTAATTAAAGATTAATTAAGTTGTTTTTTTTCTTTGTCAATTAACGATCTTGTCGTTATTCCATATTTTTGAACCCACATTTAAAATCTTTAAAACTGAAAATTATTTTTTTTAAATAAAACCAAAATTATTTGTCCTCAAATCTTTCATAATTATTAAAAAGCTTCTAACTCATTTATTCGGAAATGATTCGATTAAAAAAAACAGAAAAGCACTATTAGAAAAAGCCACCGTGTCAGTTTCACAATAATTACATAAATAAACCGTTTTCTTGATATTTTTTTAAGAGTTTGTAACGGATCAACATTTTTTTTTATCGAATCATTTCCATAAATTTTCGCTCCGGTATGGAAATACCCGAAGACCCCGAATAAAAGAGTTAGAAGCTTTTTAATAATTATGAAAGATCTGAGGAGAAATGGTTTCGGCTTTATTTTAAAAGAATAATTTTAAGTTTTAAAGGTTTTAAAATGTGGGTTAAAAAAATATGAAAGACGTTGAGACCATTTTTTTTTTTTTTTTTTTTTGAAATTTTTAAAGTTTTACACATTTTTTCGGTAAACTGAATTTTGTTGGGATGTGAAAAAAGTTCTTGAAATTCATGAGAGATTTTTAAATTTTTGAAAAGGGTTTAAAAGATTTTCAAGCAAAATTTTACAATTTTGTCATATTACATAATTTTGGAAAAATTTGAGTAATTTTTTAGAGATATTCAAAAGTTTTTAAACGGCTCAAAAATAAATAAAACTTGTAAAGTTATTTTTCTAAATTTTGTAAAGTTTTACGAAAATGAAAGATATTTTTTTAGGTTCCTAGGAAAATTAAAATAATTATTTATTTCGAAAAATTAATTAGAAAAAATTATTTAAAAGGATTTTATGAGATTTCAAAAATGGTCAAAAAAGAAGCTGACAGATTTTAGGGCAATTTTTAAAATCTTGCAGAATAAATAAAAAATGCACAAGAAATTTGAAAACTTTTTAGAAATTAGAAGATTTTAAAGCAAAATTTTTCAACTTGGTAAGATTGCAAAATAAAAACGAACAAAAATTAAGTAAATTCAAGAAATATTTCGTAGAACTTAAAATTATTTTTAATTTTTTCAAGAGAAAAAAAAATTTCCTAAAATTGCTGGGAAAATTTAGAAGATAGTGAGGTAATTTTTTTAAATTCGGAGACTGGAATTTTTCATAATATTTTGTAAAATCCTATATAATGAAACAAGTTCTTTAAAATTTTCTAGATTCTTTTCTAATACCCTTGAAATGTTTTAAAAGTTTCTATATTTTCTCGAAAATGTTATGATAATTATATTTTTATAAATTTGAAAACAAGATAATATTACTTATTTTCTTGTTCTCAATTCTCAGAATTTCATTTCAACATTGGTTTATTATAATACTTCGAAAAATAATTTTCCATTAATTTAAGTGTTGCCAAAGCTACAAAAATATTTAAGGATTTATCATATTCCTTGTTTTTCATATATAGATATAATAATTATATTTACTATATAGTAGCATTATATTGTAAAGCAGCAATATTTAAAAAAAAAGCTCTTCATCACTATATTTAAAAGTGTTTGAATATCCCGGACTAATACAAAATAACGAAAGAAAGAATAACTAAATCATAAATTAGCAACAACAAATAATTGACGAATTATAAAATAAACGAATTTTAAAAATCTCATAAATATTTTTATTTCTGTAATTTATGGTTGACGAAATTTTAAAATTTCCGAAATAATTAATAAATTTTTAATTAATGATTTATTAAATTGTTTGCCTTATTAATAATTCTATTAATTACTCATAAATTTATAATCAATTAACTCTGTTGCACAATTAGAAATTTCGGGAATTAAAACATTTGTCACGAATTTAATAATTCGTTTATTTTAATATTCGGTCTTGAAGTCGGTGAATTTTAGTTTTGGATATTTTGAAATTTTATTTTTTCTTAATTAAAAATCTTTTTGTTATTTGAAATTTAGGAATTTTTATAATTCGATAATAATATATATCGTCGACATATGTTTTTTTTTCATTTCTTTGTGAATTCGTTATTTATTTATTTTTTTTTTATTATTCTTTATAATTTCTAAATATCCATGTAATTTTTTAAAATTTGAATGGCGTCAATTTTGCCGCTAAATTTCTCATTTACTCCTTGACTCTACATTATGAAGAAAAAATGATTTTAAAGTGTTTTTCATATTTATTTTGTAATTTTTATGCAATTTTCCTATAGTACTGCATGGTTTTGTAGAACAAAGTTACTACTAGCGCCGCCGCACGGCCGTTTTCAATTCTCGGAATTTAAGTTCAGGTTATGTAACCGAGAATATGACAGAATTTAGGAGAATTTAAAAGAATTTTAGGGAATTTAAGAATGTATGATTTTTATCAATATTTTTATTGTTCAGGTTATATCAGCGGTTAAATATAAATGATTTTCTAGCTCAGACATATTCAGGAATTACAGTTATTCATATACAAATTAAAAATTTTCAAATATATTAATTTATTTAAAACAAAAAAAAGTTTTTTCTACTTTAAAAGATAACTCTTTAACAAAATAATCGAATTTTTAACATAATAGTTAAATATTTAACCGAAAAAGACAAATTGCCAACAAAAAAGTGTCATAGTTTATAATTAAATAAAAAAAGAATGAAATTTATAGAACAAAAGAAAATAATTTTAAAACCTAAAAAGATGAATTTCCAACAAATAAAGATTTTTCACTCAAAAAATAAATAAAAGTTTACCTAAATTATTGAACCTTCAAACCAGAAGACGAATTTCCTTTACAAAAATTCACTTTTCAAACAAAAAATATGACTGTTCAACAAAAAATTAATTTTCCACGAAACTGATGCATTTTTACGAAAAAAAAGGAAATTTCAAACTATAAAATAATTTTGTTTACGAAAAAAACGCGAATCTTTAACTAAACAATATCAATTTTAAAAAATTAATTCTAAACAAAAAAAAAGAAGTAATTTCCTCTAAACAGTTAAATTTTCAACCAGGCATAAGCCTTCAATCAAAAAATTTCACAATATAGTTTAAATTTGACCCAAGTAGTTCAATTTTCAATTAAAGAAGATTAATTTATAACAAGATAATTAAACTTTTAACCAACGAGATAACTTTTCAGCTTAAAATAGAAATCTTTAACAAAAAAAGTGATTTCTTAAAAAAGCGAGTCAACCACATGTTTTAAACAAATTAGTTGAATTATCAAGCAAAGAAGAACGATTTTTAACCAAAAATTTGCATTTTAATACAAAAAATTTAATTTCTTCTACAAAACATATAAAGTTTTAAATCGAAAAGATCAGTTTTCAAAAAAATAGTTGAATCTTCTGTTGAATAAGATTTTAATCGAGTTTTCACGATCAGACTATACATTTTTTAACAAGAAATAATATTCTACGAGAAAAATTAAATTTTCGATCCAAAAAGACGATTTTTTGACAAAAAAGGATGACTTTTTAACAACATTTTTGAATTCTCTAGCAAATAGTTGCATTTTTATCGAAAAATATTAAATTTATCTTAAAGCAAAAGAATTTCTTTTGAATTAAAAATGTAACTATTGTTCCAGTTGAATATTCCATTCAGAAAATATTTCAGTTTACTTTTCAACACCAAAATATAAATTTTAAACAAAAAGTAAATTTTCTACGAAATAATTCAGTTTTCAAAAAAAATAGTATAATAGCTTATTTTTTAACAAAACAGTTGCATTTTTATCAATTAAAGAGTTGAATTTTTAACCGAAAAGTTAACGAAAAAATTCAATTTTCTATTCATTAAAATAAATTCCGAGAGAATTTATTTCTCGATTATATTCTCGGTAATATTCTCGTTACCGTTCTCAAAGTAATATAACCGGCTCAGAACTCTAGTTCTAAACAGGTAATGTCTCCAACTCTTTTTTTTCATTTTATTCTCACACAAACTTGTTTCTCGAAGGTACACCCTATTGGTCACAAGGGGCAAAAAAGCAATTTTATGTTTCCAAAAGATGCTCGACGAGAAGAGAATGCGAGAGAACGCGACTCAATAACATGAATGATTGTTCACACATTTGGTATCAAGATTGGAAATGTTCCGAATGTTGTCAGGGTGATCGGTGTAACTACTTTATTATAGTGAGTACCAATGAAACATATTCTTCATAGAGAATTTTGAAATAATTGATACCTTATTTGTAATTCACTTTTATCCATAGGGGGCGCTTTTTTTAATGCGGACGCCCACCTTTTACCCATATTTAGTTAATTAAAAAAAAAATATATATATTTTCAGTGTAAATTTTTATCATTTTTAAGATGGCGACTTGGCCGGGAAAATGCATTTCTCCTCTTCTGAATTTGAAAACTCGAAGATGCACGATTGCCGGTCGGAGCACTTCGTCGATTCTATTTATATATCTATCTGCTAACAGCTAACTGC
>NC_046657.1:143556412-143557708 GCF_010883055.1 Belonocnema kinseyi
TTGGAAAATCGTTTTTTTTTTTATAGAACATTAATCTTCTTGGTCATAAATTCACCTTTTCCCTTGAAAATTTAACAATTTTGTTGAAAATTCGTTTTTTTTCTTGTTAAAAATGATAAAATTTTCAACCAAAAGGATTAAATTTCTACTAAATAAGGTCAATTTCCAACAAAACACAACAACCAAAACAAATTTATAGTTCATAATTCAACCGAAAAATGTAATTTTTAATCTAAAAGTATAAATTTTCCATAAAACAATTTAATTTCTACAAAGAAAGACGACCTTTTAACAAAAGACATGATTTCTTAACCAAAAATGGTATTGATTGATTGTCAGTTTCAGAAATGTATTTTCAACGAAAGAGATGAACCTTCAAATAAAAAAAAATAGACTATTATAATATAACATAATTATAACATAAACTCAAAATATACGAATATCAAGAGGCGCGCGATCTATTCAAATCATGAGAATCGTCCGCATCGAAATCTGGAAATATTAAAATCCCAAGCTCCTGAATTTATTTCAAAGCAGTTAGCTGTTAGCACATAGATATATAAATAGAATCGACGAAGTGCTCCGAGCGGCAATCGTGCATCTTCGAGTTTTCAAATTCAGAAGAGGAGAAATGGGTTGCGCGCGCAACTCAGTCATTTACAGCGTCTCCTACTATATTCACACGGACATAGCCCTGTCATAGTATTGGACCGCATCTCGTTTCAGATCTGGGATCACTGTATCGAGGTGCTGCCCTCATCGTACTACGAAGTCGAATTCTTGTTTTCTCATTCTCAGGGTGACCAGATGTCCTTCTTTGGAAGGACATGTCCTTCTTTTTTCATGTTTGTCCTTCTGTCCTTTTTTGTCTGATGTCCTTCTTTTTCAAGATATTCGCGATATTTGCATTTTTTATTGCGCGGACCTAAATTTTCTTCACAACTTCCACCAACGAAGCCTTAGCTCGAGAGGAATAAAATTCGTCGCTTGACCCATGACAAATTTACTTAGATTAACCTCATTGTTCACTACGTTTGTGTTCGCGCAGCACTTCTCTCTAGGAATTGTGCTTGGTGAAACTGCGATGGGAGTCCGAGATCGTGTCAAAAGCTGAAAAATGAATAGACCTCTTTTTTTAACGTTCGTCGATGGAAAAAGAAGTCCGTTAGATTTTCGACTGCGAAACGGCCCGGGGTCCTACTACTGATCGTATAAAAAGCCATAACCTGCTATATATTCGGTTTGTGTTTCCCGTTCCCGTTCTTCACTTTACTATTCCGATGACTTCAAAGGGGA
>NC_046657.1:143557808-143559469 GCF_010883055.1 Belonocnema kinseyi
CCGCTTCTAAAATCGCGATCCTTATCTAGAAGAATCAAAATAAGAGTTTATAAAACAATAATCATGCCAGTTGTGATATATGGATGCGAAACGTGGGCATTACTTTTTGATACGAAGGGTAGTTTTTGTTTTATTCGTAAAAAAAACTACATTAAAAATATAAGTGTTTGGACAAACGACATAAGCAATTAAAAAAATAAATAGATAAAACTTGTTTACCTTAAAAAGAGCTAATGAATGTGTTATTAATCTAAAATGCTATTAACAATTTTCTGTGTTATTAATGTTACTAATGTGGCAACATTTCGGAAATCTGAACATTTTCTTCGAGACATTCGATAAGCACACATAAGGAGCATCCATAGATAAAGAATAAATAATAAGGAGTAAATGAAAACAAATTCACGAATTGGATAATGTTTGGACGAAACCAGACATAATCAAGGATGTTCAGAAATCATGAATTAAAATTCACCTATAAAGCACCAAGGTTCAAAATGTCATTCTTTGACCATCGCGATTTTTTTTTACAATTATAAAATGTCATATAAATAAAAAGTTAAACTTTACGTACCAAAAAAATAAGTAAGGAAAGAAGATAAACAAAGCAACCTCGCAATCCCTTTAATGCATGTTTGTTTTCTTTATTTTGCCCTTTGTTATTTCTCAATTTTTTAATTCATAAAAAATATAATTGTCAATATTTTGGTGTTAATTTAACAAAGATTGTCCAAATGAGAAAATTTAATTTAGATTGTGTCAAAATATAAATGCTATAATAACAAAATTATTATGAACTGAAAAAAATTTAAATTTCAAATTTCAACACTCATCCTTGGGAAGGTAAATATAAAAAATAAATACGTTTCCGGTTGAAAGCAAGGTCGAGTAGTACAGCTTAAACTATTTGGAAATTATCTTTTTTGGGCAAAAATTATGTTTGAGCTACAATTATTCCATTTTAGAAGTTATAAATTACAATTGTGAAAAACAAATAAAATCTTTTAATTAATTTATATTTAAAACAAAAAACCTTTGCATAATTCAATCTAAATGCAGCTGCAAACATTTAATTTGAAATGCGTTGAATTCAAGGTATATTTTAAAACGAAAACTGAAAGCAAAGGATCGACTTTCAAAGGAATCGAAAGAAAGTGACTCGCTGGATTGCAATATAAAAATATGCAATATAAATAGTTCTTAAATTAGTTTTTAAATTTTTTGAAGTTTACCTTTTTTACATACCTAGATGTCAAAAAAGCCTACCAGTGACTGAAATGGATTAGAAAAAAATCGCCAAGATCCAAGAATACAAATTGAATGTACAGCGAATTTTTAAATTTTTAATTGTGATTATCTTTAACTTTGTGATATCAAAAATTTCCATACAATTTTTCTTTATTAATACTGTAGAAAAAAATTAACGAGATCGAGCGCCGAGATTATAATTAGAGCAAATTTTCTGTAATTCTATGAGGACAACTGAAATATCCCGAAAAATAAAATTCCCAACTCGGTAAAACTCTCTGTCCCGAAAAATACAATTCCAAAACTAATACAATTCCTGAACAGTTTATAATATTAACGAATTTGAAAATTCCCAAATAATAAAACTCCCCAAATAAAATTGTTTCTTAATCAGTATTAATTATTTATTAAAA
>NC_046657.1:143559569-143597694 GCF_010883055.1 Belonocnema kinseyi
GGAGCGGTGGGTAGAGGGGAAGTGACTTTTTTCGCCGGACGCGCCGTCTACATTTATGGCGGGTAACTAAGCTCGCACCGCATCTACGTTTATAATATCTTTTGTTTGAGGCAAATTGAAAGAGGGTTTTGACACTGAGCGCCCTCGATGGTCATCCAGTGAAGTAAGTGAAACGAGCGCGAAATTCGAAATGTGTAGTTTATGAGAACCAAAAAAAGGAACATATTTTATTCATTAGAAGAATATAATTGATATGTTCTACATAAAGTTTTATGTTTTGATATTCCCACTTTCATCGAAAACAATTTTTTAATAGTAATTTTTAAATTTAATTTAATTTTAAATTGATAATTAATGTCCTTTATGAAAATTGAACAACTTTAAATCCGAATTTATTGATTCTACCTTACATTTAATCTTTTTTGATAAAAATTTATTGTAGGTTAAGTTTACAGTAGATGGCAAATTTCTTTAGAAAGTCAAATATTCGGTTGACATTTTATGTATTTTGTGATTAGTTTTTGTTTCTCGGTGAGAAAAAGTAACCTTTTCGGCGGAAAATAAATTTTAGATGAAAATTCATTTTCTTAACCAAAAATTCATTTTTACAACTGAAAATCTTACTATTCTAATTTTTATTGAAAACCTTTTTTTTTATAGTAATTTTTAAATTTAATTTAATTTTAAATTAAAAGTTAATATGCTTTATGAAGATTGAACAACTTTAAATCGATATTTATATATTCTACCTTAAATTTGATCTTTTTCGATGGACATGTATTGTAGATTATGTTTATGGTAGACGGAGAATTTCTTTAGAAATTCAAATATTCGTTTGACATTTCATGTATTTTGTGAAAAATCTTTGTTTCTCGATGCGAAAAATTAATCTCTTCGGCAGGAAATAAGTTTTTATATGAAAATTTATTTTCTTAACCGAAAATTCAATTTTATAAGTGAAAATCCAACTATTCCAATTTTTATTGAAAACAATTTTATGTGTAGTAATTTTTTATTTTATTTAAATGTTTTCATGTAATTTTTCACGTATAAATATTTCGAAATTAGCTTCTTCTTGGTTCAAAATTTATTTTACTTCTATTTTTACTATACCAAGCTTTTGAAATTTAAAAAATATCCTGAAATATTTCAAATCCTTCAAAATCTTCTGAAATACCTAGAACTTTTTTTTAAGATTTCTAAAGTACTTTGGGATTTTTTTAATTCTTTGAAATTCCTTTAAATTATCAAAATAAATTGAAAATTCCTTGACATCTTTTAAAACATCCTCAAATATTTAAAATTCTTAAAATCTTTTGAAACTTCTAGAAATTTTTTAAAGTTTTAGACAAAAATTTAGAAAACTTTGGTCTTTAGAAACCGTGGCCTTTCCAAAATTCTGATTATCAAGTGTCAGAAATTTAAAATTTTGGAATTTTCCTACTTAGTTCAGCTAGAACAAAATTCACAGGATCTCCTTCATATTACTATTAATCTAAAAAATCTCGAGGGAAAATTAAAGTTGGCCTTTTTTCGTAAAATACATTTTTCAGTTGTTTTTTTTTTTAAATTAACGTTGTTTTGGCAGTTTGGAGAAATTTTCAACTTACTCTAAAGAATTGGAGATACAACTTTTTGAAATGAAATTTTTGTAATTTTTTTCATAATTCGCTTGAGTTCGTGAAAAAAATAATTGATGAAAAAAAATATATATTTGTCTCATATTTTAAATTGGAAAATAATATTTTACGGCTTTTAAACTAAATAATAAAACACTTAATTTTTACAATATTTGTTTAGTTGAAAATTTCTAAGTATTATATTGTCCTCGATCAGAACGAAATAATAATATTTCTAAAATCTAAAAGTTAAAAGAAACTGTGAAATGAGTTTCAGGACTGTAATGCTAATTAACACATCGTAAATAAACAAAATATTGGTTAAAATTTGCTCACAACAAAATATAGGTTTAGATCCTACAATTAAATTTTTATAATATTTTCGAAATCGCATTTTAAGTTTTAAATATTTGAGGATGTTTTAAAAGATGTCAATGAATTTTCCATTTATTTTTTATAATTTCAAAGAATTTCAAAGAATTCAAAAAAATTAGAACGATCATTTTAAAAAATTCCAAAGTACTTTAGAAATCTTAAAAAAAAAGTTCTAGGTATTTCAAAATATTTCGAAGAATTTGAAAAATTTGAGAGAATTTTAAAAGTTTCCAATGAATTTTCAATTTATTACAGTAATTTAATATGAGATTTTAAAGGATTTGAAATATTTTAGTGTATTTTTAAAATTGTAAGGAATTTTCAAGAGCTTTGAAAAACTTCAATAGATTTTAAAGGATTTAAAATATTTTAGGATATTTTAAAACATTCCAAGGAATTTTAATTTCATTTCAATAATTTCAATCGATTTCAAAGAATTTTAACGATTTTTTAAAAATATTTCCTGGTTGAAGGTGGCACTACCTTGTTAAAAATTTAGTTTTTTTGGATGGTGATTCATAAATTTAGTTGGAAAAATTTGTTTTCTGAAAATTTAACTATTTTGTAGAAAATTCTTTTTGTTTTTGGTTAAAAATTAATTTTTTAAAACTACAAATTCAAATAGTATATGGTTAATTGGAAAGTGATCTATTATAGTAGAAAATATTTGTATTTTATTGAATACTCGTCTTTCTTAGTTGAAAATTCATCTTTTTGTCGAAAATTTAATTATGATGATAAATTGATTTTTTTATACAAAATTAGTCTTGGTGGAAAATAAATTTCTTTTGTGAAAAATTCCTTTATTTAGTATACAGTTCAGCCTTTTGGATAAAAATTTAACTATTTTGTTTAAAACAGTTTTAACCATTTTTTTTCTAATTTATGTATTTTCTTCAAAATTTATTTTTGTGGCAGAAAACTAATTGTTTTAGTTAAAAGTTGAACTAATGTTAATAATAAATGGTCAACCAGTCATTATTATTGATATAATAATTTATAATTATAATATTAACATGAATAATATTTATAATAGTAATAATATCCATTCTGCATATTATATATACACCTGAAAATCATAATCTCAAAATTGACTCATGCATCAAATAAAGATTCACGCGATACATTAAATTTGCCGTCTACTGTAAACTTAACCTACAATAAATTTTCATCGAAAAAGATCAAATGTAAGGTAGAACCAATAAATTTGGATTTAAAGTTGTTCAATTTTCATAAAGGACATTGATTATCAATTTCAAATTAAATTGAATTAAAAAATTACTATAAAAAAAAAATCGTTTTCGATGACAATGGGAATATTAAAACATGAAACTTTATGTAGAACATATCAATTATATTCTTCTAATGCATAAAATATGCTCCTTCTTTTGTTCTCATAAACTATACATTTCGAATTTCGCGCTCGCTTCACTTACTTCACTGAATGACCATCGAGGGCGCTAAGTGTCAAAACCCTCTTTCAATTTGCCTCAAGCCATCGTGTGTGTGAGTGTGTCAGTGATCTACAGTCGTAGTAGGGTATAAAAGTGTGTTTTTATGACAAATGCATGATTTCAGCCCTTTCTAGGCGTCTATGAAGCGGGGCTAGAGCTTTTACTTTTTACTCCCGAGGGAGTAAAAAGTGATGTCAGAGTTGAATAATTAAAATTATACACCTATGAGCTCGCATTTTGCGATAATCTGCCCATTCACTGTAAAAACTGTAAGGAAATTTTGGTTGTAGATATAGAATTTTACGGTAATTTATGGAAAGTTACCATATATAATTGATCAAATTACCAAAAGTTTCCGAAAATTTATTAAAAGAATATGTAACATTGCCAAAAAAATTTTCTATAATTTCCGGAAATTTATAAAAATGTTTAGTATCTAATTTTGGGTAATTTATGGTAAAGTTACCATATTTACCTGTAATATAACTATAAATTACCGGAAATTTATAGACATTTTTAACTTGAATTTATAGAAATGTGTGGTAAATTACCATAAATTACCCCCCCCCCCAATGCATAAATTTCCGGAAATTTGTAAAAGTGTTTAAAATAAAATTGTGGCTAATTTATGGTAATTTACCATAGTTGCTTGTAAAATTACCATAAATGACCGAAAAATTCCAGAAACTTAGACATTTTTAAATTGAATTTTTGGCAATTTATGATAAATTACCTGTAATATTACCCATGAATTTCCGCAAATTTAGATACATGTTTTAAATTTAATTTTGGGTAATTTATGATAAAGTTACAGTATTTATTTGTAAAAGTACTATAATTGGCCGGGAATTTCCAATTAATTTCTGAAAATATAGACATTTTTATATTAAATTTTTGGCAATTCATGGTAAGTTACCATAAATTACCCAAAAATTTCATGATTTCCCGGAAATTTATCAAAAAGTTCAAAATTGAATTTTGGGTAGTTTATGGTATGTTACAACAAATTGTCTGTAATATTGCCATAAGTTACCAAAAAAATTCATAAGTGTCCGAAAATTAATAAAACTCCTAAAAATTTAATTTTAGCTAATTTATGGCAATTTAGCATATTTACCCGTAAAACTACCATACATGGCGGGAAATTTGCAAAAAATTTCGAAAATTTATAGACATTTTTAAATTAAATTTTGGGAAAATTATCTTAAGTTTTCATAAATTACCTGTAATATTTCCAAAAATTATTCACAAATTTCATAATTTTCCTAAAATTTATTATAAAAGTTCAAAATTCATTTTTTAGTAATTTATGGTATGTTACCTTAAACTACCTGTAATATTACCATTAATTAATAAAAATCTGCGGAAATTTAGAAAAAGTTTCAAAATTAAATTTTGGGAAATTTATGATAAAGTAACTATAATTACTCGCAAAATTACCATAATAGGCTGGCAATTTCCATAAATTTCCTGAAGTTTATAGACATGTTCAAATTGAATTTTGGGCAATTCATGGTAAGCTGCCAAAAATTACCTGTAATATTCCCATTAAATACCAAAAAGTGTCAGGAATTTCCGAAATTTTATAAAAAATTAAAAAAATTTAATTTTGGGTAATTTGTGGTAATTTACCATATTCCCTTGTAAAATTAATATAAATGACCGAAAATTTCCGAAAAATTATACATTCTTAAATTAAATGTTGGGCAAATTATCTTAATTTACCATAAATTACCTGTAATATTACCATTAATTATCAACAAATATAATAAATTTCCAGAATTTTATAAAAATATTAAAAATTGAATTTTGGGTAATTTATGGTAAGGGAACCATATTTACCTGTAAACAGAACCAGAAATTACCGAAAATTTTACATAAATTTCTTTAAATTTATAGACATTTTTAAATTGAATTTTGGGAAATTTATGCTTACCTACCGTAAATTAACTGTAATATTACCAACAAATTTAATAAATTTCCGGAAATTTATAAAAATGTTGAAAATTTAATTTTTATATAAAAAAAAGGTTTTCGAGGTGGATTTTTATCTCATTTAAATATTCTAAATTTTAATTGAATTTTCGGCAATTCATATATTACCTGTAATATTACCATTAATTACCAAAAAAAATGATAAATTTCCGTAAATTTATAAAAGTCTTCAAAATTAAATTTTAGCTCGTTTATGGTGATTGATCATATGTACTTGTAAAATTTATTAATATAAATGACCGAAAATTTCCATAAATTTCCGATAACTAATAAATTAAATTTGAGGTAAATCATCTTAAGTTACTATAAATTACCTGTAATATTACCATTAATTACCAAAAAGTTTCATAAATTTCTGGAAATTTATCAAAATGTTTGAAATTTAATTTTGACTAATTTATGGTAAAGTTATCATATTTACCTGTAAAATTACCAGAAGTTACCGAAAATTTACATACATTTTCAAGGGTGAGAAGGACTTTTTCCACTGGTTGCATAATAAAGATTTCTCATTTTAATAAAAAATTCATCTCTGGTCGAAAATTTAACTACTTTGTTGAAAATCAATTTTCTTTATTTAAAAATTGAATTATTCCAGTAAAAAATTTAATAATTTTGCTAAAAATACGTTCTTTTTGTGTGAATAATTAGATTTTTGAGAGAAAATTTGACTATTCTCTTTCTGGCTGAAAATTTATTTGCTTTCTCTCTTATCAATTGTTATTTTAGTCTTGAAAAGTTAGGTAGTTTGGAAGTCTCTTTTTTAATTTTCAATATTTTTCATGATTTTTCAGAATAAAAATTTTTTCATACAGAAATATATTTCTGTTCGATCTTAAATTATAAATTTATCTTTTTGTTTTGATGACATCAAAAATATTTGGCTGCATTTGACATTTTTTACTTAAAAGTTCAACTATTTGTTTGAAAATTTATGTACCTTGTGGAAAACTCGTATTTCTTATAGAAAATTAATCTGTTTATCACAAAATTGCAGTTCAAAGTTTAATAAAAATTGATCTTTCTGGTTTGAAATTAAACTATTCTAGTCAAAGATTTAAAATCTTAATTGAATTTTAATAACTTTGTTTGCAAATGTAACTATTTTCTGTAGTTATTTATATATATTTTTTTAATATAATTTTTTTAACTGAAAAATTAACTATTTCACTTGAATATTGAAAATTATATTTTTTTAAAAGTTAATCTTCTTGTCAAAAAATTATTCTTGTCGGTTACAAATTCAAGTATTCCAGTTTAATATTTACCATTTTAGTTGAAAATTCATCTTTTAGGTTGAAAATGTATGAGTTAGGTTAAAAATGGATTTTTTCGTTAAAAATTTAATAACTATTTCGTTGAAAATTTATCTCCTTTAATTAAAAATTCAACTATTTCGTTAAAAAATTATGTTTTTCAAATTGTATTTTGCGGTATTCTAACTAATTTTTTTAACCGAAAGTTTAACATTTCCATTTTTGTTGAAAATTGATATTTTTTATTGGAAAATTCAACTATTTGTTTTAAAATTTCGAAAGGAAAATATTTCTTAATTATAATATAATTTTTTTTTACATTTTCCGCTCGGAATTTACCTTTTTTTCTTGAAAATTCAACTACTTGCGTTTCAAAACTAAACTCTTTTGTTAAAAATTAATTTTTGTTTTTAGAATATGTGTTATTTTACAATTGAAAATTGATTAATTAATTCTTTCGATGAAAATTAATTTTTTCATTGAAGATTCATAATTTTAATTGAAAATTCATTTCTTTGGTTGGAAAATAAGCTACTTTATTAAAAATTTGTTTCGTTTTTGTTTATAAATAATTTTTTTCTCAAATTGAAAATAAAAAAACTATTCCAGTTGAATATTTTATAATTTTACCTAAAAACGAATTTTTTGGTTGAAAAATTATATTTTTTAGTAGAAAATTCGTATTTGTTGGATGAACTTTCGTTTTATTAACTTAAAACTTAATTATTTAAGTTTGGATTGACAATTTATCTTTTTTAGTAAAATTTTGTTGTTGAAAGTTCTATTATTTCAGTTAAAGATTCATTATTTTAGTTTAAAATTTTATTTTTGTTTGTTTACAAATTCAGCTATTCCAGTTGCGGATTCATAATTTTAGTTGAACATTCGTCAGCTAATATGAAAATGATTTTTTTTTAATTCAAAATTCAATTATTTGGTGGGAAATTTGTCTCCTTTGAATGAAAATTCTATTATTTCGTTCAAATTCATGTATTTTGTTGGAAAATTGTATTCTTTGATTGAAAATTAGTCTTTTTGTTTGAAAATTAATTTAATAGTTTAAAATTACATGTTTTTGGTTAAAAATTCGAGTCTTTTAATTAAATATTTATAATTTTATTTAAATTTGGTTTGAAAATTATACTATTTGTTTGGAAATTTGTCTTATTTAATTAAAAATTAAACTTTTTCGTTGAAAATTAATGTATTTTCTAGAAAAATTGTATTTTTGATAAAAAATTAATTTTCTTATTTTTAATTAATCTTTTTGTTTAAAAATTTATCTTTTTGGTTTAAAAATTCAAATATTGCATTTAATTATGTATCAGTTTGATTTTTACTTACTAAAATTGAATTATTTAATATTTGGTTGCAAATTTATATTTTTTTGTTTAAAATTCGTTTTTTTTCGTAGAAATTAATCTTCTTCGTTTAAAATTAATTTGTTTAACTAAAAATGTTACCATTCTATTTTTTATTTAAAATTATTATTTTTTTCTGTACAAAATTCAACTATTTGGTTAGAAATTTCTCTTCATTAAATAAAAATTCAACCATTTCGTCAAAAATTAATGCATCTTGTTGAAAATTAAAAATTTAACAATTTCGTTGAAAATACACATATTTAAAAAAAAATTTGCTTTTTGTATGCAGAAAATTAGCTTTTTCTTCGAGAATTAATCTTCTTCATTAATAATTCTTCTTTTCTGTTAAAAATTCAAGTATTCCAGGCAAATATTTATCATTTTTTTGTTTAAAAAAATTCGCTGTTTAATGGAAAATTATTATTGCAGTTTAATATTCCATCATTTTACTTAAAAATTCATTTTTTGACTAAAAATTTAATTATTTAATATTTGGTTGAATATGTATTTTTTTGGTCAAAAATTCAATTATTCTAGTTAAAGATTTATCATTTCAGTTAAAAATGCATTTTTCCAGTTTAAAATTAATTTTTTTAACTAAAAATGTTACTATTTCATTTTCAGCTAAAAATGATTATTTTTTCGTACAAAATTTTACTATTTGGTTGGAAATTCGTCAACAGTTTCGTTAAAAATTTCTGTATTTTGTTAATTTGAATTGAAAATTCAACTAAAAAAATCTAGTTTTTTGGTAAAAAAAAATGGTGTCTTTCTTTGAGATTTAATCTTCTTGTTTAAAAATTCTTCTTTTCGGTTAAAAATTCAAATATTCCAGTGAAATATTTATCATTTTAGTTAAAAATTGGACTTTTAGTTTGCAAATAAAATTATATGGTTGAAAGTTAAACTCTTTTGTTAAAAGTTAATTTTTTTATTGAAGATTGATAGTTTTAAGTGAAAATTTATTTTTTCTTTGGATGACTTTTGGTTTCAAATTATAATTTTTTCAACTGAAAATGAAACTATTGTTGCAGTTGATTATTCCATAATTTTACCTAAAAATTAATCTCTTTAGTTAAACATTTATTTTTTGACTAAAAATTTAATTATTCAATATTTGGTTGAAAAATTATGTTTTTTACTTGAAAATTCGTCTTTTTTGGAAGAAATTAATCTTCTTATTTGAAAATTAATTTTTCTGGTCAAAAATTCAATTATTCGAGGTACAGATTCATAATTTGAGTTAAAAATTTCTTCGTTTTGGTTTAAAATTCAACATTTATAGTTACATATTTTTAATTTTATTTGCAAATCTATCACTTTGTTTGAAAATTTAAATATTTTGAAAGTTACTTTTTTTATTTGCTTAAAATTAATTTTTTTAAATAAAAATGTTAGCTTTTTATTTTTGGTTGAAAATAATTATTTTTTAGTTCAACATTTAACGGCTTGATCGGAAATTCGTCTTCTTTGATTAAAAATTAAACTATTTCGTTAAGATTAAAAAATGAATCTTCTACTTTCAAATTTCATTACATATTTTGAATTTCATTTTAAAAATTCATCACATCGTTTAAAAATGTAACTATTTATTTGAAATTTAATTTTGTTGTTACAAATTAGTTCTTTTGTTGTTGAAAGTAATTTTGTAAAATGAAATTTTAACTTAGCCTAATTGAAAAATTCATATTTGTAGTTGAAAATTAATCTATCTAGTTAAAAATTAATTTTTTAACTTGAAATTGAATTATTTCAGTTAAAGGTTCATTGCTTTAGTTGAAAGCTCTTATGTTGGGTTTTAAATTAATTTCTTTAACCGAAAATGTTACTATTCTATTTTAAGTTGAAAATTATGACTTTTTTTAGTTCGAAATTTAACTATTTCATTAGAAATTAATTTATCTTGTCAAAAAATTGTATTTTTTGGTAGAAAATTAATCTTTTTATTTGAAAATTAATCTCGTTGTTTAAAAATTTATCGTTTTGGTTAAAAATTCAAATGCTCCAGTTAAATATTTATAATATCAGTTGAATATTGATTTTTCTTTGCTTGAAAATTGAACCATTTTGTTTAAAATCAGTTTATTGTTTCTTTACAATAAATATTTTCAACTGTAAGTTTAACTATTCTATTTTTGGTAAAAAATTGACATTTTTTAGTGAAAAACTAAGGTATTTTTTCAAAATTAATTTATTTTGCAATGTTTTTCTCTGCTGTGTTAAATGATGTTTAGAATAAACGGCATAAATTTAAGTAAAACTGAAAAAAACTTGACCAAGTAATGTATAATACACGTAATTTTTTCAGTCCGGAGCTGAGGAAGCACGAATTTCAAGCACAGCTCTTATTCTCATCAGCTTCATTCTTCCTTCTGCTGTATTGAGAATATACACCTAATAAATACTTTTTTGTTAGGATGTGACCACTCTTGATTAACAGGAATGTCTGTTAAAAATTTTAGATTCGCCAGAAAAAACAGTATTAATAAATACAATTGTTTGCAAATTGTTATAAACAAACTGGTGAACAAGATTTATGTCTTCTGCATTTAATAAGAATATAAAAGTAAAAATATCTATGAATCTCAACAATGATGTATCGAAAGTGTCCAATTAAGGCCTCCGATAGAAAAAGTTT
Organism: Belonocnema kinseyi; assembly: GCF_010883055.1. Lineage (NCBI taxonomy): Eukaryota > Metazoa > Arthropoda > Insecta > Hymenoptera > Cynipidae > Belonocnema > Belonocnema kinseyi. The sequence continues at coordinate 143,570,271 of NC_046657.1, forward strand.
ATATTTCTGCGAATTTTTTATATTGGCGAATTTACCGTAATTTTATTTCTGCCTATAGAGAAGCACTCCAGATCTCAAGTAGCTTAACAATAAAGTATTGATATTAGCTTGATATTAAAAAGTAAGTTAAACGTCGATTTTTTAATGTTTATAACCAGGGTGGCCACCGATCCGAGAAAATCGGGAGTAAGTCGGGAGAGAAATATTATATCGGGGGATCCCCCGTATTTAATAATTCGCGCATTAAAATTTTTTTTAAGTTCCCAACTTTAAAAGGTGACTTTTGATCTTCAAAAATCACATTTTTTAGTACCAAAAATTCCAAATTGAAAAATATTTTATATTGGAAAGTTTCTAGAATGAATATAAACTCTGAAAGAAGATTGGAAATTAAAAACTTAAAAATTGAGTAAAAAAATAAAAAACGATACTGCATTTTTTATTTTAAAGGGTTTGAGTATAAAAACGTTTCAATATCACAATTTTTGGTGACTAAATTTTTTTCTCATCTTTAAATGTCGCTTGGCATTCAAATTGTTCAAATTTAAAAGTTGTCAATCTTTCATTATTTAATTTTGAACGCTTTTATTTATAAAGAATACAATTCCTATACCTCTGAATTTTAAATGGACCAATTTCGAAAATTTGAATCTTAAAATATTCAATTTTTAACGTTTTGACATTGTCATATTATTCTAATTTCAGGCGCATGCAATTTTAAATGAATAATTATTCATTATCTCTTCAAATATATATAAATCCTTATATTAAAAAATTGTTTTAATAATGGATTTTTAAATTTGTATATTTTAATTTTGGTAAATAAAAATTCAGAGACAGAAACGCGCGATTTGCGCGCATGCATTTACTGCTAGTAACAAATTTCTTGCAAAAAGGTTTGCTGATATTTATCGACTTCCGCAATTGATAATATATGTGAAAAAACTGTGGATTTTGCAGAATAAATTTTTTCATGAAGCGGGAGAAATGACGACCATTTACCGGGAGAATCGGGAGAAAACCGGGAGACGAAAATTGAAAAAGAAAGTGGCCAACCTGTTATAATTATTTTAATAAACAAATTCACGATAAGACCGTTTTTTATATATATATATAAGTGACAATCATGTATTGTTTATACAATTTTAATATGCAAAATGCATAATTTTTCCGTCCAGTAGGTAAGATTTGCTTTTTCAGCAGAGTTAATTGTATATAAGATTACTCCATAAATGCGAACAATAAACATTTTTTAAATACCAAGTGGTACTATTCTTTGACTAGAAGTGTGTATGATTATTATGTATGTCGCATAGAAATTCAAAGAGAAAGATAAAAGTACAAATATTTTATATATTGCGTAAATGCTATTTTTGTAAAAGTCTCCGGAAATAATAGAAAATTTAGTTATTATTGAATATATTGTTAATATTAAAAAAGTAATAAAAATTGTGTTTATTATGTAGAAATTTAAAGTAATAAGCATTGAATTATTGTGCATGTCATATAGGGATTCATGTAAAAAATAAAAATATTTTATATATAGCGTAACTGCTATTTTTGAAACCCTACACCATTCCTTAGATTTCTGTCTGTCAAATACATTTTATTTCGATAATTTTGTGGGCACATTTTTTTTTTTTTTAATTACAGAGTTGCTACAGGTCAGGTAATTTAAGAAAATCAGGAAATATGTTAATTTCCTACAACAATGGCGGACCGAAATGATCGTCTACAAAGTACCCTTAAAGACCCCATAACTGTTCCACATCAAAAAAGGAACTGTGTTCTATAACAGTTGTTACAAGATGGTGACAGAACTATTTTAGAACAAAAAGGTAAACAGTGTTCTAGAACACTGTGACAAAATTGTGACAGCACTGTTCTAGAACAAACTGATCACTGACGCTCTATAATATTTGTTTCAGGTTTATTTTAGAACTGTGCCGTAACAGTCTTATATCGAAGTTCTAGAACACTCTTATAAGTGTGTTCTAGAACAAATTAGGAACAAAGATTAGTTCGCTAATACTATGGTCGAGCTGGTATTTGCGAATATCCCTGATGTGGATATCTCGGACGTATCATTTTTATTAGTCGGGACTGCCTACGCGCTATCCCGGATCCAAATATATTCTTGGGGATATCAAATTTTCCGCCTCGCAGAACATTCCGACGGGTTATCCCTGGAATAACCCAGGATATAAATGGGGTCAAATCGAATATCTCGGGATATACTATTTCTGTGAGGGGTACATAACATTGTTCCATATTTGATAAAGAACAATTCTAGAACGGTTATAGAATTGTCCTAGATTTTTTACAATGCAGCGTCCCAAAGTTCTAGAAATGTTACAGAGCGGTTGTCACAGCGGTCTAGAACTGTTATAGAATTAACCTAGATTTTTTACAATGCAGCGTACCAAAGTTCTAGAAATGTTATAGCGTTCTAGAATTGTTATAGAATTCTATATTCTTTACAATGCAGCGTGCCAAAGTTCTAGAAATGTTACAGAGCGGTTGTCACAGTGTTATAGAATTGTCCTAAATTTTTTACAATGCAGCGTACCAAAGTTCTAGAAATGTTACAGAGCGATCATCGTTACAGCGTTCTAGAACTGTTATAGACTTGTCCTAGATTTTTTACAATGCAGCGTACCAAAGTTCGAGGAATGTTACAGAGCGGTTGTCACAGCGTTCTAGAACTCCCTGGTGGACCGAAGGAACCGAATGGGGCCTCTACAAAGTACCCGTAAAGACCCCATTCGGTTCCTTTTTTAAAAACTCTAAAAAACAGAAAGATCGACTTTTAAATTGTTGAAATTTGGATTCTATATTAAAATTCCCTATAGAAGGTCACGCAATACTCGCAATAGTTTTTTTTTTTGCAACGATAAAAAGTTCAAAAAAAAAATGAGACGTATAACACCTGTTGACTGCTACACTTCAAACGCATCGCCTGTAAGTAGCAGTCAACAGGCGTTATACGTCTTTTTTTTTTAACTTTTTACCGTTGCAAAAAAAATATTGCGATTATTCCGTGACCTTCTATAGGGAATTTTAACGTAAAATTCGAATTTTAAAAGTTGATTTTGCTGTTTTTTCGAGTTTTTTAAAGAGGAACCGAATGGGGACCCAATGAGGTCCTTACGGGTACTTTGTAGATGCCGCGTTAAAAATTGCAAAATAAAATACGTGTCATTTACATGGGCCGAAGGCGAATTCAAGTGCATCTTCTTTTAGTAGATTTTAGTAAGCGTTCCGTCAGTAACTAAACATTGTCTCTGGGTGCTAGCGCCACGCAGTGTAAACCTCAGGCAACAACGCTGCGATGCAAGTGAAAGCAGTCAAGCAGTGCCCTTGAGGTTAGGAGAAGAGATCTCAGGACTAAAGGTGAATTATTAGTTTAAATTCTCATTTTTCATATTATTCATATTGGAGAAGGTATTAAATTTGTGTAAAATTAGACATATAAATTATTACATATATTTATTCACATTTATTCGCCAATTTTGAATTTTATATTTAAACTTCGCGCGCAACATACTACTTGAGTCGGTGTCAGAATGCGGATATCTCTGTCATGCGCAGTAGTGATTATGTGTATTTTTAAATTGACACATGGCATTACATAACCTAAAAATACACAAGAATAACTACTGCGCATGCCAGAGATATCCTCGTTCTGACACCAATGACTTGAGTTATTACGGATGCGCTTGCAGTCCCCTTCAGCAAAAGGTAATGACATTTTTTTAAATTTTTAACGCTGCAAGAAAAAGTATTGCGATTACTCCGTGAGTTTGAAATCAAAATTTAACGCAGAATCCGAATTTCAACCATTTAAAAGGTGATCTTGCTGCTTTTTTTTAGTTTTTTAAGGAGGAACCGAAGGGGCACTCACTGAGGTCTTTAAGGGTACTTTGTAGAGGCTCCTTTCGGTCCGCCAGGGATGTTAACGCTTTTTATCAGAAACTGCATTGTAAAAAAAAATGTTTTATAAATATCCACTGCGTTTTTTTAATTGTACAAAAACCTGTAAAATAACTGCGTTCAAAATAGTAAACTTCCAACTGTAAAAAGTAAAAATACCACATTAAATGTAGTGCTTTTACAAAATTTTGGGAATTCGCGTCTCTGAAAGTAGGGAATAATTTTACTCAAATTATTTCCTACGTTCAGAGACGCGAATTCCCCAAATTTTGTAAAAACACTACATTTAATGCGGTGCTTTCACTTTTTACAGTTGGAAGTTCACTGTTTTGAACGCAGTTATTCTACAGGTTTTGGTACAATTACAAAAACGCTAAAGAATTCTTAATGTTAAATTATATAAAAACGTGCATTTGATGTAAACATTTTTCTCGAACATTTTGTATGGAAAATGTCAGTTTTAAAAATTTGTTTGAAAAACATTTTTGTTTAAATATAGAAATCTACAGAACTTTCTGTGATACAAGTTTTTGGAAAATCACACTATAGTAAAAATTGTAGTAAAAGAATTTTTTCGAAATCACATTTATTGATACAATAATTTTTTAAAAATATGATAAAATTTAATTTTACATTTAATTTAAATTGTAACGGATTTTTTCATCTGCAAGTGTAACTATTTTATTACTGGTTGAAAACTTACATTTTTAATTAGAAATGGTTCTGTTATTTTTAAACATTTAACCATTTGATTAAAAATTCATCTTTTTGGTGAAAATTATACTATTTTGGTAGAAAATTTAACTATAGGGTTAAAAATTAAACTATTTTTTTCAAATTAAATACACTTCGTAGAAATTTAACTTTTTTTTGTTGGAAATTCATAGTTTCGGTTTAAAAATTCAACTGTTTTGTGGAAATTTCATGTATTTTGTTGAAAATTTGTCTTTTTGGGTAGGCAATTAATCTTTTTTTATTATTTATTATTTTTTATTCATCAGTTGAAAATTAGTAGGTTTTTTTTTAAGTTATTGTTTAAAACTGAAAATGTAATTATTCCATTTTTTTTAAGAATTGTGTTTTTTGTTCTTTAAAATTTCATTGTTTGTTGGAAAATTCATATATATTAGTGAAAATTCTTCTTTTTGATTAGAATTTTTTTTTTTATTGAAAAATCATAATTTTGTTCGAGGATTCAACGAGTCGAGCATTCTTTTTTAGGAATTCATATTTTAAACTGAAAATGTAACTTCTCCATTGTTAATTAAAAATTGAGCTGGCGACCAAAAGGGGTTATTCCCCAAACGCCCTCGTTTCATTTGGCCTCTGGGACATATTTTTTCTGCTCAAATTTCAATTTTTTAATAATACATCCCAATAGAAAATTTTATTGCGCATATTTTCAGTCTTATAAATAAATGTGACGTTTTTATTGGTTTTCCAAATAATCAAGAAAATGTAACTTTTTTCTGCAATCGCATAATACGAATTTTTTGTGCTCAACTCGCCATAAGTTCTACAATAAAAGGAATTTTGTATTAACAGTGACCAAAACTTTTGTTATGATTCAAAAAAGTTTTTTGGAGAATATCAGGCAATTATGTTCTATAGTTTTAAAGTCACAATTGATTACAGATCTCAGCGCTGCCCTGTACAAAAATTCAAAAAATGATTTTTTTTGCATAAATGGAAGCTTGACATCCCAAAAACATGCTGCAAAAGTTTCGTAGTCGCAGTTGCCTTCTTTATCCCCTATAAGGCGCCACGCGCTGACCAGCCGGAGCGTGGTGGAGTCGAGGCCACGCCTAATCTGCTCCGAAATATTTTCAGCCGATGTATGCCACTGGAATGGCCGATAAAGAAAAAATTCACAAGAAACCAAAAACATTATTTTTTTCAACAATTTTCAATAACTATGTAAATCTTTAAAAACGCGTTTTTCTCGGTTTCACGTTTTTCAACAATGCCGGCAAGATAACTCCAAAAGTATTTGACCGATTGAGTTCTCCTTGCATATAGATATAACTGAAATTATTATCTTTTTGTGAACCACTCTTAACTGCAAAAAAATTATTGTTCAAACAATTTCATGCACATTTTTGGTAAAAGTCAACCTTTTGGTTGCAACGGCCACCATTTTGTCGAAAATTATTATTTCTCAAACCTCTTTTGGTTCACAAAGGGACTATGAATATAAACTTCAAGAAACTTTTTGTTTTTCGTGTCAGCCGAATTTGAGAGAAACTGTAGTGTCGGCAATTTCGCATCTCCCGGCTGAACATGTTGGACATCCGCCCTTATAATTAAACATTTTATGACTATGGCTGAAACATTTTTTTGTAGTTCAAAAGTTCGTTAATAACGTAAAAATTTTTGGAAAAATTCGTTATATTTTTCATCCCCAAACAAATCACAAAATATACCCTTATTTTTGGGTTGTTACATGGGTCGCCCCCCTTAAATCAATTGTAACTTTTAAACTATAGAACATAATTGCTTAATATTTTCCAAAAAACTTCCTTAAATCCTAAGAAAAAGTTTGGGTGGCCGTTAATTTTAATTTTCTGAAAATTCATTCGACTCCCGAAGTGTTTGAAACTTTCAGTATCTAATTTACGCTATGCGCAGAATGAAAATCACTATAATTATTTAGTGGCCATTCATTAAAATTCTATAAATACCGTTAGTTTTGTTAGATGATGTTGCATATTTTGTAAAATTTTAATCACAAATTTTTTTAGTTTTTCTAGCCGAAAATTCATTTTCTTTTTAGAAAAAATCATTTTGGTTGAGGATAATAATAATAATAATAATTTTTTAAACTGAAAATGTAACTTTTCCATTTGTTGGTCCAAATTTTGTTGTTTGAATTATTTTGGTTAATGGTATTTTCCTAAAAATTCGCGTTTTTTAGTTTTTTTTAACCAGTTCAAAATTCGTTTTTGTTTCTTCTGAAAATTAATTTTTTAACATAAAATTAAACTATTCCATTCTTAGTTAAAAACTTGTATTTTTTAGTGCAAAATTCAATTATTTGGTAGAGGGTTTAATTATTTTGTTAAAAATTCGCGTTTTTCAGTTGAATTCAACCAATTGAAAATTGTTTTTTTTTGTTGTTAAAAATTAATTTTTTAAAGTGAAAAATTTTTTTTTCGTTTTTGGTTAAAAATGTTTTTTTTTGTTTTCTTTTTTAAATCAATTATTTGGTTTTTGATAGAAAATTTCATTTTTTGACGAAAAATTGATCTATTTTGGTTAAAATTCATCTTTTTAAGCCGAAAGTTAATCACCTTTTTTGAAAAATCATCATTTTTGTTGAGGAATCAACTACTTGCTTAAAAACTCATGTTTATTACTTGAATTTGAATAGGTGAGTTTTTTTTCTTTTTGAAAATTAATTTTTGGAACTGATAATGTAACTTCCGCTTAGGGCTCAAAATTTTTTTAAATCATTTTAGTTGAGGATTTAATAATTTTGTTAAAAATTCTAGTTGTCCATTTAAATTCAACTAGTTGAAATTTTGTTAAAAATTTGTCGCTTTGGGTAGAAAATTAATCACTTTTTTGAAAATTCATTTATCTGGCTATAGATTTAACTATTTTGTTGAAAGCTCGTCTTTCTTTGTTCATTTTCAGTGAAATAAAATTAATTTATTTTTATTAAAAATTATTTTTTTAAATTGAAAATGTAACTTTTATCTTTTTCTTTTAAACTCTATCCTTTTCAATTAATAGTTAAACTATTTTGGTAACAAATTTAAATATTTTGATAAAGATTAACTATTTATTTGAATAGTTAGCCACTTTCTAGAAATTAATTTTTTTTCTTCAAAATTAATTATTTAAACTGAAAACGTAACTTTTCCAGTTTGGGTAGAAAACCTAACCTCTTAAATGAAAACTCATCTATTTTGTTAAAAATTAAACTATTTATTAAAAAAATTAACTGTTTGGTAGAAGATTAATTTTCCTGTTGAAAATTCAACTTGCTTGGTTCGATTTAAATAAGTCGAAAACTTGCTTGTTTTTTTTATGGTCAAAATTAATTTTTTTTTTTTTTAATGAAAATTTAACTGTTCCATTCTTGTTTCAAAACTTTCTTTGTTTTATAATTTAACTATTTTGGTAGAAAATTAGTCTTCTTTTTTTATAATATATCTTATTGTATTTGGATATAACTATCTTGTTTCATATTTGTTTTGTTAATTCATTTTAACTGAGAGAAAATTATTATCTTTCCTTGAAAATTAATTTATAAACTGAAAATGTAATTATTCCATTTCTTCTTGAAAACTTATGTTTTTTTTATTATTCAATTATTTTTGGGCGAAGAATTCAATTGTTTTGTGAAAAATTAAACTATTTTTTTAAAAACTAATATTTTTTAGTAGAAAATAATTCTGTTTTGAAAATACATTTCTTTTTTGCTCTGGATTCAACAATTTTGTTACAATTTCGTTTTTTTTTGTTTTAATTAAACTTGTAAAAAAAATTTTTTCTCTTTGCTGAGAATTAATTTTTTAAACTGAAAATGTAACTATTCCATTTTTTGTTTAAAAATTAAATCATTTTGTTAAAAGTTAAGTTCTTGATTTGGAAAATTAACTACTAGCAAAAAATTTACCTTTGTTTTTAGAAATTCAACTGTTTAGTGGAATATTCATGCAATTGAAATTTATTGAATATTCGTACCTTTAGCACAAAATAATGGTCTTATATAAAATATCATCATTTGGGTTGAGGATTTGATAATTTTCTTAAAAAATTCGTGATTTTTTTTTTGTTTGTTAGAAATTAAACTATTGATTCAGAAAGTTAACTACTAGCTAAAAATTAATTTCTTGTTGATAATTTAACACTTTAGTACAAAATTCATGTAATTTATTGAATTTTCGGTTTTTAGCAAAAAATTAATCTTCTTTTTTAGAAATCATCATTTTGGCCGAGAATTTAATCATTTTCTTTTAAATTCGTGTTTTCAGTTAATTTAACCAGTAAAAAATTCATTTTTTTTTGTTGCTGAAAATTAATGTTTTAAACTGAAAATGTAAATAATCTATTTTTGTTAAAAACTGATGTTTTTTTCGTGTCTTGAAAATTTAATTGTTTATGTTTTTCAGTTTTTTTTTGTTGAAAGTTAAATTATCGATTTGGAAATTGAACTACTAGTTAAAAAAATTAACTGTTTTGTTAAAAATTCGATTGTTTAGTCGAAAATTTATTGAATATTCTTTTCTTAGCTGAAAATGAACCCTCTGTTTGGAGAAACCATCATTTTGTTTGAGGGTATAATAACTTTTTTTGTTAAATTCGTGTTTTACAGTTAGTGTTTTTTTTTTAATTCAATTTTTTTTTTTGGGTGGAAAATCTGAATTTTTAGTGGAAAATTCATGCATACTCGTTTTTAGCACAAAATTGATCCTCTTATTTAAAAAGTCATCATTTTGGATGAGGATTTTATCATTTTGTTAAAAATTCTTCTTTTGTTAAAAAGGCTTCTTTACTTTCGGGGGTGGGGGCTGAAGAAAAAACTAATATTCCCCTCGAGAGATGACGGAGGACAAAAAAATATCTCAAAATATTTAACGTACTTTATGAATGATCTCAAAACAAAAAATAAAATAAAATCTACATCTTCTCCACCGAGACCAGTAAGAAGATTGCCCCACTCGCCGCGGCGAAGAAGCAGGAAGCCCGGGAAAATATTTGAAAAAAGGCCACTAAAGGACATTGGAATTCCGACTTTCTGAAGTTTCCCTTTCCTTCTAAAGAATCTAAAGCTCAACAAGAGAGAATGCAGATATATCTTTTTTCCAACGTTGGCTCTTGTATTATTGATTCGTGGTGTACAAGCAATACATTTTTGTGGCTTCACTACCCCTCTCGAATACGCGATCCCCTACTCTGTCTACCTCTCACAGGTGTAAGGAAAAAAAAGAAAAGAGAGGAAAGAAACGGCCGAGTTGCCGAGTCCAAGGTAGTTGTCAATCCGCTGGCGATTCGAATCAGAAATCTCCCGCGATTAAAAAAAAAAACAAAAGCCCAAATCCCACTGGCCCGGTTTGCACGGGGCTGGCGGCGCTGAATGGGCGAGTGATCGGGGGCGCCCGGAATTTCGAAAAAATCTTCGGGACAATGGAGCTGAAGGTGGATGACGAGAACGGAACCGAGAGGCAGTTGTACTTGGTTGGCACACCAAGGGATCCTCTTGTGTCTTCGGGGGCGATGGTGGAAACTGGCGGGTCCGAGGAGATCAACTCTGGAGGAGATCTACAGTCGAGCGCTCTCGTCGGTCTGATGGGAGCGCAATCTTCCTCAGTTTGCTTCCCTGCTAAATTCAGTAAGTGCTCCTCGTTTCCCAGGGTTCTGATTTAATTAGAGAGAGGCTCTCTTTCTCGAGGCCCCGTCTAAGTTGGGGTTGAGCTCAATTAAATTATTGCTAAATGCATTAAGCTGCTGTCGGCCCAGCCCTTTTTAAACAAAGTTAGCACTAATCAGCTCAAGAGATGTGAACCTCTTCCTGCTTTTCCCGAACCGAAGATCAGCCTTCGTTCTGATAGTACAAAAGCTCGTCAGAGTATTCGTTATTACGCGTTATTAGACTCATTAAGCGTTGTAACGTGTGAAGGATAGGGAGTAATGCGGGATCTTACTTAACAAAAAATCATTTTTTGCATTCTGGAATTATTATTATTATTATTTATAATAATATAGGATTTATTCAGTTTGTCCACATTGAAGCTTCTATCTTCCCGGATCCCTCACAGCAATCGGATATTGGATCCATTCCCATGGCCCCTTAACAATTCGATCCGATTTATCTCCCATTTTATTTATTATATTTGAGGAAAATTGGAGCTCAAATGAAACCCTTAAAAAGTGTTTTTGTTTTGGTGTCAAAACGAGGGGAAATTCGGTCCCGTGTTACTCTCTATCCTTCAAGCGTTTAATGCGTAATAAGTGTAATAACGCGTGATACTGCAGACTAACGCATAATAACTATTTTACCAATTTTTTAATAATTTTTATTTCGGCGGCAAAGAAAACGGGTAAATTTTTGACTGAAAAAAATAAATCGACAAAATAGTTGAATTTTAAACTTACAAAGATGAATTTTTACTAGGAGTGTAATTTTTGATCAAAAAACCTGAATTTTCAGCAAAATAGTTGAATTTTCAAAGCAAAAAAATATAGTTTTTTATCCGAAAATGGATTAGTTACATTTTCAGTTTCAGAAATTAATTTTCAGGAAGACACAAAAACCAGAATGGTTTAAACACATTTGAGCAAGAAATGCAATACTTACATTTTCAATTTAAGAAATTAATTTTCGAAAAAAAATTTTAATGCTTAAATTCAACTTAAAAACAATAATTTGTAACAAAATAATTAAATCCTCAAAAAGACGATTTTTTTTAATTCAGCTAAAAATGGAAGTTACATTATCTGTTTCAAAACTTAATTTTAAAAAAATCACCTGTTTGAATTCAAATAATAAACATGAATTTTTAACAAATTAGTTAAATCCGCAACAAAAGTAATGATTTTTCCAAATTAGAGATTAACTTTCGACACAAAAAGACGAATTTTAGCCAAAATAGATCAATTTTCCACAAAACAGTTAAATTTTATACTCAAAAACAAATAATTAAATTTGAAAGAAAAAAAACATTTTCAACCAAAAATGAAACAGTTACATTTTTAATGTATAAAATTAATTTTCAGCAATAAAAAAGGAAGAATTTTCATTTAATTGAATTCAACTGAAAAACACGAATTTTTAACAAAATAATCAAATCCTCAACCAAAGAGTTGAATTTTCAACTCAAAAAAGTATGTTTTTAAATGAGAATAGAATAGTTACATTTTCAATTTAAAAAATTTATTTTCAGGAAGAAAAAATAATAATTTTCAGCTGGTTAAATTCAACTGAAAAAGACGGATTTAAAAAAGAAGATGAAACCACTAACAAAAATGATTCAAACGAAAAAACGTGGACCAAAAATTGAATAGTTAACTTTTCAGTTAAAAAAATTAAATTAAAAAAAAATGAACTGATGGAATTCTACTACAAAAGATGCATTTTCAACAAACTAGTGTATTTCTCAAACAAAATTTTTTCCACACAACAATTTCATTTTTTACCCAAAATCAAATAATTGAATTAAAAAAAAAGTTTTGAGCCAAAAATGTAATAGTTACATTTTTAGTTTGAAAAATTAATTTTCAACTACGAAAAAATCGAATTTTCAGCTGTACGAATTCAACTAAAACACAGAAATTATTAACTAAGTAATTAAATCCTCCACCAGTATGATTTAAAAAACAATTTAAGCCAAAAATGGAAGTTACATTATCAATTTAAAAAATTAATTTTCAATAAAAAATATTTTTAACTGTTTAAATTCAACTAAAAAACATGATTTTTTAACAAAATGGTTGACTCTTCAACAAAAATGATAATTTTTCAAAAAATGAGAATAACTTTCAAATCAAAAATGCAAATTTTCAACAAAATAGATCAATTTTCCACAAAAAAATTTAATTTTCTTCCCAACACCAAATAATAGAATTGGAAACAAAAAATTTTTAACCAAAAATGAAAGTTGCAATTTCAGTTTAAAGATAATCAAATCCTCAACCAAAATGGTTCAAACAAAAAAACTTGAACCAAAAATGGAATAGTTACATTTACAGTTTGAAAAATTAAGTTTCGGAAACAAAAAATAACAAAAAAAGAATTTTCAACTAGTTTAAGTCAACTGAAACACAGAAATTATTAAGTAAATAATTAAGTCCTCCACCAGAATGATTTAAAGAAAAATTTAAGCCAAAAATGGAAGTTACATTATCAATTAAAACAATTAATGTTCAATAAAAAAATGTCTTCAACCGTTTGAATTCAACTAAAAAACATGAATTTTTTACATAATAGTTGAATCCTCAACAAAAATGATGATTTTTCAAAAAAGGAGATTAACTTTCTTCTCAAAAAGGCGAATTTCCATCAAAATAGATCAATTTTCCATAAAACGATTAAATTTTCTCCTTAACACCAAATAATTGAATTAAAAAAAAAACTTAACCAAAAATGAAAGTTAAATTTTCATTTAAAAAAATTAATTTTTAATAAAAAAAAACGAATTTTCAACTAGTTGAATTCAAGCGAAAAACGCTAATTTTTAACAAAATAATAAAATACTCAAACAAGATGATTATTAAAATATTTTTTAAACAAAGTTAGCACTAATCAGCTCAAGAGATAATGAACCTCTTTCTGCTTTTCCCGAACCGAAGATCAGCCTTCGTTCTGATAGTAAAAATAGCTCGTTATTGGACGCATTACGCGTTGTAACGCGTGAAGGATTGGAATTGATGCGGAATCTTATTTCACAAAACATTTTTTTTTTAATTCTGGAATTATTATCATTCATATTATAATGGATATTCTATCCATTTCCATTTCCCATTGGTTCCCACATATATTCAATTTTATTTATTATATTTAAGAAAAAAAATTATTAGGGTAGACAAAAAAAAAGTTTTTTATTTTCAAATAAAACCCTTTTAGAGTCTTTCTTTTGGTGTCAAAACGAAGGGAAATTCAGTCGCAAATTTATTCCCTATCCTTCACGCGTTTAGTGCGTAATAAGTGTAATAACGCATGATAATGCATACTAACGTGTAGTAACAGTTCGTCTATAGACTACGTTACCATTTATTTTGGATTTTTTACCTCTTCGTCTATTCCGACGACGAAGATGACTTTAAATAAATAGTTGCATTTTTAACCAAATTTGAGTTTTTAGGTTTTCAATTTTCAAACAAAAAAGATGAATACTTAACGCAAGATTTAATATCTCTCATTTTATATCAGAATGTTTGAATTTTCAGTCCAAAAGGGCGAATTTGTAGTAAAAGAGTTAAAATTTCGACTAAAAAGATAACAAAATAGTTGAATTATAAACCTACAAAGATGAACTTTCACCATGAGTGTAATTTTTAATCAAGAGAGAAAAAATAATTTTTCAGGGAGAAAAAGACGAATTTTCCATTAATTGAATTCTACTGAAAAACGCGAATTTTTAACACAAAGATTAAAGTCTTAACCAAAAATAATTGAAACAAATGATTTGAACCAAAAATGAAATTGTTACATTTTGATTTTGAAAAATTAAAATTTTAAACAATTATCTATTTAAATTTAAGTAAAAAATAGGATTTTTTAATAAAATAGTTGAATCCTCAACAAAAATTTATGATTTTTCAAAAAAGGATATTAACTTCATTTTCCACCCAAAACCAAATAATTGAATTTAAAAAGTTTTTTAACCAACAATCATTCAGTCACATTTTCAGTAAAAAAAAATTAATTTTCAGCAAAAGAAAATATATTTTCACCTGGTTGAATTCAAATACATACATACAAAACATGAATTTTGAGAAAAAAGTTGAATCCTCAACCAAAATAATAATTTGTCAAAAATGATTAACTTTCTGCTCAAAAAGACCAATTTTCAAAACCAAATAATTGAATTTAAAAAAAAAACACAGTTTTTAACCGAAAATGTAATAGTTAACTTTTCAGTATAAAAAAAATTATTTTCAACAAAAAAAAGAAGATTTGTCAACAAGTAGAATTCAACTTAAAAACAATATTTTTGGCTGAATATTTAAATCCTCTAACAAAATGATTTACAAAAAATTCTAGCAAAAAATGAAAGTTATATTATCAGTTGGAAAGATTAATTCAAATTAAAATTCAACTGAAAAACGTGAATTTTTAATAAAATAGTTAAATCCTTAACAAAAATGATGATTTTTCAAAAAAGGAGATTAACTTTCTGCTCAAAAAGGCGAATTTTCACCAAAGTAGATCAATTTTCACCACAATATTTAAATTTACTACCCAAAACCAAATAACTGATATTGAAAAAAATTAAACAAAAGCCGTTTTTAACCAAAAATGTGATACTTCCATTTTCAGTTTAAAAAATTAATTTTCAACAACAAAAATGAATTTTCAACTAGTTGAATTAAACTGAAAATAGACATTTTTAACTAAATAATTAAATCTTTAACCCAAATTATTTTTAAATAAATTTAAGCCAAAAATGAAATTTAGATTATCAATTAAAACTAATAAATTCCAATAAAAAAGTTTATGTGTTAGAATTCAACTAAAAAAAACAAGAATTTTTACGAAAATAGTTGAAGCCTCAAGAGAAATAATGATTTTTAAAAAAAGCAGAATAATTTGTCGCTCAAAAAGACGATTTTTAACTTAGCATAGATCAATTTTTCACAAAGCAATTAAAATTTCTACTAAAAACTGAAAAATTGAATAAAAAACGAGAAATTTTTAATCAAAAATGAGTTACATTTTTAATTAAAAAAATTAATTTTCAGCAAAAAAAACTAATTTCTAACTGCTTGAATTCAACTGAAAAAATGCTAATTTTCAACAAAGTAATTAAATGCTTCTAATAGTACGAAAGATAATCAAAGTATTCGTTATTACGCGTTATTAGACTCATTGCGCGTTGTAACGCGCGAAGGATAGGGAGTAATGCGGGATCTTATCTAACAAAACATTTTTTTTTCATTCTGGAATTATTATCATTTATAATAATATGCAATTCATTCAATCTGTCCACGTTGACAGTGCTTATCTTGGTGCCGAAACGAGAGGAAATTCATTCACGCGTTTAACGCGAAATAAGTTTAATAACGCGCAATAATGCATACCAACGCGTAATAACTATGTTAAAAATTTTTATATATTTTTTGATCATTTTTATTTCAATGGCAAAGATGAATTTTAAAAATTGGTTAAATTCTGAAAAAAATAGTTGATTTTTAACAAAATTGTTGAATTTATTGAATTTTCACCATGAATGTAATTGTTGATCAAGAGAGCTGAATTTCTAGCAAAGAAATTGAATTTTCAAAGTAGAAAAAAATAATTTTTTAACCGATAATGGAATAGTTACATTTTCAGATTAAAAAATTAATTTTCAGGAAGAAAAAAAGACGAATTTTCAACAGGTTGAATTCAACTGAAATATGTGAATTTTTAACAAAATGATTAAACTCTAGACCAAAATGATTAAAACAAATTTGAACTAAAAATAGAATAATTACACTTTTAGTTTAAGAAATTAATTTTCAAACATAAAAAGAATTTCAGCTGGTTGAATTAAACTTAAAAATAATAATTTTAAACAAAATAATTAAATCCTCAACCAAATTGATTTTTAAACAAGATTCAGCTTCAAATGGAAATTGCATTCTCAGTTTTAAAACTTAATTTTTAAAAAACTCACCTGTTTGAATTCAAATAAAAAACATAAATTTTTAACAAACTAGTTGAATTCTCAACAAAAATAATGATTTTTCAAAAAAGGTGATTAATTTTCGGCTCAAAAAGACGAATTTTAACCAAAATAGATCAATTTTCCACAAAACGATTTCATTTTCTACCCAAAACCAAATAATTGAATTTAAAGAATAATGTAATGGTTACATTTTCAGTTAAAGAATTTTAAATTTCAACAACATCAAGAAATAAGATTTTTCAACTGGTTGGGCTAAATTGAAAAAAACTTGTTAAATAAATAATTAAATCCTCAACGAAAATGATTTTTAAAAGAATTGAGCCAAAATATGAGTTACAATATTAGTTTCAAAACTTAATTTAAAAAAAAAACAATTCACCTGTCTGAATTCAGATAAAAAACATGAATTTTTAAGAAAAAAAATGATTTTTTAAAGAAAGAGATCAACTTACAGTTTAAAAAAAACGAGTTTCAACCAAACTAGATCAATTCTCCACAAAAAAATTATTTATTTATAATACTTTTCAACTGGTTGAACTCAACTAAAAAATAAAAATTGTAAACTAATTAAATAAATCCTCAACCAAAATGTTTTTTAACAAATTGAGCCAAAAATGGAAGTTACATTATCAGTTTCAAAATATAATTACAAAAAAAACAATTCACGTGCTTGAATTTAAATAAAAAACATGAAAAGTTTACATTTTATACCCAAAACCAAATAATTGAATTGAAAAAAAAACATTTTTAACCAAAAATGAAACTTACATTTTCAGTTTAAAAAATTTATTTTCAGCAAGAAAAAAAAATAATGTTCAACAAATTGAATTCAACTGAAAAACACGAATTTCTAACAAAAAATGAAATCCTCAACCAAAGAGTGAAATTTTCAACGAAAAAATATAACTTTTCAATCAAGAATAGAATTTACATTTTCAATTTAAAAAATTAATTTTTAGGAAGAAAAAAGATGAATTTTCAGCTGATCAAATTCAACTGAAAAATTCGGATTAAAACAAAAGTTCAAACTATTAACTAAAATGATTCAAACAAAAAACGTAGACTAAAAATGGAATAGTTAACTTTTCAGGTTGAAAAATTAAGTTTAAAACATATTTCAACTGTTTGAATTCAACTACAAAACATGAGTTTTTAACAAAACAGTTTAATCCTCAACCAAAATGATGATTTGTCAAAAAAGAAGATTAACTATCTGCTCAAGAAGAAGAATTTTCATCAAAATAGATCAATTTTCCACAAAACAATTGCATTTTCTACCCAAAACCCAATAATTAAGAAAAATGTTTAAATACACACAGTTTTTAACCAAAAATGTAATAGTTACATTTTTAGTTTAAAAAATTAATTTTTAAAAACGAAAAAAGCGAATTTTCAGCTGGTCGAATTCTACTAAAAAGCAAATTTATTTAAGTAAATAATTAAATTTTCAAGCAAAATGATTTTTAAAAATTGATCAAAAAATGGAAGTTTTAATTATCAATTAAAAAAATTAGTTTTTAATAAAAAAAAAAATGTTTTAAACTGTTCGAATTCCACTAAAAACATAAATTTCTAACAAAATAGTTAAATCCGCAACAAAAAAGTTGATTTTTCAAAAAGGGACATTAACTTTTTGCTCAAAAGGACCAATTTTCATTAAAATCGATCAATTTTCCACAAAACAATTAAATTTTCTACCCAAAACCAAATAATTAAATTTAAAAAAAACACAGTTTTTAACCAAAAATGTAGTAGTCACATTTTTAGTTAAAAAAATTAATTTACAACGACGAAAACTGTCAATTTTGAGCTGGTCGAATTCAACTGAAGAACAACATTAGTTAAGTAAATAATTAAATCCTCAACCAAAATGATTTTTAAAAAATTGATCCAAAAATGGAATTTGAATTATCAATTTAAAAAATTAATTTGCAATAAAAAACGTTTTAAACTGTTTAAATTCAACTAAGAAACATACATTTTTAACGAGAACAAAAAAGAATATTTTTCTGCTGGTTGAACTCAACTGAGAAACAAAAAATGTGAACTAATTAAATAAATCATCAACCAAAATGATTTTTAAAAAAATTGAGCCAAAAATGGAAGTTACATTATCAGTTTCCAAACATAATTACAAAAAAAAACAATTTACCTGCTTCAATTTAAATAAAAAACATGAATTTTTAACAAAATAGTTGGAGCTTTAACAAAAATAATGATTTTTCAAAAAAGGAGATCAACTTGCGATTTAAAAAGATGATATTTAAAGAAAATAAATCAATTTTTCACAAAACGATTATATTTTATAGCCAAAACCAAATAATTGAATTGAAAAAAACATTTTAACCAAACATGAAACTTACATTTTCAGTCAAAAAAAATTAATAGTCACATTTTTAGTTTAGAAAATTAATTTACAATAACGAAAAAAGCGAATTTTTACCTGGTCGAATTCAACTGAAGAACAACATTTGTTAAGTAAACAATTAAATCCTCAACCAAAATTATTTTAAAAAATTGATCCAAAAATGATATTTAAATTATCAATTTAAAAAATTAATTTTTAATCAAAACTGTTTTAACTGTTTAAATTCAACTAAGAAACATAAATTTTTAACAAAATAGTTTAATCTTAACAAGAATGACGATTTTTTTTTAAAGGAGATTAACTTTTGACTCAAAAAGACGAATTTTAACCAAAATAGATCAATTTCCCATACAACAATTCAATTTTCTACCCATAACTAAACTGGTTAAATTCAACTCTAAAACGCCAATTTTTAACAAAATAATTAAATTCTGCATAAAAATGATAAACAAAAAAAATTTTAAACAAAGTTAGCTCAAGAGATATGAACCTCTTCCTGCTTTTCCCGAACCGCAGATCAGCCTTTTTTCTGATAGTACGAGCGCTCATCAGAGTATTCGTTATTACGCGTTATCACACTCACTACGCGTCGTAACGCGTGAATGATAGGGAGTAATGCGGGATCTTGTTTAACAAAACATAATTTTTTGCATTCTGGAATTATTATCATTTATAATAATCTAGAATTTATTCAGTTTGTCCACATTGAAGCTTTTATCTTTCCGGTTCCCTCGCAGCAATCGGATATTCTATCCATTCTTATTACCCATTACCTATTCGATTTCATTTATCTCTCATTTTATTTATTAGATTTGAGGAAAATTGAATCTTAAATGAAACCCTTAAAAAGTGCTTCGTTTGGTGCCAAAACGAGGGGGAATGCTGCCCTTCACGCGTTTTAACGCGTAATAAGAGTAATTACGCATGATAATACAGTACAGGGTCGTCCAAAAACTACTTTACCAATTTTTTGACATTTTTTACCCCTTCCACTATTTCGACGACAAAGAAGGCTTTTAAAAAATAAATGAATGTTCAACAAAATAGTTGAACTTTTAAACAAATTTCAGTTTTCAAGTTTTCAGTTCTAAAACAAAACAAAATGAATACTTAAAGCAAGATTTAATATTTCTTATTTAATATTATAATGTTTAAATTTTTAATCCAAAAGTATGCATTTTTAATAAAATGCTTACATTTTAAACTAAACAAAAAATAACTCAACAACATAGTTGAATTTTAAACCTACAAAGATGAATTTCTACTATGAGTGTCATTTTTAATCAAGGAAAAAAAAATTAATTTTCAGGAAAAGAATCGAATTTTCAATTAGTTGAATTTAACGACAAGCCATAAATAAAAAAAAATAGTTGAATCCTTAACCAAAATAATGAGTTATCAACAAATAACATTAAATTTGTGCTCAAAAAGATCAATTTTTATAAAAATAAATCATTTTTCGTCAATATATTTAGATTTTGTACCCAAAACCAAATAATTGAATTTAAAAAAAAAAACAGTTTTTAACAAAAAATATAATAGTTACAATTTCGGTTTGAAAAATTAATTTTCAACAACAAAAAAAGATTACTTAACTGATTGGGTTTAACTAAAAAGAAACCATTTTTATGTTAATAATAATACCTCAACCATATAATTTAAAAAAAATTTGAGTCAAAAATGGAAGTTAAAGTATCAGTTTCAAAACTTAATTTAAAAAAAAAGTAAACTGTTTGAATTTAACTAAAAAGCATGAATTTTTAACAAAATAGTTTAATCTTAAACAAAAACAATGTTTTTTCAAAAAAGGAGATCAACTTTCAGCTCAAAAAGGCGAATTTTCATAAAAATAGATCAATTTTCCAGAAAAAATTCAATTTTCTACCTAAAAGCAAATAATTGAATTTTTAAAAAAACGAAGAAAAAAAGGTTTTTAACAAAAAATGAAACAGTTACATTTTCAGTTTAAAAATATAAATTTCCGAAAAAAACGAATTTTCAAATGATGGATTTCAACTGAAAAACGTTAATTTTTAACCTAATATTTAACTTTTAACCAAAATGATTCAAACAAAAAAATTAGAACAAAAATGAAATAGTGACATTTTTATGTTAAAAAGTTGTGTAATAATTTAGTAAGTAACCATTATAATTTTTTTTTAAATGTGAACTAAGAATTGAATATTTACATGAATTTCTAGCAAAATAGGTGAATCTTCAAACAAAATTATGAAAAAAGAGAAGATTGAATTTCTGCTGAAGAAGACGAATTTGTACTAAAATAGACACATTTTCAACAAAACAATCCCCCCCCCCCCCAACCAAGTATGTAATTGAACTTTAAAAAAAAGTTTTAAACCAAAAATAGAATAATTGCATTTTCTCATTGAAATATTAACTGTCAGCAAAAAAAAAAAACGAATTTTCAACTGGTTAGATTCAACTGAAAAACATAAATTTTTAACAAAATAAGTGAATTTTTAACCGAAATCATGATTTATCAAAAACGTTGATTAACTTTCTACTCAACGAGACGAATTTTCCATAAATAAGTAAATTTTCAAAAAAGAATTATTTTCTACAAAAGAAATTGAGTATTTAACAAAATAGATGCATTTTTCAGAAAACAATTAAGTTCTTCAACTAAAAATAATTGAATTATCAAAAAAATAAATAAGTTTTCACCCAAAAATGGAATAATTAAAGTTTTAGTTCAAAAAATTAATTTTTAAACAATAATAATTTTCTATTAGTTAAAATGAATAAATAAAACATATATTTCATAAAATGGTTAAATACAAAGCTAATAAGTTTAATTATCCAAAAAACAGACTAATTTTCTGCCCAAAAAATCGAATTTTCAACAAAATTCATTAATTTTGTGCCCAACAGTAAATAGTTAAATTTTCAGATAAAAAAACTAATTTTCGCCAAATAAAGAAACCGAATTTTTGATTATTTAAATTAACCAAACAAGATGAATTTTCAACAAATAAGTTATTCGTCTGCCAAGTAATTAATTTTGTGAATAAATAGTTTAAACTTTATTTAAGTTATTTATTAGATTAGAATTTTGAAAACTAGATTACTTAAAATTCAAAATTTTTCTAATAAAAATGTTCAAAATTGAATGATTTAAAATTAACAACTTTAAAGTCAAACTTTCTGAAATTGTATAATTTAAAGTCATTATTACATAAAAATGATAATTTAACATTAAAACTGAAGGGACAAAATTGGTTAAGATTACAAAACAAATTCTCGGTCATTTTCACTGTTCAAAATGAAAAAAATGTTTAATTATATGTAAGCCTTTAAAATTCTATTATTCAAAAAAAATCTTTAAATGAAAAGTGTTTTTGAATGATAAACATTAAAAATTAACAAATTTTTACATGGAATTTTGATATTGATTGAATCAAAAATTCATTCAAAACTGAAAACATATTGAGGTTCCAATATTCGTTACTTTTAAAATTTATGATAGTCAAACCCATTAAAATTTCCATTATTTTAGGTAAAATGAAATCGTCACAAAATGCAAATTTTTCCAATTTTGAATGATACTCTCCAATGTTCAATCATATTAAATTAAATTACAAATTTAAAGTTTAGTTTAAACTTGAACATGAAAATTTAAAACTCTAAAATTGTAAAAATTCAAATTTAAAGAAATTATTTAATGACTGAAGTATCTATTTCAGATAATTTAATCCTTATATTTTTTATATTTAACAACACAATTATTATTCATTCTTGACATTTTGAAATAAAATATTTTGCGATTAAAAATTTAAAATTGCACAATTTCATTTCCTTTCAATTCCATTTCTTTAAGTTGACTTTGAAATATTCAATATTTTGGAACATTTTCAAATAAAAAGAACTGAATTTTCAATGCCTAGTTCTAAAATCTTCAAATCTTTAAAGCTTGAATTTAAGAAATTTTCGTCTTTATTTGTCATTGTTTTTAATTTATACTGGAAACACTTAATTCAAAATTATTTAGTTACAAATCAATTTGAAGAAAGAAAACATGCAATTTGCAATTTAGGATGTTCAAACCTAAAATTATTAAATTTAAAATTGACTCAAATTTAAGGCAAACAATTAGGAATATTTAAATCCTGGGTTAAAAAATTTAAATTCCTTTTCATTAAATTCGAAATATTGTACTTTTTTCTAAACTTTACTTAACTGAAAATTTTCTGAGAAATACTTTTTTCGGCGGTCAGAAAAAGATTAAAAGCTATTTGTAACACATAGAGCCTTGAACTCAATTTTTAGACTGACTTTGTAGTGATTCTTTTACTAGGAAAAAAAATATTATCAACGAGCGATTAAAAAAATATCTAACAGGAACATTACGTTTTAATAACATTTTTTAGTTGTAAACGACTTAGAATAATTTAAATTCTTTCAATTTTTCAACAGTCATACCGATTTAATTTCTTGATGATATTTATTTACATTTCAAATAAGTTAATTTAAAAGTAATTTTACCTTGCATTTTTTCAAATTTAATAACTGAGAACTTATCCTTCAAATGTTTGAAATTTCAAATAACCAACTTTCGTAAAAGCTCTTGTCCTGAGAATTGATTAAAACTGAGGACACGAAGTTTCCATAAACTCTAAACGGAGTGTACATACATATTCATCTACATTCTCCTACTTCGACCTTTCCACTTTTTCCTCCACTAAAACCATCATATTCTTTTATCTTCCGTTCCTCTCCTACATCCTTGCTATTTTTGTCCTCCCCTAACACATTTATAACATTCTTTTGCCAGCTTCTTTTATCTTCCGTTCCTCTCCTACACCCTTGCCATTTTCCTCCCCTAAAACCTTTATCATATTGTTTTACTTGCTGCCTTTTTCTTCCGTTGCTCTGTTACATCTTTGCCTTTTTTCCTGTCCTAAAACCTTTATCACATTTTTTGTCAGTTGCTTTTATCTGCCGTTCCTCTCTTACATCCTTCCTATACATTCTCTGATGTTTTCTCTATCCAGTCACGGAATCTGAACTTTCCATTCTCTTTCCTTTCCCAATACACCCCTTGCTTTACCTCCTGTCCCAATCTAAATCTGGCCTTTCCCTGTCTCTTTTTACCGATGCTTTAAAGATTGCTCCAGCCCCCTCTACCATATCCCTGATTCTAACGAACTTCTTTCAATTCTCATCTCTTTAATTCTATTGTCCTGCCCCTCCTTTCTTTTACTTCATTCAATTTCGTTTTGACTAATTCCCACCCCTTTCTCTCCCTTCTTTATCTTACAAGTCCTCTTTCCCTATCTGATGCTTAATTTCTCCCTTTCTGCTTCTGCTCTGACCATATATTTACTCGTCCTCTTCCCTTTCCTTTCACCTTCACAACTCTGCTGCACAGCCTAATATCAGCGAATAAGATAATCATATTCTCCTCCTCCTCTATTTTTGTAACCTTCTTTTCCTGTTCCCTATATTTGTTTTATTACCTCTACTTGTTTTTTTTTATCTTTCCTCTTATATGAACTCTTTGATCTCCATTTGTTTTCAAGGTATATCCCCAGTATTAAAACTCTTCCACTTCTCTTATCCTTACTCCATTACATCTCTTAGTCAATTTCCTTTTCTTTCTTCTCTTTTTCTAAATCTCATTGTCTTTTTTCTTTCTATTTTCCGAACGTATCTCCAGCCTTGCTTTTTTCACTACCATATTTATAAGTACTCCTAATATATTTATGGGCACCCCTCAATCTCCATACTCTATTGCACATTATCCATGCACATTCCTTTAATTCTTTCTTCTTATACTTCCAGAATTTATTGGAAATCTCATCTATCCTAATGCCTTTTCATCTTTAATTATTCTTCACACCTTGATTATTCCCTTGTGTTCTCTTCCTCGTTTCTTTCTCTAACATCTTTTTCTCCATTTCTAACTTTCTTCTCTAACTCTCCTAGCAATTCATAAAATATTTTTTCTAGGCTACCATTTTAATATCCTGCTTTACTCTTTTCCTTCTTGTCTCTGTCTACTTACTACCATTCAAATCTCTTCATCCTGGCATTCTGTGCCTCTTCTTCAAACTTCTTTTCCTCTTCTTTTTGTTATCACACATTTCAGTATACTCCTCTATAACATTCTGCTCTACTTCTATTTTCTGTTCACCATTTTCTTAATTTCTTACTCACTTCCTTCTTTTCTCTAAGTTCCTCTTCCCATAAACTCTACCCCGGCAATAACTAATTAATTTTGTCTTGGGTCTTTACACTTTTTCCCTTTTTGAAATCGCAATTGGTCCGTTGGCAACCGACCACTCTAAAAATACAAAAATACAGTGTTAATTAATTTGAAATGATGGGAAATAAAGGATGGGGCCGTAGGTAAATTGAGGGAAGAGTGTGGAAAATAAGAAAGGGGAAGTGGCGGAAATGAAAGGAGGGGTAGTACGTGGAAGTGAATGATAATATCTTAAGGGGAAATATGAGAAGTGGGGGTTTATAAGGAGTCGAAGTAGGGGAAATTAGGGGAAGGGAAATAGAGCGAATTATTACCAGCGGGAGGAATAGAAAAGTATGGAAGAAAGGATAGGGAAATTACGGGAAGTGACGGATAATTGTGTAGGAAGGAGTGGGGAAGTAGGAAAGGGTGAATACGAATTGTAGGGGAAGTGAGCGAAAATGGTAGAGGGAGGAGTGGGAAAGAGAGAAGTGAGAGAAGGGATAGTAGCGTGGGAAAGTGGGAAGAGGGGAATTATGGTAAAATAGGGGGATGGGGAAAAGGAGGGGGTAGATTTTGGAATATTCATTCAATTCAAACATATAAAATCGACCTCATTTTTCAGCATACGATTACTCTCCCAGTCCGATAAGTGAAGAGCGTCAAACTTCAGGAAGTTTAGGAAAACGAAAGCAGCGCAGGTATCGAACCACTTTCACAAATTTCCAACTTGAGGAACTTGAACGTGCCTTTCAGAAAACCCATTATCCAGACGTCTTTTTCAGAGAAGAGCTTGCACTTCGGATTCAACTCACGGAGGCTCGAGTTCAGGTAAAAGCTAATATTGAAACTTTTTCAAAAAGAGTTTTAAAAATAATTCTCTACTTTTTTCACTATTAAGGTGTGGTTTCAAAATAGACGAGCAAAATGGAGGAAGCAGGAAAAACAATGTAAAGGAAATCACTTAGGTCCTCACATGGGTGCGAATGATTGTCAGGAGGTCCAACAACAGCAACACCAACAACAACATCAGCAACAACAAGATCACCTTTTATTAGAACCTCCACTAGGAAGTCCACCTCCGATTTACCTTGGCATGGAATGGGCTGGATTTTCGCCTTATACTAATAACTCCACATCTCCTCTAATAGTCAATGGCATGAACAAACCACAAGATGCAGACGATAGTCCACTTTTAGACCCGGACCTGCTGCAGTTGAAATCGCCTCGATCTTAATTGCTATGAGTAACAAAATTAATAAAAAATCTTAATTTGAGGCGTGATGTTCCTTTCACTAGGGTGTTTGTATTATCAGTAAAATATTTATTATAATAGAAGTAATAATTAAATTCATGTGTAGATATTAATAAATCGAATGGATATTGATGTTGTAGGCTTATTGACTTATTCTTTGTCTTTATTAAGTTTGAAATCGTGTATTCTGTACATTCTGTAACTGTGAGAGAGGAATTCGCATAAACAACTTCAAGGTTATTTCTTATCTCAATTAAGTATTTCACGTAAACACTTTCAAGGTTATTTTTTGGATTGTTCGCGTTTTTCTTATAACTATATATATAGAGCGGTAGAAGATGCAAGGGCAAGTAAAAAATATGACCTTGAATGTGTTTACGCGAATTACTAAATTGAGATAATAAATAACTTCGAAGTTTTTTACGCAAATTGGTCTATAACAATTTTGGAATGTGATTTTGTGACGTCATCGGGACACTTCGGGAAAATTCTACAAAATTAGCACACTGAAAAAAAAATTGTTCTTGAATCAAGTAAATGTTACTTGATTTAAGTCAATCGCAGGTACGAATGGGGACAATAGAACATGAGTTAATGCCAAATAAATACTTGCTACCGTATGCTTGGAACAAGCGTACATTTTCTTAATCTGAGAAAATGTATTCTTAGATAGAATATCGCATTTTTTTATTCTAAAACTTTATTGTGTTACTTCATATAGAGATGTATTCAAATGCAGAACATAGTTCACTTCCAAGAAATCATTTCTGATACACTTCAAGAATATATTTTCTTAATATAAGAATATAAAGGATCGGCTCAATAGAATGAGCCTCAACTGAACACTATTTCTCAATGAAAAAAAATTATTTTCGAAATTATTGTTATATAATCTTCATTTTTTAAATAATTAAAACACGTAATTCTCGCACACTGTTACTTACAAATATAATCGCACGCTTAATCTCTTTGAAAAATCGCACTCCACGAGGATTCGAACCCTACCTAAACTACCTAAACTAGTGTCCTAACCGCGCACTCTACCGACTCCGCTATCGAAGCACTTGGATCTCGGTGACAAAATGTCGAGTAAGAATTTCAAAGCAGTGTCGTACGAAGTCGTATGGTGAGCCTCAACCATCTTCAAACTAAACGTTGTGGAACTCAATGTTTCTTTTAAGAAAACATCTTTCTGATGATACTTGAAAATTTTCGAAAGACTCTAACATACGAGGGTAGTTCAATAAGTCCTTAGAATGAAGTATAAAAACAATTTTTTTTGGGTAATTTTTTTTTTATTTTTCAACATAATCTCCTTGGAGCTC
>NC_046657.1:143597794-143600143 GCF_010883055.1 Belonocnema kinseyi
TAGATCAACAATGACGTCATAAACATATTTATTTTCACGTATTTTTAGGTGATTTGATACTTTCCACAATTAGGTTCAATATAGAAATTGAAAGCAACTTCAGTTTAGAAATTAAAACCAAAAATATATTGCAAAATACTTAAATCGTTTATCATCCACAAATGCTGGCTGTTATGTTGCGTCGTTTGACTTTTTCCGATTGCTCGAAAAAAAGTGTCTGACATACTCCAATTTTTTCATATCGCGATCTGTTAGATGACCTGATATTTATATTCTCAAATTTCAGTTAAGGAGGTGATGTATTCGATTTTAATATTATTTTATTTAAGAATCCCTTTCAATTAAGAATAAGAAAAAAAATTAATATGAGCCCGATAGGGGCCAAGTATGGTTATCTCCTGGCGCAGCGCTTGGGCCCCGATTGGGCATCGCGTTTCATTTCGAGTCTAGCCCCATCTAAATAGCCTGATTTGGGCCAAATTTTGCCCGATTTGGCCCCGATCAGATCCAAATTGAAATTTCTGCACGGGATATTATGAAAATTAATATATTGGTCTAAATTAATTTACTTCTTACTGCAAGAGTATCTTATTAAGTTGACATAATATAAAGTTGGTTCTCTTCGCCGCTAACAATTATTTTGAAATTCAATAATATTTATAAAATTCAAAATATTGGTGCACATAATCAATTTTATTTATGCAAATGTAGATAGGAATTTTCAACTTTGATAAACTACAAACTTTACGCTGACACACAAATCAAATCACTCATAAAACTATTTAAAAAATTATAGGTTTATTGCGTCGGTAAGTTTGTGTGGGTAAGAATTTAAAATTTTCAAATAGATTTTAAAAAAGTGTTATTAATTTTGAAATAATTATGCAAGACTCAAAAGTAATTTCATTCCTAAAATTATTAAAAGGTTATAAATGTATTGCGTCTATAATTTTTTTCGCTGATTATTTGTATGTATTAATCTACTTAAAATTAAATCATTTCGAATTTTTTTAACAGTGAAACATTTTTGTAAATAATAAAAAATAAATATATGACAGCATAAAACAAAGCTATTATAAGCTTTAAAAATGCTTAAAAACACAATTATTACACTTTCTTGATAATAAAAAAAATGTTATGCGTTTATAAAGCAAAATATTTCAGGAAAAGGAATTCAATAACATTTTTTAAAAATTTCTTGCACCAAACGTTTCTTTACAGAATTCTTTTTTCTTCTGATCTCGAAGTATTTTATACTTGAAATAAAAATAAAATATCGAGCACTTTTTTAAATGGGTAATATTTAAACTAGCGATCAATTCTTTTTTACATATTTTAAATTATTTTTGTTTGGAATTGTTATTTTAAATTAAAAACTGAATTAAAAAGTACTATAAAAGAATTAAATAAATCGAAAACTGTGCATTTTACAGAGTTTTTTAAAAATCAGAAAATATTTATTTGTCACTGAGGTTATTAAAGCGTTTTTCAACTCAAAAGTTATTACTTTTTTATAAGCTTTAGATCGTTTTTAAGCGGATTACATTTTTAAAGAAAAAAGTATTGAGCCATTGTTAAAATAAGTGAAGCTGAATTATTTTTTGCATATTTTAAATTGTTGTTTTAGGAAAGCAATTCCATATTCAAATCGTAGTAAACAAAGTATGATCAAAGCATTCGACAAATTAAAAACCTTGTGGCTTATGTAAATTTTCGTATAGCAGAACATTATTTTTTTCCATGGATGTTATTAAAAATTTTTTGTATATACAACTTTTCCTTATTATTCATTACCTTTGGGTCGTTTTTAAGCGTTTTAAATATTTAGAAACAACAAGTGTTAAGTCCCGTGTTAAATAAGTGAAACTTACTTCGCTTTTTCACATATTTTATATTATTGTTTAAGAAATTTTATTTTTCATTAAAAATTGAGTAAGGGTATTATATACAATAAAAGAGTTGGATAAATTGAAAACTGCGCATTTTATGGAGAATATTTGTTTACTGTTTCTTACTTTTAGATATTTTATAACATTTAAAAAATTTTTTAAATTCAATTCTAAAATTTTTATAAATAAAAAATGGTATGAGGGTAGTTCAATAAGTCCTTAGAATGACCAACAGATGGCGCGCGAATCGCTCCAAATCATCTGTTTTCAGTCAGCACCACTCCCGACTAGATATATGGTGCAGTCACAGTCCACATCTTCTAAGTTTACGTGTTTTTATAACAATTGAAAAAAAATGGTTCGTTAAGAAAAATGGAAAAAAAAACGAGTTCAGAGCAGTAATCAAACATTTTCATTTAAAGGGTTTAACTCCATATGAGATAAAAAATGAATTGGACTC
>NC_046657.1:143600243-143619087 GCF_010883055.1 Belonocnema kinseyi
CGCATTCGTCTTGTGCTCACTTTTGGCATTTTTTCCCACTTATTTTGTCACTTTTCCAAATAATAATGAAAATATTTTTGACGCTTGACACTTTACGTTGAACTTTGGGCGATTTGGAGTCAACCCACTTTAGTCTTCGAAATTAATGAAGCGCCATCTACTGGCAAGCTTGGCTGTTAAGTTGGGGTCTAGACGGGGCCAAATTTAACAACCACAAATTTGTGTGCCCGATCTGGCCCAAATCGGAAATAAGGCAAACATTTGGCAATTTCTGCACGGGATGTGTGCCATGTCTATTGTATCAAGTCTACAGTTTTTATATTGAAAAGACTGATGTGATTATATTTTGATGAAATAGGTATCTTCAAAGTAAATCTGACATTCGTTTCAAATAAATAATTATTTGAAGAAAAATATTCCAGCATTATTTTAAGAGAAATTATTTCTTCGCTGAATACATTCATTTTCTCGTCTCATGAACATGAACATTGTTTCAATTAAAATAGTAGTCAAAATAAGTATATGAATTTACTCGGATCAAGAATTTTGTTAGAGTTTTAGTTACTTAACATGAGAATATAATATTCTTAATTCAATATTTTATTAAACTTCACGTAAATAAGTATAATGAAACAAATTAACTCAATAGTTTTTTACTTAGAGTAAATATATTCTTGATTCAAATAGTTGTCCTGATTCTATTATTTTCTTGATTCAAGAAAATCGGTCCTTTGTAAAAAGAAAATACTTGCTTCTTTCAAGTAAAATCAGCCAAGTAAATTAGCCTACTTGATTCAATGCAAATTTTTTTTCAGTGCACAGGCAAGAACCTCTTCAGGTGCAGAATGTTCTCGAAGTCGGTAAGGTAGGTTTCGTGGTCTAGCAACGCACTTGTCCATCTAATACTGTATAACTAATACATGCATTATACTCAATAATGCAATGACTTTTATCTTTGATCTTTTCAAAACTCTTGTTCTGCGAATGCTTCAAAAAATATAATATTGCAGTTTTATGTAAAATTTATGATAAAGAAGGTATGTTTTTCAACATTATCTACTTTTATTCAATAAGTGACAATTTTCCAAGGATCTTAAAATCATTAAAAAATTTTTCAACAATTATTATTTATTTAAACAACATTTCCTCTCTGTAAATCGTGAAAAGTAAATATTTTTCCAGATAGTGTGCAGAATTCCTGATAATAAAACCAGTAATCTAAAAAACAAATTTCGACAACCACCAAAAAACGATCCTCCTTCAATTTGAAAAACGATAAAAAAAATGTTCTAAAAAATAAAAGAAACAATTTTTTTTTTTTGGATAAGAATAACAATTAATTTAAAAAATTAAATTGTCAAATAGTTACTTCATAAATCTATTTCTGATGTGTTTATGACGAATATTTCAGGAATGTTTATAACCGGTTTGCCTTTTGACCCTAACCGAATATTTCAGGTATGTTCGTGATGAATGTGCATTTTAACCCATACTTGATTTTCGTCTGCCAGGGAGAGAGCATCGTGTTTTCGTTGCTGTTTCTGCCTGCTCGAATTTTGTAATTTATTTTTTTTTTATTTTATATATTATTATTTTTTGCCTTGATAAAGGTGCTGTATGAGTTCGGGAACGTTGGTGATCAGTTTTTACAAATGTTTATTTATTGGGATTTGATAATAATAAAAACAAAAATACGAAAGAAATAAAAAGAGAAGGAAGTGGATTTGGTTGGTTGCCTTCTAATTTTCCTGTCCTGTTTTTAATTTTCGTAAAAAAATACATTTTTTCTTTTCTTTTTTAGAATTTAAAAAAAATCTTTTTTCAAATTGCGATAGGAACGTTATGTGTTGGTTGTCCAAATTTGCTCGTTAGATTCTTGGTTTTATTTTCAGGAATTTAGTACTTATTTAAACAATTTTCATTTGTGTAAACAATTTCTTTCCTATAAATCTGAAAAGTAAGTATATTGTGAAAATACTGACAAAATTAACAAATTTTGAAAGTAAAATATTTTTTGACGTTATTTGATAATTATTTAAAGAGTTTTGATTTGTTTAAAACACCTTTTTTCCTGAAATCTTGAAAATCCAATACCTTCTGGAATTAATAAGGCAGTTAATAAATGGTGAGCGATTATTTTTGTCTAAAAGACAATTTTTTTATTATTTAAATAATTTTAATTTGTTAACCAAATTTTTATACTATAAATCTTTCAAAGTTACCAGTTTCTGATATAAATGAGACAGCTAATGAATTTTAAGAGTGATATTTTTGGTGCACGACAGTTTGCAATTATTTAAACAATTATTAATAATTTATTTGCGCCTATTCATAAAAAAGGTGGAGGAAATTCTATTTTTGTCAAATCTCTTACAATATATCTCTTTTTTTATATTTTCTTATCTCATGACTTATACCCTAATTTTTCATTAACAATAATTTTTCTAACCATTTTTTTTAATAAACGGTATGGTTAGTAATTTTTTTACATCGATTTCTCTACGATAAGAAAATACTACAACTCGAATTTTCGTCATCTGTTCTATGAAAATTAGCGTGTGATTTTAATTTTTGAAGTCATTTTAACGAAATCTGAACCATTTAATTTAAACAATTAAAAAAAATGACTCAACAGTCATTGTCTGCTTTATTAATTGAAGAAAATACTAAATTAGTAAAATACTAAAATTTCTTAAACAAACAATAATTGTTTAAGCAACTAAAAATTAGTTCAAGAATACTTGGAAACTTGTCACTTATCGAATAAAAATAAATTATGCTGAAAAGATGCTGTAATACTGTATTTAGCATGAATTTCACATAAAACTATTATTTTGCATTTTCGGCACAATTTTAAGATCAATAAACAAAATTTTTTCCATTATTGTTTCGACAGGATTTTTTTTTGAAATATTTTTGTATTCTAAAGTTGAATTACAAAACATTTATAGTTTTGTACATCATTGAAGAAGACGTACAAAACTGAAGTAAAGCGTAGCTTTTTAGTCAATTTCGCGACCATAAAGTGACCTCATAGTGACCGTGCGGTTCACTGGGCCAACTAGGTTATGTTTTGAACTTTTTTCACAATTTAACATGGCAATCAAAACAATTTTTTTCTTTTGCACATTTATACTTAAGTATTTGTATTTATTCATGTGTTAAAAAATTAAGAATTGAACATTTTTTGATTGTTTACCAATCTGTTATTGCAAATGTGTTAAAATATAGTAAGAGTATGGAGTTTTCAATTAAATTGTGGATAAATGTGAAAAAGGATTAAAACATGACCTAGCGGGCCTAATGAACCGCACGGTCACTGTGTAGTCACTTTACGGTCGCACAAATGCGTAACCGTTCCTTTTAAGCTTCCGCTTTAGTGTTTTGTATTTTAAAATAATAAATTAATAAATGATTTAACACTAATAAATCCTCAATTTATTTCCATTTGTACTGAACCTTGAAAACGTGATCGTCACGAATAAGCAAACACTATATTGTAACAATAACGACTCTTATCATTCTCCAAACATTCAGTGTCTTGCAGAATCTCGTTATTTCACGAGCTTTTTCAGAAAAAATCATAATTGAAAAAAGATTAACTTAAAATTCAGTTTTCAAGATGACGGGAAAAATAGCATTCGCTTTCTTACTAAGTAAGTACTTCTGTATAATGCAGAAAGTATCTAAAACCCTGCCCTTAATTATTTTCTATATTTTATAAATTATTACAATTTCATTATTTAAACAAATGCAGATAAAAACATTCATCCAGCTTAGTTGAAAACGTTTCGTATCATTTTAAGATGAAACTTTATCTCAATTGTATGAAATTCAATTGCGAATAAAAAAAATTACTAAATAAATTATTATTATCAATAAATAAATATAAATAATTAATAAGTAAGCATAATTAATAAATATTTAATAATATAATAGTTAATAAATAAATGATTAGTAAATTATTATTATTATTATCATTTTTTTTAAAGCCATCGCAACTTTATTCTTGGCTACATTTGCAGTTCCTGTGACTAATAGTGAATACGATAAGGTGAGTTTTAATTCATTCAAAACAGCTGCCTAAAACAAACTTTTTATGACACCCCGTGTAGGAATCCAATCAGGGATCCGGCCGGGTCCCAGCCGGATAGCCCCGCTTTAAGCCGGGCGCTGGTCGGGAAATCCGGCTAAAAACGTTACGGTAAACTGGTCAGGTCCCGGCTTCAATACCAGCCGGGATCCGGTCGGGTAATCCGGCCAAAAAGCGGTTAAGAAATCTTGCTTCAGGCGAGAAATTGTTAACTTGTTTTGTCTTTTAAGGTTCATCGTAAGATTACGGTGAACTTTAAAAGTCAAATCAAGTGAACCAATTCAAGCAAGAAAATTGGAGTAGAATTTTATTCCCTGATGATAAAGACTGTATAACCAAGACTATATTTTAATTTAAAATAATAATTATTCACGCTCTAAGTGGGGGTTTCAAACTAATTACTGAAATAAGGTTAATTTTTACCACGAGTCTCGATTTTATTTGCGAAATTCGAAGAGCCGACGCGACGTGAGTGCAAGAAGCATCCTCGTTCCAGGTGCGAAACTGAAAATTACTGAGTGTCTATGCAGACGACAGACACAGCAGGCGCTATATATGGCGGTAAATTTGAAATTGTACAGGATAAACATTCCCTGAATATAGAGAAGTTTATAACAATTGTATCATTTATGTTGTTGCACATAGCAGAATTGATAACAGTTTAATTTAAAATGTAAAATTATTCGAAAAAGTGTAATGCTTTTTTTAAAAGAGTTTAAAAAAGCTCATTTTTGTTTCACTGATCTAATAAAACTTTAAATTATAATTTTCAAGTAATAATTCATCTAGCATCCATAATTACGTCTTTGATAATATCACGGCTCTTAAAAAATGTGTAATTTCTATAAAAACATTAACCTGACCAGTGTTCAGCCGGCTCCCGATCATGGGATATAACCAGGGTTGGTCCGGCCAGGAACCGGCCGGCCCTGGACTACGTGATTCAAGAAAAATGTAGCCTGACCGGCTCCCGCCCGGTTCATGTCCATGATACCCAGCCAGGGGTAGGCCGGCCAGAATCGGACCAGAAACCTTGTTGTATTAGGGTCAACCGAGGAAATTTCTCAACGGGACATGCATGATTTCAGTCCTTTTCGACGCCTATAATTCAAATTACCCAAAATTTCCCGCAATTTATAGAAATTTTAAAATTGAATTTTGGGAAATTTATGATGAGTTACCATACATTACCTATAATATTACGATAAATTACAAAATGTAAGAAATTTAAATTAGATTAAAATCCAAATTAAAAACTCCTATTTAACGTCCAATAATCAAATTGATGCACACTCCTATTAAAAACAAGAATCTAACGACCGAATTTGGACCACATAGAAAAAACAAACGCAAAAAATTCCTTTGGTCGTTGGTTTTTAATAGGAGTTTGCACCATAAATTACTAAAAAATCATATATTTCCGGAAATTTATCAAATCGACGGTAGAGAACTTCTACTAATAAAAAATTATATTTATTTTATAGTATCCTCTATCCGTTCGTAAGTGTGTTGTGAAATGCCCAACCGTAAGTAAACAAAAATTTTACACATTTTTTTCATATTGGAAAACAATCAGTTTTCCCCTAAAATTGTCAACTAAAAAAAATATGTTTTTAGAACACTGGAATTGACGCAGTTTGTATAACTGATGGTAAAACAAGTTCAATTGTGTCTTCGGAGACATTCGCATGCCTCAACCGTTGTGGAGCTGGTCAATTGTGTACTCTAATCTAAACTAACAGTGATAAAAACTGGAAAAACGTTACTGGTTGAATCTATTACATCCGTGTCACTAATTTACTTCAGTGACAATTTTCATTAAGTCACCTGGTCTAGAATAAGATGGAAAATTTATTGTAAAATATAAATAAATTCAACAACTTTTTTCCTGAACTTTCCCCCTAACCCCAAAGTTTTGTAGCTCCGGCTTAATCTGAGACCAACAATCTTTCAATTTTCGCTTTATTTATCTTGAAGAATAAATCAAGAGAGTTCTTGGTTTGATTATTTGTAATAGCAATTTTTCATCAAGTCACTCTTCAAATACAATTCTGGAAATTAGCTTACATATTTCTTTGCCTCTCATTGTAAGTATTAAAAAAAAAGAAGAAATCTGCTCCTATTTTACTCCTCACTCATTGTTCGTAATTGTAACTGGAATTCATTTTGTTATAGGTTTAAAACAACGAAATTGAATAGCGGTCTTGTTAAGCAGGTCTGGTTTATTCGCCTTATTGGCTCAGAGAGAGGAAGAAAAGTACAATCGTCGCTATTTACCTTGCCGCGGATGGGACCGTAGGGGAGTAATTTTCCTGGAAACGATGTTCCCCCACTCTCGAGTCTGGTCTTAATGCGTGGTGCTTGATGCGAATTGTTTCGCTCGCTACGCACGTAGCCGCGGTCGTCGTGGGGGAAGAGCTCGACCGAGAGTTAGGGGAAGCGGCAAGGTAAGTAGCGTCGACTGTCTGAATGGTAAAACAGGTAAATTATAGATTAGCATAAAGTCGATAAATAAGAATTTTAGAATATCATAAAATTACCAGAATAAAATTTAAATTAACTTGTGATACAATCAGAAACATACTCCCCCATTCTAGGGGTTGACTTTGAAATTATAATCATGAAATAATAGGAGGACACAATTTAACAACACCTCGGCAAAGAGTGCCTGTACTAGTTTTTACGGTTGCTGCTCTACCAACATTGTCTGTTGCGGGATGTAGTCCTGATATTCTTCCTAGTTTCCATTTTAGTGAAGGCAGATTTTCATCCTTGATTAGAACCAATTGATTTTCCTTCAATGGTTCTGCTCGTTTAGTACATTTATTTCGTTGCTGAAGTTCGGAAATGTACTCTTTACTTCAGCCCTGGCGGATCGAAGGAACCGAATGGAGCCTCTACAAAGTACCCGTAAAAACCCCTTTGGGTCCCCATCCGGTTCCTTTAAAAAAAAACTAAAAAAAAACCAGTAAAATCAACCTTTAAACTGTTGAAATTCGAATTCTACGTTAAATTTTCTACGAGAAACTCACGGAGTAATCACAATACTTTTTTTTGCAGTGATAACATTTTTTA
The DNA here is from genome assembly GCF_010883055.1 of Belonocnema kinseyi. Lineage (NCBI taxonomy): Eukaryota > Metazoa > Arthropoda > Insecta > Hymenoptera > Cynipidae > Belonocnema > Belonocnema kinseyi. The sequence continues at coordinate 143,607,412 of NC_046657.1, forward strand.
AAGATGTCATTAACTTCTGCTGAAGGTGACTTCAAGCGCATCCATAATAGCTCAAGTAGTATGTTGCGCGCGAAGTTTAAAAATAAAATTCTCTCTCACTTGAATCGCAGCGTTGTTGTCCGAGGTTTCCACTGCGTGGCGTTATAGCATCCAGAAAAAATTCTTAAAGTTACCGACGGAACGCTTATTAACTGATACTAAAAGAAGATACACTTGAAGTCGCCTTCGGCCCATGTAAATGACAGGTATTTTATTTTTCAAAGTTTTTAACGTTGCAAGAAAAAGTATTGCGATTACTCTGTGAGTTTCTAATGCAAATTTTAACGTATAATCCGAATTTCAACAATTTAAAAGTTGATTTTGCTGTTTTTTTTTTTTTTTTAGTTTTTTAAAAAGGTACCGAATGGGGACCCAATGGGGTCTTTACGGGTACTTTATAGAGGCTCCATTCGGTTCCTTCCGAGGGACTAGTCACTGCGGCATTCCTATGAATTTCACCTTTTCCGAAAGCATGTGGCAATCTTCGTTATTCAATGTCAGTCAGTGTCAGTCATTGTGTAAATCTTGACATTCGTTTGCGGGCTAACTCGCATTCGCTCCTGTTCACTCCGAATGTAGTCGAAGTCGTGAGAAAGGGGAATATATCATGGCATGCGCAATGGTGAGTTAAAAGCGAGAAGCAAAGTACAGAAATCAAAACATTGTAACCAAGTTATCCGATTATTAGTTTTTTAATGACTATGCTTCTTAATTGATTGCGAAATCAAATCAGAACTGCAAATAGATCATCTTGTAAAACGGGACCAATTAATTGTAAATTGTTGATCGATATAAAAGTTTTTGATGGTGCTGAGCCGACCAATGATGTGGTTAATAATAAGCAATCTCGGGTTTAAAATTGTTTGGAACTAAAGACATATGTTTAAAACTTTCATATTCGGTCATGAACGCACAGTATTCGTTCTTAATTTCGGGTTGTTTTCGAAATTTACGTTCCAGATTTCATAATCGATTTTCTGCGAGAGATTTAGAATCTCCTATCACGTTGAACAGTTTCAAGAAAATGAAGTTCATATGATTTTTCTTCGTTTGATAATGCCCTTTGATTGGGAAATTCTTCTAATTCACAAAATTGCCGCATTAGCGTTTCAACGTTTGACATTTTGACCAGATTACAATTCAAAAACTTGGTGTCTTGATTTAAAACTGGCCCTGCTACTATCCAACCTAATCTTATTTTTTGTAAAAGAAGTCCATTGTCGTCAAGTTTAATTTGCCGAACATAAATTAGACTCCAAAACAGATCGTTTCCTATCAAAACGTCTACCCTGCATTTCTTTTTCCTGATCTTGATTGAAGAAACCAGAGTTTTGGAAAGGTTGAAAAGAAGTTTTGAAAATAATAAAGGCCCACTCGTCTGCATGAACTATCTCTTTCTAAGTCAGAATTCGTAAGTCTGAAGTACGTGTCATAGATTGACTTAAACAAATCAGTATAAGGGATTCTATAATCTAAAGGTGTTCCGGAGGTTAGAGCCATTTTGGCTAGTTTATCAGCAACTTCGTTGCCAAAGATTCCTTTATGTCCAGGTATCCAATAGAGACTAATATTAATATTAACTTCTTTCGCAAGGGAGAGAAAGAGTTCTTATTTTGTAACTAAAATAATTTTTGGTTTCCAAGTGATTACAGTTAAGGCATGCATGTAAGACGCTTTTGGAGTCTGAGTCTATTACAGCTGGGGATATTTTTTCCTCTAGTATAATTTCTAATGCTTCAGATAGAGCAGCAGCTTCAATCGGGAAAACAGATGAGTGGTGAATTCGTTTGAATGACCTAAAGATTTGTAATGGGGGACAAGTAATTCCGATTCCTATGTGTTGAGTTACTTCTTTTTTAAAACCATCTGTGTAAAATTTTTTTTGTATTTTCGAGGTTTTTTCTAATATGCTGGTTAAAGTTCAGGTTTGGGGAAGAACTTTTTGTTAAGATTTCGCCCAACTCTAGGTTTATGTTAGGGGTATCGAATTCAAGAGAGTAATCTAAGAGGTAGTTGAGAGGGGTATAGGACTACATAATTTTGGACTCAAATTTATTTAAATATTTATAGGCATTTAAAAAGAGGAAGGTATTTCTATAATTGTAAGCATTATTTCTAGCTGTTGTTGATTCTAACATATAAAGGGATTCAAGTAATGGATAGTCTTCCATTGAAAAGACACTTAAGAGAAATTTTTTTAGTTACGAGTTGTAAGCGGCGAAGTAGGGAAGGCTCTTTTAGTTCGGCATACCTGACAGGGATAGGAGTGGATATACGATAACCAAGGATTATTCTTAGGATTTGATTTTGTAGTTTGCAAATCTTATCATATGATTTGCAGCTAAGGATTGTTAAAGCTTGGCATCCATAATCAAGAAAGCTTCTGTTTAGAGGATTTGAGATTAGAGCCCCACCAAGTTCCTCTAATCAATTTAATGATATTGATAACTTTCTGGATTTTATCTATTAGGTATTAGGATGCGATTCTTGTTGGAATTAAAAATAACTTAGTCTTTTCAACTGAGATATTGAGGCCTCTTAATCAAAAAAAAATTTTGTAATGAGTTGAGGCTTAACTGTAAGATGTGGAATTCATTCGTGAACGTTACGTGATGAGTAAAATATGACAATGTGATCTGCAAATTGTAGAATTTTGCATAAGGGGTGGATATGTTTATAAATGTTTATTGTGTGGATGTTATATAAGGTTGGACTTGAGACACACCCTTTGGGGTGAACTCCTTGAAATTTATATGGGCCTACATTTTAGTTGTTAATTCTAAAGAACACGTTCCTTTCTGTAGTTAAGTTTTCAAAAAATTTTCAGATTTCCCAGGGGACATCCAGTTCCTGCAAGTCATTAATTAAAATATTAGGAAGCACCCTATCATAAGCCGAGTCTACGTCGAGGAACAATGTTGCTGTGTAGGAGTTTTCTGCGAAAGAGGTATGAATTTCTGTGGATACAATGGCAAGACTATCACTACAAGACTGAATCTTTCTAAATCCAAACTGAGAAATGTGGATTAACATTTGATTTTCAAGCCACCAATTAAAATTATTAGTAATCAGTCTCTCCAAAAGTTTCAAGAAGCAGGATGCAAGAGCAATAGGACGGAATTTCTGTGAGGAAAGGAACCTTCATTCAGGATTAAATTGCAGACTCTTACAAGTTGACTGAGAATATTATCAGGAAAATTTTGTATAACTTAATAGTTCATTTTATCCAGGCCGGGAGAGGATTTGGTTTTAGATTTTTTCACAGCATGTTCTATTTCTTGGAGTCTAAATGGTACAGAAAAATGGTGTGAAGTTGTGGTGGGGACGTCAGGGGGTAGGTAATTAGGAAGGGGAGGAATAGGAGGTAGGTCATTTGGGGGTGCACTGACTTGATGGAATCTTTCTATGAAATCCTTCATTTTTGTTACGGGTTCTGTGTTCGCAGTGGAAGGGTAAGTGAGGGAGGAATTAACAATCTATTTCTGAAGCCTCGAATTTTGTTCCAAACGTTAGAAAACTTAGAGGTTGAAGATAAGGATTCACAAAAAGATGTAAACTCTAGTATTTTTTTTTTTCAAGGTTCGTTTAGTAGTGGCTTCACATTTTTGAAGGACCAGAAAGTTCTCATGGGTGCACCTGTGGCGTTATCTGCCAATTTTGGCATTTCTTTATCTTTCAAGTTTGGTGCATTCCTCATGCCACCAAGGTGGCAAATTTGGATATCTGGAGAGTTTGTTTTCTATTTTTGGACCTGCTGTGTGAAGGGCTGTATCAATTAAGTCAAAGAGGTTGTAATATGTTTGAAGTACTACGAAAGGAGTTGAAGTAACATGAGGATATGCGTAATCGAATTGAACATCTTTTAAGGTTTCATAAAAGCTGGTCCAACAAACCTTTTTTAGGTTATATTTATGGGTGAAAAAACTCGAAGAAAGAGCAAGAAATTCCAACAGTGGTCGAGATCAGGAAATTGTCACTGCCCATTTTATTTTGTCTTGTTCAACCTTCCAGTCACTAAGGGGGAACAGGTTACTTGAAACAATAGTGAGTTCTATAGCTGATTTGGCTTTGGAGGGACGGGTAAAACATGTAGGAGAACCATCATTGAGAATGCTGAAAGCAGAATTCCCAATGTGCTCTAATAATTTTTTTTCCGCAGGAAGAGGATAGATCACAATGGACACCGGGACGTCCTACGGACGTCCTTAGAATGTACCTCTATGTCATATGATTTGACGTCTTTAAGAAATCCTTTGGATCTTTTCATGTCTTTAAAAGGTCCTCAGGACGTCCGTAAGACTTCCGCCCAAAAGACGTATATAGGACAAGTTTAGGACTTGTGTGCCCACTGGAATCATGTCCCCATGATTGATGATGGCAGTTGAAGTCTCCTCCGATAAATATGGAGGGGAAATGTTCCGAAATTGAATTGAGGAAATTGTCTCAGTCAATAGAGCTGTTAGGGGCTCTAGGATTTCTATATAAATTATTTATGATGAGCTCGCCCCAATTAAAGGGAATACATATAGCAAGTGTATCCCAATGGTCCGGAAGCCAAGTTTCATTAGCAATACATCATAATCATGTAAAATTCTTTCCAAGGTACCTTTTTTATTAACGATACCTCTACAATTCCACTGGATAATTCTGAACTTTGTTAAATTTGTCATAATCGTAGAAGTTCAGTGTTATTAAATGTTAAGATTATATAATATTTGAAAGTCAATTATCTATGAAAGGGTTTGGGTTTTCATACAATCAAGGAATGTCACAATTTGTCAGAGTCCCCCACTTTGGAAGAGGGAGATGATCGGTGAAAAAAGTTTAAGTAAATCCATTAAGGATGAAATCATATTTATGAGATTTTCGTTATTGACAGAAGGTCAGAGGGGTGGAGTAGGAGATCTAGATGGGGAGCTAAGGGGTCGATTTTGTAAAAGAATTCCATGACCAGAAGGGCTGGGTTCTCTCGAGTAAAGATAGGAGAAAGAATGAGAAGGTTGAGATTCCGATTGTGATGGATTGGTATTTTTTCGATGAGGGAATGGAGAGGAGCAGGGGATATAGGAACGATGGGTTGGAGAAGAGGGTTTTTTTAGAGCATTACTATAGTGCTGGTCTAAAAGATTCTGGTTTTGATTTTTAACTGCTCAAGATTTACATCTCCTAAGTCAGGAAAATTAGAGAAGTCAAAGTGTGGGGTCGTTAAATTTGGTGATGAATTTCGATGGGGAAGAGGTCGATGAAGAAGGTTTGTTATATCTCCCGGATTTAGTTTTCCTTGATTATGCAGAAAAGCTGCACATTTGATTCCAACGTTTTTACAAGCCGCGATTCTCCTAATTTCTTTTTCTTCTACGTATTTACGACAATATTTATCAGTTGGCCAGTGGGATCCATCACAATTAAGACAAATAGGATTGTCAGAGACTTTGGGGCAGATCTGACCTATATCGTGGGATTTTTCTCCGCAGTAAATCATCGCGGGTTTTTGCAAATGCTTTTTACAATGTCCGTATCTGTAGCACGAGTAGCATATCTTTGTTTGAGTGACATACGGGTCAACACGGAGGAAAAGGAAGAAAAGTTTAATGTCTTGTGCTAAGATTTGACCATCGAAGGTAAGGAGGACAGTGGTACCAGGAGTTGAATTTCCCTCTTTGTCTTTCCATTCAAAGCGTTTAACTTCGATTATAGGGGCAGAACTAATAGATTGTTCTTTAATTTCTTCTATTGAGAAATCAACAGGCACATTTCTTATTATACGAGGGGCTCTTTACTGAGTGAAAATGAGTGGAGTCATTTGTAACTCAGAACTCATTCTTTGAAATCAAGGCAAATCTTCAAAGATTCGACAGATCATAAAAAATCATTCCAACTCTTACAAAATCGTGCTCATTCTCGGAGAATCACATAAACTCTTCTTGAGTAAACATGCGGTCATTCTTAGATCAGCAAGGTTCAATCGCACTCTGGAGAACTCAGACCTCATTCAGCTAAGGGGGTCCCGTTGTGGAGCACAGCGGTCGGTCGCTTGCTTAGCCGCACCTTTTCTCCGAATTGGCCGAAAAATCATTTAAAAACTCTTTCAGTATTCTTTTAACTCATTCTGAACTCTTTCCAATCTTCACATATTCTCTGAATTCATTCGTATTCTCGGCTACTCTCTCCAATCTTACCGTATTCTTTCCATTTTCGCTAACTCTGACGCACTCTGGCTCGTTCCGCTCCACTCAGGTCGAACTCAGCTTAACTCAGCGCAACTCTGAGTTCATTTTGAGTCAAGATCGCGCTCTCTTCGAAATCCCGGTATTCTTGCACTCATCGTAACTCAGTGAATAGCCCCTGGTTATTATATCTAAACGAGTAACTCTAAACAGTAAATCTAGATGATGCCTTCTTTTTGCATTCAATGACTACATACTTAAAATTTTTGTGTAGAATTTCACCTAAGGACATAACCTGGATGGGGGATTAGTAGTACTTCCGATTTCAACTGTGAATGGGCCCTTGTTTTTTTTAGCGTAGAGATTTTTCGGTTTTAGAATTTCGTGATTGGAATGAAATTGGTTGCTGTCAGTATGCCTCGATTTGGAGGTATTACTATCATTATGGAGGGTCATCTACAGTTCTCTTGTTGGTAGTTTTTGCTTTAATTACAGCCAAATGAGGCCTTTGCTCAGAAGGATTCCCGTTGTCGTTGTGATTAAGGGTAGGAGCTACATTGTTTGTAGTTTCTGAGTAGATACTCGTATCCATTTCGGAGTCTATGTTCGGAAAAGATAGGTTAGGATGAATCATTACTCGAGAGGTTAGGTTTTGAGGATTCTGTGAAGAGGCGATTTCCTGCATAAGCGATTTGTGGATTAGATTTGCATTGGTTTCGTCAACTTCATCTAAATCTTCATCTAACTGACCCAACTTATGAGTATGGGACCCCATGCTTAGAATAAATCACACTGGCCAGGAGGCCGGCGCTCTAATGAACACCCACCTGCCTTACTTGTAGAGAAGCTCAGAAGATAGATTTTTTATCACCCTGTTTAATTAGTAATCGACAAGAGAACGAAGCAGCGTGTTAAGAATCCGCGAAATCTGCCTGGATTTAACAATCAGCTCAACCCTGTTAACACTTAGTCCGCCATTTTTTTCTGCTTAATACCAATGCTTAATGACCCCAGGCATAATTATTATTTTCATTTACTATATCTTTGATATAACCCATTTTAAAGAATTCATAATAATTATATTTCAAAAATGAGTTCATGTACTTGTCAACACTGCTGACCTTTATTTTGCAAGTCGGCCATCTTGAAAACGTACCTTGGAGTTTTCTACTGTTTTCGACGTATATTACGCCAAAAACGTATTATACGTAGAAAATACTCGAGTTACGCGTAACTGACCAAGCCTGATTGCAAAAAGTGAACTTCCTGTTGAAATATCGCAGCTACTTCCCCGAAGCGGCAGAGTGCACTATCGTTCAAAGATGACGTAAAAAACACTACATTCAAAATGGCGGATATCAAAAAGAGGGATATTGAAAGCTCTTTGATTAAAAAATTATGTATTTTGTTGAAAATTTATCCGTTTAGGTAGAAAATAAATTTTTTGGTTAAAAAAGCAACTGTAGGGTTGCAAATTAATCTGGTTTCGTTGAGGAATCAAGTATTTTGTGTAAATTTCGTCTTTTTTTATTACACTCAACGGTTCCTTATTTAAAATTAAAATCTTTTTTTGGTTTAAATATCAACGATTAGATTTTATGTGTAAAATTAGTCTTTCCAGATTGAAAATGCAACTGTATTGTAGAGAATTAAAAATTAAACAATCCTATAGAAAATTTGTTTTCTTTTTTTTGAAATTTAATTTTTTAAGTAAAAAATGAACTATTGGATTTTTGTTTGAAAATTTATCTTTTTTAGTGAAAATATAAACTTTTTGAGTCAAATATTATGTTTTTTAATGAAAATTCTTTTTAAAAAAATCCTGCTCAACTATTTTGTAGAGAATATACGTGCTACATAGACGATTTGTCTTTTTTGGTAGAAAAACAATTTTTTCTTTCAAAGTACAAATATTTTGTTGAAAAGGAATCTATTTTGGCAGAGGATTGAACTATTTCTTTTGAAAGTTTATCTTTTTCGGTTCAATCTCACTCTTTTTTGTTGCAAATTTAACTAATCTGTTGAAAATTTGTTTCCTTTGTGTTGAAAATTCGTTCTCTTTTTGTTAAAAATTCATTTTCTTTTTATAGAAAATTACTCTTTTTTATTGAAAGTTTAACTATTCGATTTGTGGTTAAAAACTGCTCTTTTTTAGTTGAAAATGTATGTAATTTCTTTTAAAACCCGAAAGTTTAACTATTCGATTTGCGGATAAAAAAAACTGCTATTTTCTAGTTGAAAATGTATGTAATTTCTTTTCAAACCCGAAAGTTTAACTATTCGATTTGTGGATGAAAAAACTGCTACTTTCTATTAGAAAATGTATGTAATTTCTTTTCAAACCCATCTTTTGTATAAACTATCATGACTCTTAGTTTAAAATTTAACTATTTTGTGGAAAATACATGTATTTTTTTCTACAATTCCTTTTTTTGTTAAAAATGCTTTGTTTGACTGTTTTTTTATTTGAAATAAAAAAAATGATTGATTTAAATAAAACCTATTGTATTTTTTTGCAATTTTGTATTTTCAGATAGAAAATACAACTTTTTTTAATGAGAATTCGTTTTCCTTTTTTTTTTTAATTAATCTTTTAACTGAAAATGTAAGTATTCAATTCAACTGTTTTTTAATTTAAAGTTAAAATATTTTATGATACAAAAATTAACTGTTTCATTTTTTGATGAAAATAATTAGAATCAGATTGAAAATTTATGTACCTTCTTGAAAATTCATCTTCTTTGTTGAAATTTTAACTATTTGGTTGAAACTTTAAGTATTTGGTTGAAAACTGAACAGTTTCGATCGAAAGTTTAATTTTTTATAGAGAATTTACCTGCTTGGTTTGAAAATTCAAGAATTTTATATAAAATTTGACTGTTTTGTGGAAAATTGATGTAACTTGTTGAGAATACATCTCTTTGGTTAAAAACATAACTATTTGTGTGCAGGATCGTGTCCAGAAACATGTCCAGGATCCTCCGATTTTCCTAAACAGGTTGAAACTTCAATTTTTTACAGAGAATTTTCCTGCTTGGCTAAAAAATTCAAGAACTTTATAGAAAATTCGACTGTTTTGTGGAAACATCATGTAATTTGTTGAGAATTCATCTTTTTGATCGAAAATTTAATGATTTGGGTGAAAATTGAATTGTTTTATACAGAATTCGCCCGTTTGGCTTGAAAAATCAACAATTTGGTAGAAAATTCAACTGTTATGTAGAAAATTCATGTAACTTGTTAAGGATACATCTATTTGGTTAAAAATATAACTTTTTGTGTGCAAAGTCATCTTCAGAAACATGTCCAGGATCCTTTTTGGTTAAATACTTATCTATTCATGTGCAGGATCGTGTCCAAAAACATAGCCAGGATCCTGCGAAGATTTAGAAAATTCAACTGTTTTCTTGAAAATTTATTTATCCTGTTTAGAATTCATCTGTTTGGTTAAAATTTTAACTCTTTGGTTTAAAATTCAATTATTTTATAGAAAATACGCCTGTTTGGCTTGAAAAATCAACAATTTTATAGAAAATCCAAATGCTTTGTTGAAAATTTACGTAATTTGTTAAGAATTCATCTATTTGAATAAAAAAACTGAATTATTTGTGTGCAGGATCGTATCCAGAACCTTACACAGGATCCTCAGAGATTCTTGTAAAGGTTGATAATTCATATGCTTTGTAGAGAATTCACCTGTTTGGTTTAGAAAATCGAAAATTTATAGAAAACTCAACTGTTTTGTGGATAATTCCTGTAACTTTTTAAAAATACATCTATTTGGTTAAAAACGTCGCTATTTGTGTTCAGAGTCATCTCCATAAACATGACCAGGATCCTCCGATGTTTCTGAAGAGGTTGAAACTTCAATTTTTTATATAGAATTCGCCTGATTGACTTTCAATTTCCAAGAATTTTATATAAAATTCGACTTTTTTGTCGAAAATTTGTGTGATTTGTTAAGAACATAGCTATTCCATTAAAAACTTGACTATATGTGTGCAGGATCGTGTCTTGAAAATGTGTGTAACTTGTTGAGAATTCATCCGTTTGGTTGGAATTTTAACTATTTGGTCAAAAATTGAATTGTTTAATAGAGAATTCGCCTGTTGGGCTTGAAAATTCAAGAATTTTATGAAAAATTAAACTGTTTGGTCGAAAAATTTCTGCAACTTGTTGAGAATACATCTTTTTGGTTAAAAAAACATATCTATTTGTGCGCAGTCATCTCCAGAAACATGACCAGGATCCTCCCATGTTTCTAAACAGGGTGAAACTTAAATTTTTTATAGAGAATTCGCCTGCCTTGGGTTGAAAGTTCAAGAATTTTATATAAAATTCGACTGTTTTGTGGAAAATTTATGCAACTTGTTAAGAATACATCTATTTTATTAAAAACTTGACTATGTGTGTGCAGAATCGTGTCCAGAAACATAGCCAGGATCCTCCGAGGATTATAAAAAATTCAACTGTTTTCTTGAAAATGTATGTAACTTATTAAGAATTCATCCGTTTGGTTGAAATTTTAACTATTTGGTCAAGAATTCTATTGTTTTTTAGAGAATTCGCATGCTAGCCTTAAAAATTCAGGAATTTTATAAAAAAAAATTTAACTGCTGTCGAAAATGTAAGTAACTTATTAAGAATACGAGGCCTGTTAAAAAAATACGCGAATTGACGTAAACAAATTTTTACTTTATTTGGAAGTTACTCGTCTCGGTCTCCTTCAAAATACTCTCCTCCCCAACGCACACACTTATCCCAACGGTGTTTCCACTTGTTGAAACAGTCCTGGTACGCTTCTTTTGTGATGGCTTTCAGCTCCTTCGTCGCAAATCGTCTCAAATCTTCTTCCTTTGAGGGGTTTTTTTAGTTTTGGGAACAAGAAAAAGTCACAAGGAGCAAGGTCAGGTGAGTATGGGGGTGGGGAAAAATATTAATCGAGTGTTTGGCCAAAAACTCACGAGTTCTGAGTGCTCAGTGAGCTGGAGCGTGGCACAAATTTCGCAGTGACGCGATACATCTTCAATTTTTCGGTCAAAATCTCGTAAAAAGATCCAACTGATATCCCACACTCTTCAGCAAGCTTCCTAATGGTCAGACGTTGATTTTCGCGCACCAGGATGTTGATTTTGTCAACGTGTGGGTCGTCAGTTGACGTTGAAGGACGTCCAGGACGCTCATCATCGTCAATCGACGGTCGGCCACCCTTGAACCGTTCATGCCACTTGAAACATGCAGTACGCTTTATGGCAACATCACCGTAGGCCGTGTTGAGCATGGCAACAAAAAAAAACACCCTTTACTTAAAACCGTGTAGCTTATCAACAAATGAAGATATCTGCGACTGGAATACCGCGTTTTAAATAGCTGATCTGTGTGATGATCGCGTATCCCGCGCTCATCTAGTTATGGGATCATGTAGAACTCAACCCTTTTTGCATGGTAAAGAAGAACACCGCCTCACCAT
>NC_046657.1:143619187-143624371 GCF_010883055.1 Belonocnema kinseyi
TTCATAGGTCTTAAATTTTTTTAAACGGATCCACGTTTACCTTTCGAGTCCGGCCGGTAATATCGCGACATATATAGAGGACGCGATACCCGGGTTGTGACATCTGTACGAACTTAGCGACACCAAGCGAATTCTCCTGAAACCGATGTTACTAAACCGGTTGAAACTTAAATTTTTATATAGAATTCGGCTGCTTGGCTTGAAAAATCAACAATTTTATACAAAAATTAAACTGTGTTATGAAAGATATTTATTATCAGTTGCATATTCATTCTTTTGTTTAAAAATTGAATTATTCGGTAGAAAATTGAGCTGTCTTTTGTTTTTTAATTCACCTTTTGTGCCGCAAATCTGCAACTTAAAAAAAATACCTGCGGATGGATGGAAAGAACCTGAAATATATGTAGAAAAATTGAGAACAGAGGAGGGATCTCTAAATTAAAATAGTAACTTCATCTTTATTCGGTGTGCATATATTACATTTCTGTTAATCAGCTAATCATCGTAGATAAGTCGAGTGATTCAGGAGCGACCAAATGATTCGAAGACGTTCCCCTGGAAACGCTTTGGCGTTAAGGCAAATCCGCAGATTAGTAAATTGGTAAACTGGTAAATCGGTAGATCTGTAAATTGGTAATGGCTGCGGATTCGTCCTCTCTCTCTCTCTCTCTCTCCTTTGGAGATTCGCAATTTCTTTTCTGACTATACAAGAGGGAGCATCTCGCGCGAAATAAATTAGTATCGAATTTCAGGAGGAAGGTTACGCCACGTACGAGTATTCGTCCGCGCTATTCGCCGTGCGTTCAATATATTGTTTGTCTATCAGCGCCTCGATGCACTTCTTGATCATCCCGATCGAGGGCGCGAATGTCACTTTCGACTGACCCAAAACCTGAAATTTTTTTATCGTTTTTTTTATCTGCTTTTTACCATCTTTCTTCGGCATGGTCAATAACAAGCACGGTAAGTCACAAAAACCGATTCTGTTTTTTTTTTCTTTTATATATAATTAAAAGAAAAAAAAATTATATTATATTTAAAGTTATTACTGTTATTATTATATTATAAGCAAAAAAACGATCTAAAACGAAAAAAAAACAGAATCTGTTCGGTTCTGCTTTTGGCGAACCTACCCAAAAACGAAAATCTGCCATCCTTCAGGAATCAAATTCGAGTTAGTTTTTCGACAGGTTCGCCAAAAATCAAAACCGGGCAGATTTCCCTTTTTCTGGCACGGCCAAAAACAAGCATGGTAAGACACAAAAACCGATTCTGTTTTTTTATATGATCAAAAAAAAAATTTTAAACAAACTATTGCATTTCTTTTTATTATTATTATTATTATTATTATCATTATTATATTATAAGATATAAAATATTTGAAAAGAAAAGAAAGCGAATCTGCACAGTTCTGCTTTTTGGCGAACCAAACTTTCAACTTTAAATCAAGGAGTTGAATTTTCAACCTGAAAATAAGAATTTGCAATAAAAATGTAATAGTTTGTATTACAAATACTTGATTTTTAATAAATGAAAATTGATTTTCTACCTAAAAAAACAACTAATTTTCAACAATATAAATGATTTTTAAACCGAAAGAATTTTTTCCTACAAATACAGTTTTTTGGTATTATTTCGTAAAAAATTAAAAAATAAATATACAAAAAATGAAAATATATTTTTAAAAACGACTTTATTTAATAAATGAAAAAATATAAAAATTTTAAAAATTGGAAAATTAGCGGTTTTGTGTATTCTTAGAAATAAAATGATGTTTTTTGAAACAAATAAATGACTTAAATTTTTGTAAAGAGTAAAAAACTGAATATGTTAAATTAATTAATTAAAATTTCGAAAAAATCCCCGTCTTTGTATTTATCACAACTATACAATTAAAACCATAATTTTCTAAATTATCTTAATAAAGAAACATAAAAAATTATTAAATATTTAAACATTTTATAAAATGAAAAGAAATTGAATAATGGATAAAAATTAGTAAAAAAAAAATTTAATTAAAAAAAAACTCGCGGTCTTCTGTTGAAAAATTTTGTTGATTAAAAATTCATGTATCTTGTTAAAAATTAGTCTCTTTTCTTTTAAATTCCATCTTCTTCTTTAAAAAATGATCGTTTTTTACTTAAAAATTCAACTATTTAGTTAAAAATTGATTTATTTTGTTGAAACATCGTATTTTTTCTTAAACGGTTAATCTTTTTTATTAAAAATCCATGTTTTTGGTAGACAATTTAACTATTTTCTTACAAAATTTAATATTCTTGGTATAAAAATATTCTTTTTATCTCGAAAATTTAATAATTTGTTTAAAAATTTCACTAGTTTGTGGAAAATTTGTTCTTTTATATAGAAAATTAATTTAATTTGTTGAAAATTTGACTTTTTTCTTACAAAATTTAATATTCTTTGTTAAAAAAATATCCTTTTTATCTCGAAAATTTAAATATTTGTTTAAAAATTTCACTAGTTTGTGGAAAATTTTTTCTTTTATATAGAAAATTAATCTTCTTGGTAGAAAATACATGTTTTTTATTGAGAATTCAACTAGTTGGTTAAAAATTAATCTAATTTGTTGAAAATTCGGCTTTTTTCTTACAAAATTTAATATTTTTTGTTAAAAAAATATCATTTTTATCTCGAAAATTTAAATATTTGTTTAAAAATGTCACTACTTTGGGGAAAATTTGTCTTTTATATAGAAAATTATACTTTTTGCTAAAAATTAGTACTTTTTCACAGAAAATTAATCTTCTTGGTTAAAAATTCATGTTTTTGAATGTGAATTTAACTAGTTAGTTAAGATTTAATCTAATTTGTTGAAAATTCGTCTTTTTTCTTACAAAATTGAATATTGAAATGTTTGGTTAGAAATTTATGCATTTTGTTGACAAATCTTATTTTCTGGTAGGAAATTAATCTTCTTGGTTGAAAATTGATGTATTTTCTTGAAAATTTGTCTTTTTTCTTACAAAATCTAATCATCTTATTTTAAAAAATATTGTTTTTTACTTAAAAATTCAACTATTTGGTTTAAAATGTATGTAGTTTGTTGAAAAATCGTATTTTTTCGGAAAAAGTTCATTTTTATTAAATTTATGTTTTTGTTTCTTGGTTGAACATTAATTTATTTTGATGGAAATTCGTTTTTTTTTTCTCACAAAATGTAATCTTTCTCCTTGAAAAATATAGTTTTTTACTTGAAAACTCAACTATTTGGTTGAGACTATAATCTAATTTGTTGAGAATTCATGTATTTTGTTAAAAATTCGTCTGTTTTTTCACAAAAGGCAATCTTTTTCTTTAAAAAATTATCGCTTTTTACTTGCAAATTCAACTATTTGGTAAAAAATTTATATATTCTTTTGAAAAATCGTAATTTTTCATAAAAAGTTAATCTTTTGGGTTAAGAATTTGTATTTTTCCTTAGAAAAATTAAGCTTCGTTGAAAAATAATATTTTTTAGTTTTATTAAAAGAATAATAAGAAATCAATATTGGTTAAAAAATTAGTAACAAATTTAAAAAAAATTTTAACTCGCGGTCTTATGGTGAAAAATCTTATCTTCTGGTAGAAAATTGATATTTTTGGTAGAAAATTCAACTATGTTTTTGAACATTCGTATTTTTCATACAAAATTTAATCTTCTTCTTTAAGAAATTATCTTTTTTTACTTGAAAATTCAACTATTTGGTGCGAAATTTATGTATTTAGATGTAAAATCGTCTTTTTTCTTCAAACGTTAATTTTTTGGGTAAAAAATTTATATTTTTGTTTGTGAATTCAAGAATTTGGTTAAGAAATATTCTAATTTGTTAAAAATTTATATATTTTGTTGAAACTTCGTCTTTTTTCTTACAAAATTTAATTTTCGTTTAAAAATAGGCTTTTTTAGTTGAAAGTTTAACTTTTTGATAAAAAATTTATCCATTTTGTTGAAAAATCGTATTTTATGGAAGAAACTAATTCTTCTTGGTTAAAAATTGAAACATTTGTTGAAAAATTTCGGTATTTTGTTAAAAAATTTCATCTACTGGTAGAAAATTAATCTTCTTGGTTGAAAATTCATGAATTTGGTTAAATATTCGTCTTTTATTTTACAAAATGTAATCTACTTCTTTAAAAAATAGTGCTTTTTACTTAAAAATTCCACTATTAGGTTAAAAATGTATGTTCTTGGATGAAAAATCGTCTTTTTTCTTAAAAAGTTAATCTTTTTGGTTCAAAATTTGTAGTTTTTCTTAGAAAATTCAACTATTTGGTTGAAAGTTAATCTGATTTCTTGAAAATTCATGTATTTTGTTTAAGAGTAGTCTTTTTTCATACAAAATTTAATCTTCGTTGAAAAAAATCTTTTTTAGATGAAAATTCAACGTTTTGGTTAAAAATTTGTACATTGTGTTGAAAAATGTTTTCTGTTAGAATATTAATCTTCTTGGCTTGATATCTAAATATTTGGTTAGATATTTATGCGTTTGGTTGAAAAATCTTATTTTCTAGAAGAAAATTAATCGTTTTGTTTGAAAATTAATGAATTTTGTTAAAAAATATTTTTTTTTGTAGAAAATTAATCTTCTTAGTGGAAAATTTATCTTTTTTCTTACAAAATCTAATCTTCCTCTTAAAAAAAAAATATTTTTTTACTAGAAAATTGAACTGTTTGGTTAGAAATTTATTTTTTGTTTGAAAATTCGTCTTTTCTCTTTAAAAAATTTAATTTTCGTTCAAAAATAATCTTTTTTAGTTGAAAATTTAAAGTTTCGGTTAAAAATGTCTGTCTTTTGTTGAAAAATCTCTTTTGCTTGAAAAATTAATCTTCTTGGTTAGAAAATCAAATATTTAATTAAACATTTGTTCATTTTATTGAAAAATCTTATTATCTAGTGAAAAATTAATACTTTTCGTTGAAAATTCAACTATGTTTTTTGAAAATTCGTCTTTTTCATACAAAATTTAATTTTCTTCTTTAAAAAAAAGTTTTTTGCTTGAAAACTCAACTATTTTTATTCAAAAATTATGTATTTTGTTTAAAAATTAGCAGTAAAAGGGAGAAAAGATGGGAACATGGAGGAAAAGGATGGAACAATGATTAGAAAAATTATAATTGGGAAAGTAGAAATAGCAGTGGTGTGTGTATACAGAAGAAGAGGGGAAGAGGAAGGCTGGAGA
>NC_046657.1:143624471-143634179 GCF_010883055.1 Belonocnema kinseyi
GAAGCCCTGGAAGCTCGCTCATTTTAGGAATTAATATCACTACTGTTACTATTGTTTATCCTACGTAATGCGAAAGAGTAGAATATAAGTAGTAGTTAAGTTTGACTAAGGATGGAATTGTATGTACAGGGAGCGGTGGCCCTCAAACCCGTAAAAGGGAGAGATTAAATACATACAATTAAAATTGTATTTATTTTATTGAAAAATATCATTTTTTGGTAGAAAATTAATTTTCTTGGTTAAAAATTAATATTTTTGTTGAAAAATTGTATTTTTTGTAAAAAATAATTCTTCTTGGTTAAAAATTCAAATACTTAATTAAGAATGTATTCATTTTGTTTTAAGATTTTATTTTTTGTACAAAGTTGATTTTCTTGGTTAAAAATTAATATTTCTGTTAAAAATTTTAATTATTGTAGAAAAGAATTCTTCTTGGTTAAAAATTCAAATATTCAATTTAAAATGTATTCATTTTGTTACATGATTTCATTTTTTGCAGAAAATTAATTTTCTTGGTTAAAATTTTTGTATTTTGTTGAAAATTCCTCTTCTGTCTTACAAAATTTAATTTTCGTTAAAAAATAATCTTTCTCAGTTGAAAATTCAACGTTTTGGTTAAGAATGTATGCGTTTTGTTGACAAATTTTATTTTATTGAATCTTCTGGTAGAAAATTTATTACTCTTCGTCGAAAATTTCTGTACTTTTTTTTTTAAATTCGTCTTATTTCTTAGACAATCAATCTTTTTGGTTAAAAATTATAGTTTTTTTTACCTTAAAAATAAACTATTTGGTCAAAAATTTCTGTATTTTTTTTTAATCATATCTTTTGCTTGAAAAATTAATCTCCTTGGTTAAAAAATCAAATATTTGGTAAAACATTTGCGTATTTTATTGATAAATCTTATTATCTGGTAAAAAATCAATCTTCTTGGTTAAAAATTGAAATATTTCATAAAGATTTTTATATAAAATAACTCAATATTTTATAAACAGAATAATAAAAAATGAATATTCGTTCAAAAATATGTAACAAATTAAAGAAATTTTTTTAATTTCGCAGTCTTTTGGTGAAAAATCTTATCTTCTGGTAGAAACTTGAGAATTCCAACTGTTTGGTTGAAAATATACTATTTTGTTGAAAGAGCTTCTTTTCTGGTTGAAAATTAATCTTTTTGTCGCAATATTCAAACATTTGATTAAACATTTATGCGTCTTGTTCAAAAATATTATTTTTTTGAAAAAAAATTAATCTTTTTCGTTTAAAATTGAATTATTTGATTGAAAATTCCAATAATTTGTTAAAAATTCATGCATTTTGTTGAAAATTCGTCTTTTTTTACAAAACCTAATCTTCCTCGTAAAAAAAATATCGTTTTTTAATTGAAAATTCAACAATTTGGATGAAAAATGTATGTATTTTGTTGAAAAATCGTCTTTTTTAAAAATTCAAATTCAAATTTTGATAAAAAATTTATGTATTTTGTTGAAATACCTTATTTTTGGGTAGAAAATAAATATTTTTTAATTAAAAATTCAACTAATGGGTTGACAATTAATCTAATTTGTTGAAAATTCATCTTTTTTGTAGAAAATTAATCTTTTTGGTTGAAAATTCGTCATTTTTCTTACAAAATCTAATCTTCCTCTTTGAAAAAATATAGTTTTTTACTTGAAAATTCAACCATTTGTCAGAGTATTTGAATGAAAAATCGTCTTTTTTCTTCAAAAAATTAATTTTCTGAGTTAAAAAAGTATGTTTTTGCTTGTGAATTCAAGTATTTTGTTAAGAAATAATCCAATTGTTGAAAAATCTTATTTTCTGTTGGAAAATTAATATTTTTGGTTGAAAATTCAACTATGTTTTTGAAAATTCGTCCTTTTCATACAAAATTTAATTTTCTTCTTTAAAAAAAATACAATTTTTTACTTGAAAATTCAACTATTTGGTTAAAAATTTATGTATTTTGTTGAAAAATCCTATTTTTATTTAAATAATTAATCTTCTTGATTAAAAATTCAAACATTTGGTTAAACATTTTATGTATCTTGGTAAAAAAATCTTCTTTTTTTAGTAGAAAATTAATCTTTTTGGTGGAAAATTCGTCTTTTTTCTTAAGAAATTTAATCTTCGTTAAAAAATAATCTTTTTGAGTTTGAAAATTCAACGTTTTGGTTGAAAATTTCTGTATTTTGTTGAAAATTCATCTTTTCTTTTGCAAAATCTAATCTACTTCTTTAAAAAAAATAGCGTTTTTTTTTTAAATTCCACTATTAGGTTAAAAATGTATGCACTTTGATGAAAAATCGTCTTTTTTCTTAGGAAATAAAACTTTTTGGTTGAAAATTAATCATTTTTCACTTGAAATTTCAACTATTTGGTTGATATTTAATCTAATTTGTTGAAAATTCATATATTTTGTCAAAGATTAGTCTGTTTTCTTACAAAATGTAATCTTTTTCTTCAATAAATTATCGTTTTTTACTTGAAAATTCAACTATTTGGTAAAAAATTTATGTATGTTTTTGAAAAATCGTAATTTTTCATAAAAAATTCATCTTTTTGGTTAAAAATTCGTATTTTTTCTTTAAAAATTCAACTTTTTGGTTGAGAATTAATTAAATTTTCTTGAAAATTCATGTATTTTGTTATATATTTATATTTATTCTTACAAAATTTAAGCTTTGTTAAAAAAATAATATTTTTTAGTTGAAAATTCAACGTTTTGGTTAAAAATTTATTCATTATGTTGAAAAATCATTTCTGGTAGAAAATTAATATTCTTCGCTTAAAATCCAAATACCTGGTAAAAATTTATGAACTTTGTTGAAACGTCGTATTTTTTATTAAAAAAATTAATCCCCTTGATTCAGAAAATATTTCTTGACCTGAGAATTCCAACTATTTGGTTAAAAATGTACTATTTTTTTGAAAAATCTTCTTTTCTGGTTGAAAATTAATATTTTTGTCTCAATATTCAAACATTTGGTTAAATATTTATGCGTTTTGTTCAAAAATATTATTTGTCTGGAAAAAATTAATCTTTTTCGTTTAAAATTGAATTATTTGATTTCAAATTCCAATAATTTATTGAAAACTCGTTTTTCTTTACTTAAAAATTCAACTATTTGGTTAAAAATGTGTCCATTTCGTTGACAAATCTTATTTTCTGGCAAAAAATTAATCTTCTTGGTGGAAAATTCACGTATTTTGTTGAAAATTTGTACGTATTTTTTCTTTAAAAATAGATCTTCTTGGTTTTTGTTTGTGAATTCAAGTATTTTGTTAAGAATTATTATAATTTGTTGAAAATTCCTCTTTTTTCTTATGAAATTTATATTTCGTTAAAAAATCATCTTTTTTTAGTTGAAAATTCAACGTTTTGGTTAAAAACTTATGCGTTTTGTTGAAAAATTTTAATATTTGATGAAAAATGTCTGTATTTTGGTGAAAATTTTTATCTTCGTTAAAAAAAATATATTTTTGGATGAAAATTCAACGGTTTGGTTAAAAATTTATACATTGTGTTGAAAAATCTTTTCTGTTAGAAAATTAATCTTCTTGGCTTAATATTCAAATATTTGGATAAATATTTATGAATTTTGTTAAAAAAATTTCTTTTCTTCCTGGTTAAAAATTCAAATTTTGATTAAAAATGTATGTATTTTGTTCAAAAACCTTATTTTTGGGTAGCAAAATGAATGTTTTTTACTTGAAAATTTCACTACTAGGTTGAGAATTAACCTAACTCGTTGAAAATTCATATTTTTTAAAGAAAATTAATCTTTTTGGTTGAAAATTCATGCATTTTGTTAAAAATTCGTCTTTTAACTTAGAAAATGAATCTTTTGGTTAGAAAATCATTTTTTTTTACTAAAAAACTCAACTATTTGGTTGAAAATAAATCTACTTTGTTGAAAATGAAACTATTTTGTTTGGAAGTATCCAGTTCGGTGAATAATTTAACGTTCAATTCAACTTTTTTGTTAAAAACTCGTACTTTTTGTAGAATATCAATTTTCTTGGTTAAAAATTCATTTTTTGTGAAAAATTAATCTTCTTGGTGGAAAATTTGTCTTTTTTCTGACAAAATATAATCTTCCTCTTTAAAAAAATATAGGTTTTTACTAGAAAATTTAACTACTTGGTTAGAAATGTATCTATTTTGATGAAAAATCGTCTTTGTTCTTCAACAAAATTAATTTTCTTCGTTAAGAGTTTATGTTTTTGTTTGTAAATTCAAGTATTTTGTTAAGAAATAATCTAATTTGTGGGTAATTCCTCTTTTTTCTTACAAAATTTAATCTTTGTTAAAAAATAATCTTTTCCAGTTGGAAAATTCAACGTTTCGGTTAAAAATTTATGTATTTTGTTGAAAAATCGTCTTTTTATGCAAAAAGTTAATCTTCTTGGTTAAAAATTTGTCTTTTTTCTTAAAAAATTAATCTTTTTGCTTAAAAATTAAAATATTTGGTTAAACATTCATGCATTTTGTTAAAAAATCTTTTTTTATTTTTTTTAGTAGAAAATTATATTTCTTGGTTAAAATTTTTGTATTTTGTTGGAAATTCTTGTTTTTTCTTAGAAAATTAATCTTCTTGGTCAAAAATTAATACTTTTGTTAAAAAATGGTAATTTTTGTAGAAAATAATTCTTCTTGGTTGAAAATTGAAATTTTTTGTAGAAAATTAATTTACTTGGTTGAAAATAAATAGTTTTGTTGAAAAATTGTATTTTTTGTAGAAAATAATTCTTCTTGGTTAAAAATTCAAATATTTAATTAAAAATGTATACATTTCGTTGTAAAATATCATTTGTTGTAAAAAATTAATTTTCTTGGTTAAAAATTGTATTTTTTGTAGATAATAATTCTTCTTGGTAAATAATTGAAATATTTAATTAAAAATGTAATAATTTCGTTGATACATTTCATTTTTTGGTAGAAAATTAATTTTATTGGTTAAAATTGTTGTATTTTGTTGGAAATTCCTATTTTTGTTAGAAAAATAATCTTCTTGATTAAAAATTAATATTTATGTTGAAAAATTGTATTTTTTGCAGCAAATAATTCTTCTTAGTTAAAAACTTTTATATTTAATTTAAAATTATTCATTTTGTTGTAAAATTCTTTTTTTTTGTGAAAAATTAATTTTCTTGGTTAAACATTAATATTTTTTGTTGAAAAATTGTATTTTTTATAGGAAATAATTGTTCTTGGTTGATAATTGAAATATTTAATTAAAAATGTATTTATTTTGTTGAAAAATTTCATTTTCTGGTAGAAAATTAATTTTATTGGTTAAAATGTTTGTATTTTGTTGGAAATTCGTATTTTTGGTAGAAAATTAATCTTCCTGGTTGAAAATTCAAATATTTAATTAAAAATTTCTGTATTTTGTTGGAAATTCGTATTTTTCCTTACAAAATTAATTTCTATTTTTTTTACAAATTCGTCTTTTTTTAGTAGAAAATTAATCATCTTAGTTAAAAACTAATATTTTTGTTGAAAAATTGTATTTTTTGCAGAAAAGAATTCTCCTTGGTTTAAAATTCAATTATTTAATTAAAAATGTATTCATTTTGTTGTAAAATTTTGTTTTTTTTTTTGTAGAAAATTAATTTTTTTGGTTAAAAATTGTATTTTTTGTAGAAAATAATTCTTCTTGGTTGTTTATTGAAATATTTAATTAAAATTGTATTTATTTTGTTGAAAAATATCATTTTTTGGTAGAAAATTTATTTTCTTGGTTAAAATTATTGTATTTTGTTGGAAATTCTTCTTTTTTCTTAAAAAATTAATCTTCTTGGTTAGAAATTAATATTTTTGTTGAAAAATTGTATTTTTTGTAGAAAATAATTCTCCTTGGTTAAAAATTCAAATATTTAATTAAAAATGTCTTGGTTTGGTTGTAACATTTTATTTCTTTTTGTAGAAAATTAATTTTTTTATTTAAAAATTGTACTTTTCGTAGAAAATAATTCTTCTTGGTTGGAAATTGAACTATTTAATTAAAAATGTATTAATTTTGTTGAAAAATTTCATTTTCTGGTAGAAAATTAATTTTCTTGGTTAAAATTTTTGTATTTTGTTGGAAATTCGTATTTTGGGTAGAAAATTAATCTTCCTGGTTGAAAATTCAAATATTTAATTAAAAATTTCTGTATTTTGTGGGAAATTCGTATTTTTTCTTACAAAATTAATTTTCTTGATTCAAAGATAATCTGTTTTTTTTTTGTTTACTTAAAAATTCAACTGTTTGGTTAAAAATTATTCTATTTTGTTGAAAATTAAACAATTCTGTTTACAAATATCTAATTCCGATAATGATCAAGCGTAGGATTAAACTACTTTTTTTACAAATTCGTCTTTTTTGTAGAAAATTAATCATCTTAGTTAAAAATTAATATTTTTGTTGAAAACTTGTATTTTTTGCAGAAAAGAATTCTCCTTGGTTTAAAATGCAAATATTTAATTAAAAATGTATTCATTTTGTTGTAAAATTTTGTTTCTTTTTGTAGAAAATTAATTTTTTTGGTTAAAAATTGTATTTTTTGTACCAAAAAATTCTTCTTGGTTGGAATTTGAAATATTTAATTTAAAATGTATTCATTTTGTTAAAAATTTTCATTTTTTGGTAGAAAATTAATTTTATTGGTTAAAATTATTGTATTTTGTTGGAAATTCATATTTTTATTAGAAAATTTATCTTCTTGGTCAAAAATTAATATTTTTGTTGAAAAATTGTACTTTTCGTAGAAAATAATTCTTCTTGGTTGGAAATTGAAATATTTAATTAAAAATGTATTAATTTTGTTGAAAAATGTCATTGTCTGGTAGAAAATTAATTTTCTTAGTTAAAATTATTGTATTTTGTTGGAAATTCTTCTTTTTTCTTAAAAAATTAATCTTCTTATTTAGAAATTAATATTTTTGTTAAAAAATTGTATTTTTTGTAGAAAATTAATCTTCTTTGTTGAAAATTCATGTATTTTTTTGAAAATTCTTTTTTCTTACCAAATTTGATCTTCGTTAAAACACTAATCTTTTTTAGTTGAAAATTCAACGCTTTTGGTTAAAAGTGTAAAGGATTGTGTTGAAATATCTTATCTTCTGGTAGAAAATTAATTAACAATTAAATAAATAATTAATTGTAAGGAAAAAACTATTTGTCTAAAAAGAAATAAAGAGAAATCTGCTCAGTTCTATCGAGCAGATTCGATAAAAATTCTAATAAAACATTTAAAAAAAAGTAGATTGAGGAAAAAAATTACCTCTTGGACGAGTTGATTGTGTCTGAGCAGCTTTCTGCTCTTCATAATTCGAACGATGGCAGCTTGGAGGTAGAGTTTCCGGTCATCGTCGACGCTTCGATGAGTGGCTTCCGTGTCGTGGGGAGCGTCTCGCTGCAGAGCCCCGGTGATTCGAAATTTGGTTCTTTTGTTATAGTATTCGAAATTGAGCGTCAGAATCGTGTCCTCTTCGACCTCGCCCTCCGAGGACTTTTTCAGAATTTTACAATCTACCAAACTCGCAGCGTGTTTCACGAGTTGCTCGTGCGAAAGTCTCAGCGAAGCCGCAGCTTCCCTGAAAAGAATTCTCTTTTCAAACTCCCGAAATTATTATTTAATAAGTCAATCATTTCTTTTTTTTTGTATTTAAAAAAAGAAATATTTGTAAATTATCAAGCTGAAAATTTCCAAAATTTGTTTGAAACCAAATAGATGAATTTTTAAACCAAAAAGGGCCAATTATTAACCAAAAATGCAGAATTTGAATTTTCATTTAGGTGAATTTACCAGAGAATATGAATTTTCAGCAACAAACAAATAAATAAATAAATAGATTGCAGGCAATCAGTTAAATTTTCGACGAAATTGATAAATTATCAGTCCAAAAAAATAATGTTTTGCAACAAACCAAAAAATAACTATTTTTTATAGAAAACAATTCTTTTTGGTTGATAATGGAAATATTAATTAAAAATGTATTAATTTTGTTGAAAAATTTCATTTTTTGGTTGAAAATTAATTTTCTTGGTTAAAATTTTTGTATTTTGTTGGAAATTCGTATTTTTTCTTAGAAAATTAATCTTCTTGATCAAAAATTAATATTTTTCGTAGAAAATTGTATTTTTGCAGAAAATAATTCTTCTTGGTTAAAAATTCAAATATTTAATTAAAAAGGTATAGATTTTGTTGTAAAATTTCATTTTTTGTAGAAAATTAAGTTTCTTGGTGAAAAATTAAAATTTTTGTTGAAAAATTGTATTTTTTGTAGAAAATAATTCTTCTCAGTTGAAAATTGAAATATTTAATTAAAAATGTATTAATTTTGTTGCAAACTTTTATTTTTTGGTAGAAAATTAATTTTCTTGGTTAAAATTTTTGTATTTTGTTTGAAATTCTTTTTTTTTTAGAAAATTAATCTTCTTGGTTAAAAATTAATATTTTTGTTGAAAAATCAATCTAAAATTATGAATCTTCAACCAAAAAAATAAACAATTTAATAGTTTATATTGCAAAATAAAAAATAGAAACTGATGTATTTGATAAAAAGACGATTTTTCAACAAAATTCTTGATTTTTAATAACAAAAAAAATTCATTTTCTACCAAAAAGGCGAATTTTCAACAATTTAAATGATTTTTTAACTGGAAGAATTTTTTCCCTATAAAGATAATTTTTCATATTCTCTCGTAAACAATTTAAAAATAAATACATAAATAAAAATTGATGTATTTTGTTGAAAAATCATATTTTCTTAAAAAGTTATTATTGAAAATACAATTATGTTTTTGGAAACGAAAAAAAAAAATATAAAATTTTTTAAAAACGATTAGAAAACTGAATATGTTAAAAAAATTAATTAAAATTTTGAAAAAAATCCCCGTCTGTGTTCTTTACAACTATATAAATAAAAAAAGAATTTTTTTAATTCTCTTGATAAAAAAACGAAGAATTTATAAAATATTTTATAAAAAGAATAATAAAAACTGAGTATTGTTTAACAAATAAGTAACAAATTTTAATATTTGCAAAAACTCGCGATCTTCTGTTGAAAAATCTTCTTTTCTGGTAGAAAATTCATGTTTTTTGGTAAAAATTCTAGTATTTGGTTACAAATTAATCTAAGTTATTACGAATTTGTCTTTTTTGTAGAAATTTAATTTTCTTGGTTAAAAATTCGGGACGACTGAAAAATCCCGAAAAATAAAATTCCCGACACAGTAAAATTCCCGAATGAGAAAATTCCCGAATAATCAATTTCGCGAATAATAAAATTGCCGAAAAATAAAAATACCGATTTGGAAAATTACTATTAATGAAATACACGAATAATAAAATTACCGAAAAATAAAAATACCGAATTGGAAAATTACCGAAAAATAAAATTCGCCAATAATAAAATTGCCGAAAAATAAAAATACCGAATTGGAAAATTCCCGAATAATAAAATTTCAGAATTATAAAGTTCTCGAATAATAAAATTTCAGATTTATAAAATTCCCGAATTTTAACAATTAGAATTTTTTATAAATATATTTTATTGATTACAAATACAACAATAAGATATTAGTTTCAAAAATTATTTTTAAAATTTTAAATTTCGAAGCTTATTTTTTGAATTAAAAATAGCAATAATTTTAAATAAAATATTTCTAAGTAACACATGTTTTTTTAATGTTAACAGTATTTGAAAAAATACAA
>NC_046657.1:143634279-143655999 GCF_010883055.1 Belonocnema kinseyi
TTTAATCCACAAGAGAAAAGTTCATATGGAACAATTGAATTTTTAAAACAAAAAATAACTTACAACCAATCAGTTGAAATTTCAAAAAAATTTCTAAATTATCAGTCCAAAAAAATAATGTTTAACAACAACAAATATAAAATAAAAAAAAAATTCAGTAAAAATTATGAATCTTCATCCAAAAAAATGAACAATGTAATATTGCATATTAATTAATTAATGTTCATATGGCAACAAAAATTTTTTTTTAATAATAATAGAAGACGAATTTTCAACACTATAAATGATTTTTTAACTCAAGGAATTTTTTTTCTATAAATATAATTTTTCATATTTTCTCGTGAAGAATTTAAAAAAACATAAACAATTTAAAATATATTTTTTAAAAACAATTTTAATTGATGAATGAACAAATTTTAAAACTACCGATTTGATGTAAATAAAAACAGAATTTTTTAAATTCCCTTGATAAGAAAAACCGAAGAAGTTATAAAATAATTAAATATTTTATAAAAAGAATAATAAAAACGGAATATTGTTTAAGAAATAAATCAAAGATTTGAAAAGACTCGCGGTTTTCTGTTGAAAAATCTTCTTTTCTGGTAGAAAATTAATATTTTTGGTTAAAAATTCTTGTTTTTGGTTGAGACTTTAATATTTGTTTAAAAATGTATCTACTTTGTCACAAATTTGTCTTTTTTCTTACAAAATCCAATCTTCTTTGTTAAAAAAAAATCTTTTTTTATTGAAACTTCAACTGTTTGGTCAAAAATTTAGATATTTTGTTAAAAAATCGTATTTTTTCTTAAAAATTTAATCTTATAAATTAAAAATTCAAATTTTGTATACAAAATTTATGCATTTTGTTGAAAAATCTCCTTTTCTGGTAGACAATTAACCTTCTTGGTTAAAAATTCGCCTTTTTCTTATAAAATTCAATCGTATACTTTAAAAAATGATAATTTTTTACTTGAAAATTCAACTATTTGGGTAAAATTTAATGTATTTTGTTGAAAAATCATATATTTTTCTTAAAAAATTAAACTTCTTGGTTTAAAATTCAAACATTTAATTAAACATTTGTTCATTATATTGAAAAATCTTATTATCTGGTAGAAAATTAATCTTCTTGTTGGAAAATTTTCTGTATTTTGTTAAAAATTAATCTTTTTGACTTAAAAAATGTAACTATTTATTGTGAATTAATCTAGTTTCTTGAAAATTAATATTTTTTGTAGAAAATTAATCTTCTTTGTTGAAACTTCACGAATTATGTTAGTAATTAGTTTTTTTTCTTACCAATTTTAATCTTCTTCATTAAAATAAATAATATTTTTACTTAAAAATTCAACTATTTGGTTAGAATTTTTTAAACAATAAAAATAAATAATAAAATAAATAGCTTACAACCAATCAGTTCAATTTTCAACGAAATTTATAAATTATCAGTCCAAAAAAATAATGTTTTGCAAAAAAAAAGTAACTTTCAATCAAAATTATAAATCTTCAAGCAAAAAATGAACAATGTATTAGTTTATATTGCAACAAAAAATATTTTATTAAATAAAAAATAGAAAACAAATGTATTTGACAAACAAAGATGAATTTTCAACCAAATTTATTCTTCTTTATTCTCTAAATTTATTCTTCTTTGTTAAAAAATAATCTTCTTTCGCTTGAAAATTTAAATATTGATTTAAAAATCAATTTTTTTGTTGAAAACTCCTATTTTCCAGGGTAAAATTAATATTTTGTCTCCAAAATTAAACTATTTGGTTAAAAATTCGTCTTTTTTCTTAGAAAATTAATCTTATGGGTTAAAAAATAATCTTTTATTACTTGAAAATTCAACCATTTGTTTAAAGATTCATGTATTCTCTAAACAAATCTTTTTTTCTGTTAGAAAATTAATCCTCTTGGTTGAAAATTTCTGTATTTTGTTGAAAATTTTTATTTTTTCTCAGAAAATTAATTATCTTGTTTGAAAATTCAAATATTTGATTAAAAATTGATGAATTTTCTTGAAAAATCTCATTTTCTGGTGGAAAAATAATCTTTTTGGTTGAAAATTTCTGTATTTTGTTAAAAATTCGTTTTCGTCATCTTTGAAAATTGATCTTCTTGGTTGAAAATTAATGTTTTTGGTTGATGATTCAACTGCTTGGTTAAGAATTAATCTATTTTGTTGAAAAGTTTGTCTTTTTGTAGGAAATTAAAATATTTAATTAAACATTTATATAATTTGTTGAAAAATCTCATTTTTCTTATAGAAAATTAATCTTCTTAGTCAAGAATTCATGTTTGTGTTTTTAATTTTCTCGGGTAAAAAATAATCTTTTTTAAAATTGAAAATTCAACTGTTTGTTTAAGATTCATGTACTTTCTTAAAAAATATTCTTTTTTCTTAGAAAATTAATCTTCTTAGTTATAAATTCAAATATTTGATTAAGTATTTATGCATTCCATTGCAAAATCTTATTTTCTGGTATAAAATTAATCATGTTAATAATTCAACTATATTTGGTTAGAATTAATACTTTTTTTAAAAATTTGCCTTTTTTGTAGAAAATTAATTTCCTTAGTTAAAAATTTCTGTATTTTGTTGGAAATACGTATTTTTTCTTAGGAAATTAATCTTCTTGGTTAAAAATTAATATTTTTGTTGAAAAATTGTATTTTTTGTAGAAAATTAATTTTCTTGGTTAAAAAAATAAAAAAATGATCTTATTTTCTGGTTGAAAATTCAACTATTTGGTCAAAAATGTATGTATTTTGTTCAAAATTCATCTTTTTTCTGAGAAAATTAATTTTCTTGGTTGAAAACTCAAATATTTAATTAAAAATGTATTAAGTTTGTTGAAAAATTTCATTCTTTGGTGGAAAATTAATTTCCTTGTTTAAAGATTTAAGTATTTTGTTGCAAATTCGTCTTTTTTCTTAGAAAATTAATCTTCTCGGTTAATAATTCAAATATATTTGGTTTAAAATAAATATATTTTTTTGAAATTTTTTTTGTAGAAAATTAGTTGAAAATTCAAATATTTAATTAAAAATGTATTCATTTTGTTGAAAAATTGCATTTTTTTATAGAAAATTAATTTCCTCAGTTAAAAGTTTCTGTATTTTCTTGAAAATTCGTCTTTTTTTCTTAGAAAATTAATCTTTTTGGTTAAAAATTAATATTTTTGTTGAAAAATTGTATTCTTTGTAGAAAATTAATCTTCTTGTTTGAAAATTCAAAAATTTTAATTAAAAATGTATTCATTTTGCTGAAAACTTTCAATTTTTTGTAGAAAATTAATTTTTTTGGTTGAAAATTTATTTATTCTGTTAGAAATTTGTCTTTTTTTCTTAGAAAATTAATCACAATTAATAATTTAATATTTGGTTGAGAATCAATCTATTTTTGGAAAACTTGTGTTTTTGGTAGAAAATGAGTTGAAAATTCAGATATTTAATTAAAAATGCATTTATTTTGTTGAAAAATGTTATTCTTTGGTAGAAAATTGGTCTTTTTTGTAGAAAACTAATTTTTTTCGTTAAAAAAAATCTTATTTTCTGGTTGAACATTTAACTATGTGGTTGAAAATTCATGTATTTTGTTCGAAATTCATCTTTTTTCTTACAAAATTAACCTTCTTAGTAAAAAACGAAAATTTGTATTGAAAATTTGTCTTTTTGTAGAACATTAGTTAAAAATTCAAATATTTAATTAAAGATGCATTCATTTTGTTGAAAAATTTCATCTTTTTCGTAGAAAATTAATCTTTTTGGTTGAAAATTTATGTATTTAGTTCAAAATTCATCTTTTTTCTTACAAAATTAACCTTCTTAGTAAAAAACGAATATTTTTATTGAAAACTTGTGTTTTTTTTAGAATATTAATCTTCTTGGTTGAAAATTAAAATATTTAATAAAAAATGTATTCATTTTGTTGAAAAATTTTATTCCTTGGTAGAAATTTAATTTTCTTGGTTAAAAATGTCTGTATTTTATTCGAAATTCTTCTTTTTTCTTAGAAAATTAATCTTCTCGCTTGATAATTCAACTATATTTTGTTGAAAATTAATCTAAATTGTTGAAGAATTGTCTTTTTTTGTAGAAAATTAGTTGAAAATTCAAATATTTAATTTCAAATGTATTAAATTGTTGAGAATTAATCTACTTTTTTTTATAAATTCTCTTTTTTATAGAAAAATAATCGTTTTGTTTGCAAATTAAAATATTTGATAAAAAAAATCTGTATTTTGTTGAAGAATTTAAATTTGCTTGGTTCAAAATTAATGTATTTTGTTCAAAATTCATCTTTTTCCTTACAAAGTTAATCTTATTGGTTAAAAATTAATATTTTTATTTAAAATTTGTCTTTTTTATACAAAATTAATCTTCTTGGTTGAAAATTACAATATTTAATAAAAAATGTATTCATTTTGTTGAAAAATTTTATTCTTTGGTAGAAATGTAACATTCTTGGTTAAAAATATTTGTATTTTATTCTAAATTCTTCTTTTTTCTTAGAAAATGAATCTTCTCGATTGATAATTCAACTATATTTGGTTGAGAATAATTACATTTTTTTGAAAAATGGTCTTTTTTGTAGAAAATTAGTTAAAAATTTTAATATTTGATTAAAAAAGTATTCATTTTGTTGAAAAAGTTAATCTTTTTTGTAGAAAATTAATCTTTTTGATTGAAAATTCATGCATTTTGTTCGAAATTCATCTTTTTTCTTACAAAATTAATCTTGTTGGTTAAAATTAATATTTTTATTGAAAATTTGTCTTTTTTGTAGAAAATTAATCTTCTTGGTTGAAAAATATTATTCTTTGGCAGAAATTTAATTTTCTTGGTTAAAAATTTCTTTATTTTATTCGAAATTCTTATTTTTTCTTATAAAATTAATTTTCTCGGTTGATAATTCAACTATATATTTGGTTGAGAATCAATACATTTTTTTGAAAATTTGTCTTTTTTGTAGAGAACTAGTTAAAAATTCAAATATTTGATTAAAAATGTATTCATTTTGTTGAAAAATGTCATTTTTTTTTGGAAATTAATTTTCTTGGTTAAAAATTTCAATATTTTGTTGAAAGTTTGTCGTTTTTCTTAGAAAATTAATCTTCTCGGTTGATAATTCAACTAATTCGTTGAGAATTAATCCACTTTTTTTATAAATTCCCTTTTTTATAGAAAATTAATCGTTTTGGTTGAAAATTAAAATATTTAATTAAAAATGTCTGTATTTTGTTGAAGAATTTAATTTTTTTGGTTGAAAATTCATGCATTTAGCTCGAAATTCATGTTTTTTCTTACAAAATTAATCTTCTTAGTAAAAAATGAATATTTTTATTGACAATTTGTCTTTTTTGTAGAAAATTAATCTTCTTGGTTAAAAATTAAAATATTTAATAAAAAATGTATTCAATTTGTTGAAAAATATCATTCTTTGGTAGAAATTTTATTGTCTTGGTTAAAAATTTCTGTATTTTATTCTAAACTCTTATTTTTTCTTAGAAAATTAATCTTGTCGGTTGATAATTCAACTATTTTTGGTTGAGAATTACTATTTTTTTTTTAATTTGTCTTTTTTGTTTAAAATTAGTTAAAAAATCAAATATTTGATTAAAAATGTATTCATTTTGTTGAAAAATTTAATTTTTTTTGTAGAAAATTAATCTTTTTCATTGAAAGTTCATGTATTTAGTTCAAAATTAATCTTTTTTCTTACAAAATTAATTTTATTGGTTAAAAATTAATATTTTTATTGAAATTTTTTCTTTTTTGTAGAAAATTAATCTTCTTGGTTGAAAATTAAAATATTTAATAAAAAATGTATTCATTTTGTTGAAAAATTGTATTCCTTAGTAGAAATTTAATTTTCTTGGTTAAAAATTTTTGTATTTTATTCGAAATTCTTATTTTTTCTTAGAAAATTAATCTTCTCGGTTGATAATTCAACTACTTTTTTTTTTAAATTTGTCTTTTTTGTAGAAAATTAGTTGAAAATTCAAATATTTAATTAAAAATGTATTCATTTTGTTGAAAAATTTAATCATTTTCGTAGAAAATTAATCTTTTTGGTTGATAATTCAACAATATTTTGTTGAGAATTAATCTACTTTGTTGAAGAATTGTCTTTTTTTTGTAAAAAATTAGTTGAAAATTCAAATATTTAATTTAAAATGTATTAAATTGTTGAAAAATTGCATTTTTTGTAGAAAATTAATTTTCTTGGTTAAAAATTTCAATATTTTGTTGAAAGTTTGTCTTTTTTCTTAGAAAATTAATCTTCTCGGTTGATAATTCAACTAATTCGTTGAGAATTGATCTAATTTTTTTATAAATTCTCTTTTTTATAGAAAATTAATCGTTTTGGTTGAAAATTAAAATATTTGATTAAAAATGTCTGTATTTCGTTGAAGAATTTAATTTGCTTGGTTGAAAATTCATTTTTTTTCTTACAAAATTATTCTTATTGGTTAAAAATTAATATTTTTACTAAAAAATTTATCTTTTTTGTAGAATATTAATCTCCTTGATTGAAAATTCAAATATTTAATAAAAGATGTATTCATTTTGTTGAAAAATTTTATTCTTTGGTAGAAATTTAATTTTCTTGGTTAAAAATTTCTGTATTTTATTCTAAATTCTTATTTTTTCTTAGAAAATTAATCTTCTCGGTTGATAATTCAACTATATTAGGTTGAGAATACTTACTTTTTTTTGAAAATTTGTCTTTTTTGTAGAAAATTAGTTAAAAATTCAAATATTTAATTAAAAATGTATTCATTTTGTTAAAAAATTTCATATTTCTCGAAGAAAATTAATCTTTTTGGTTGAAAATTCATGTACTTTGTTCAAAATTCATCTTTTTTCTTACAAAATTAATCTTATTGGTTAAAAATTAATATTTTTATTGAAAATTAGTCTTTTTTGCAGAAAATTAATCTTCTTGGTTGAAAATTAAAATATTTAATCAAAAATATGTTCATTTTGTTGAAAAATTTTATTGCTTGGTAGAAATTTAATTTTCTTTGTTGAAAATGTCTATGTTTTGTTCGAAATTCTGTTTTTTTTTAATTAATCTTCTCGGTTGATAATTCAAATATATTTGGTTGAGAATTACTACATTTTTTGAAAAATTGTCTTTTTTGTAGAAAATTAGTTAAAAATTCAAATATTTATTTAAAAATGTATTTTATTCAAAATTCATATTTTTTCTTACAAAATTAATCTTCTTGGTCAAAAAATGAATATTTTTATTGAAAATTTGTCTTTTTTGTAGAAAATTAATCTTCTTGTTTGAAAATTCAAATATTTAATTAAAAATGCATTCAGTTTGTTGTGAAATATCATTTTTTGATAGAAATTTAATTGTCTTGGTTAAAAATTTCTGTATTTTAATCTAAATTCTTATTTTTTCTTATAAAATTAATTTTCTCGGTTGATAATTCAACTATATATTTGGTTGAGAATTAATACATTTTTTTGAAAATTTGTCTTTTTTGTAGAGAATTAGTTAAAAATTCAAATATTTGATTAAAAATGTATTCATTTTGTTGAAAAATTGCATTTTTTTAGAAAATTAATTTTCGTGGTTAAAAATTTCAATATTTTGTTGAAAGTTTGTCGTTTTTCTTAGAAAATTAATCTTCTCGGTTGATAATTCACCTAATTTGTTGAGAATTAATCTACTTTTTTGTATAAATTCTCTTTTTTAAAGAAAATTTCTAGAAAATTAATCTTCCTTGTTAAAAAATAATCGTTTTTCTTTTTGCTGAAAAATCCAACAAAAAAATCTACTCTACTCTACTGAAAAAAAAAGAAAAAAACGAAAAAAAGAAAAAAAGAAAAATGGAATAATCGTTACCTGCAATTGATGGAGTCGCACTGCTCAAAGAGGAGCAGCAGCGCCATCTGGTAGGTCTGCACCGTCACCAGATAAGGCTTCTTGAGGTAATTGAATTTGAGCTCGCCCTGGCAGAGATGATGGAGCCAGGTGAGTTTGCGGCCGCTGAACTGGGCATGGTAGAAGCTCTCGAAGGCCTGGATCGAGCGCTCGAGTTGCTGCGGCACGTGGAAGGGTCCGGGAGAGGGCGCAAGTCCCAGAGGCCAGGCGCCCGCCTGCAGCACGTAAACGACGAAGCTGATGCCGAGCGGACTGCTGCTCTCGGCCTCGCGCTCCCGCAGACTCGTCGCAAATTTCGCGTTCAGATCGCTCGAGACGGACATGTCGGTGAACATCCGGTGCAGCTTGTTCGTGAACTCGTAGCCGCAGGCCTGCTTCAGTCGGTCGATCATCGCCTCCTCGGCGTCCATCGACTGCGACAGCTGATGGATCAGACGCTTCGCGAGCATGCGCGCGTAAAACTTCTGGAAGACGTCTTTGTCGTCGACGTACTTGAACACAGTTATCGAGCGCGCGAGCTTCTCCTCGATTTCCGTCTCTGTCGCGCCTTTCGCCGACTTTTTCAATAACGAGTCGCAATATTTTGCCAGCTGGGAGGGGAAAAATCGATACGCGATTGATTATTATTGGTGTGCTGATTAACGAAATTTTATTTTATTTTTTATTTTTTTATTGAAATCAAGCGAGAGGGGTTGATCAATCGATTTTTGACTCTCCAGCAGATTTCGAAGATTTGACGACAAAGTTTTTATGGTTTATTACAGGAAAGATTTGATAGAATTCTACCGTATTTCCGAGGAACAAAAGTTTCTCAACAATTGCAGACATTTCATTAAGATCTTGATGAAATCATTGAAATCTCTGGGAACATTTTTGTGAAATCTTTTAAAATCTGCTTGGAAACTTTCGGAATTGTGTGTAAGGTCATTAAAAACTTTATGAAATACTTGAAACTTAGAAAAAAATTTGTGAAATAATTAAAAATTTCTTTGAAATCTTTATTCAATTATTGATCTATTTATGAAATCATTAAAATCTTTTGAAATTGTTTGGAAAGTTTCAGAAATCTTGATAAGATCATTGAACATTTTGTGAAATCATTGAAATCTTTGAGAACATTTTTGTGAAATCTTTTGAAACTGTTTCGACAAATTTGAAAATATTTGCCAGATCATTGAAATCTTTCGGAAACTTTGTGAAATCTTTTGAAATCTTTGTAAAATCAAATATCTTTGAAATCTGTATTCAATTATTAATCTATTTATGAAATCAATAAAATCTTTTGAAATTGTTTGGAAAGTTTCAGAAATCTTAATAAGATCATTGAACATTTTGTGAAATCACTGAAATCTTTGAGAAAGTTTTTGTGAAATCTGTATGAAATAATTCAAATCTTTATAAAATCATTAAAATTTTTATGAAATCATTGAAATTTTTTGCAATTGTTTGGAAACTGTGAGAAATATTTGTGAAATCATTTAAAATTTGGTGTGCATTATTTTTAAATCTTTATGAAGTTATTAAAATATTTATGAAATCAATAAAATATTTTGAAATTGGTTGGAAACTTTCAGAAATTTTTATTTGGAAGATCGTTGAAATCTTTTAGAAACTTTGTGAAATTTTTGTAACATCATTATAAATTCATTATAAATCTTAGTTTTTTTTTAAACTTTTAAATCTTTATGTAATTCTTAAAATATTTATGAAATTTAAAAGCTTTTGAAATTGTTCGGAAATTTTCGGAAATTTTTGAAAAAGCTTTTGTGAAATATTTTGAAATTTATTATATTTTGAAATTGTTCGGCTAAAAATGTATTTTTGTACTGAAAATTTAACTATTTAGTTGAAAATTAATAAACTTGGTTGACATTTTTTTTTTTAGGAAATGTAAATTTTATAGATGAAAATATAATATATTTTGTTAAAAATTTGTCCTTTTTGTAGAAAGTACATCTTATGGTTTGAAAGTTTAACTATTTGGTGAAAAATAATTTTTCCTAGTGAAAATTTAATTATTTTACGTTGAGTTAAAAATTTATATATATGGTTGAAAATTGAACTATTTTGTTGGAAATTCGCTTTTTAGTTGCAAATTTATTTTATTATTTTTTTTTTTAGAGAAAATTTAAGTACATTTTTGTGAAATCTTTTGAAACTGTTTGGACAAATTTGGAAATCTTTTCAAGATCATTGAAATCTTTCGGAAACTTTGTGAAATCTTTTGAAATCTTTGTAAAATCATTATAAATTTATTATAAATCTTAATTTTTTTGAGAAACTTTCAAATCTCTATGAAATTATTAAAATATTTATGAAATCTTTAAAAGCTTTTGAAATGATTTGGAAATTTTTGGAATTCTGTGTAAGGTCATTAAAAACTTTTTAAAATACTTAAAACTTCGAGAAAACTTTGTGAAATAATTAAAAATATCTTTGAAATCTTTATTCAATTATTGATCTATTTGTGAAATCATTAAAATCTTTTGAAATTGTTTGGAAAGTTTCAGAAATCTTGATAAGATCATTGAACATTTTGTGAAATCATTGAAATCTTTGAGAAAATTTTTATGAAATCTTTATGAAATAATTCAAATCTTTATAAAATCATTACAGTTTTTATGAAGTCACTGAAATCTTTTGCAACTGTTTGGAAACTATGAGAAATATTTATGAAATCATTTTAAATTTGGTGTGCATTTTTTTGAAATCTTTATAAAGTTATTAAAATATTTATGAAATCAATAAAATATTTTGAAATTGTTTGGAAACTTTCAGAAATTTTTATAAGATCATTGAAAGTTTTATGAAATTATTTAAATCTGTGAGAAAATTTTTGTGAAATCTTTTGAAACTGTTTGGAAAATTTTGGAAATCTTTGGAAGATCATTGAAATCTTTCAGAAACTTTGTGAAATCTTTTTATAAAGTCATTATAAATCTTAAAATTTTTTTAAAACTTTTGAATCTTTATGAAATTATTAAAATATTTATGAAATCTTTAACAACTTTTGAAACTGTTTGGAAATTTTTGAAAAAGCTTTGTGAAATATTGTGAAATTTATAATATTTTGAAATTGTTCCGAGATTTCGGAAATCTTT
Source organism: Belonocnema kinseyi (assembly GCF_010883055.1). NCBI lineage: Eukaryota > Metazoa > Arthropoda > Insecta > Hymenoptera > Cynipidae > Belonocnema > Belonocnema kinseyi. The sequence continues at coordinate 143,645,290 of NC_046657.1, forward strand.
GTGAGAGGGATTTTTTGTTATCGAAAATTTGGTGAAATCTTTTAAAACTGCTTGGAAAGTTTTGGAAATCTTTTCAAGACCATTGAAATCTTTCAGAAAATGTTGTGAAACCGTTTGAAATCTTTGAAAAATCGTTCTAAATCTTAAAATTGTTGAGAAACTTTGAAATCTTTATGAAATTTTTTAAATATTTATGAAATCTTAAAAAGCTTTTAAAATTGTTTGGAAATTTTTAGAAAGCTTTGTGAAATATTTTGAAATTTATAATATTTTGAAATTGTTTAGCTAAAAATTTATTTTTGTACTAAAAATTTAACTATTCAGTTGAAAATTAATAAATTTGGTTGACATTTTTTTTTGGTCGAAAATTTATATTTTGTAGACGAAAATATAATATATTTCGTTCAAAATTTGTTCTTTTTTGTAGAAAGTTAATCTTATGGTTTGAAAGTTTAACTTTTTGGTTAAAAATAATTTTTCCTAGTGAAAATTTAATGATTTTACTTTAAGTTACAAATTTATATCTATGGTTGAAAATTGAATTATTTTGTTGGAAATTCGCTTTTTTAGTTGCAAATTTATTTTTTTTTTTAGAGAAAATTTAAGTACTCTATTTTTGGGTGAAAAATTTTCTTTTGATGTATTTTGTTGAAAAATTTTCTTTTTTTTTTCGAATAAAATTAATCTTTCTGGTTGAGAATCAATATATTTGGTTGGAAATTTATGTTTCTATTGAAAATTTAACTTTTTTTTTGAAAATTCTTTTCCTTAAAAACTTATTCTCCCAAACTAAAAATTAAACTGGCATATTTTTGGCTAAAAAAGTATCTTTTTAGTTAAAAATTAACTGAAAATTGGATTATTTAACTTTTTTTTTGCAAAAAATTAATTGTTTTGGTTGAAGATTTTTGTTTGAAAATTTATTTTTTTGCCCGAAAATATATTTTTCGGACCGAAAATTAATATTTCCAAATGCAAATTTAAGTATTCTATTTTTGATTACAAATTAATCCCATTTTTGATGAAAATTCATGTATTTTGTGGAAAATTGATCTTTTTTAGTAGAAAATTATTTTTTTTATTAAAAGTTCCAAACAATTTTGTTAAAATTTATTTTGTTTTTTGGTTTAAAATTCATCATTTTAGTTGAAAATTAGTTTCTTTGCTTGAAAATTTATCTAATTTCTTCATGTAAAAAATTTAAACTTAATAAAACTAAAGTTAATTGTTAAATTTTCGATTGAAAAATACCAATTTAAAAAAAAATAATTACATTTTTGAGAAAAAATAAATAATTACATTTTTAAGAAAAAATAAATTTTCAAGAAAATAGTTAAATTTAAAAACTTAATTAAAGTGGATAGTTAAATTTTAATTTAAAAAATACGAATTCTTAACAAAATAATTAACTTCTTGAGGAAAAATGATAAATTTTCAAAATAAATAGTTAAATTTTAAGTTAAACAATTAAAATTTAAAAAAAGTGAATTTAAGTGAATAGTTAAATTTTAATTGAAAAAATACGAGTTTTTAACAAAATTATAAGATTTTGTAGCAAAAATGACAAATTAAAAAAAATAGTTTATTTAGAAAATGAATTGTATAGTTTATTTAGAAGTGAATTGTTAAATTTTCGATTGAGAAATAGGATATTTTTAACAAATAATTAAATTTTTGAGCTAAAATGACAAATTAAAAAACATTTTATTTAAAAAATTTAAAGTTAAAAATAAATTAAACCGAATTGTTAAATTTTCGATTGAAAAATACGATTTTTTAAACAAATAATTACATTTGTGAGCAAAAATGATACATTTTCAATTAAATAATTTATTTAAAAAATTTAAAGTTAAAAAAAAATTAAAGTGAATTGTTAAATTTTTGATTGAGAAATATGATATTTTTAACAAATAATGAAATTTTTGAGCAAAAATGACAAATTAAAAAAAAATTATTGTGAAACGGGGAAAAATTATTTGTGAAACGGGGAAACGTAGCGAAATAGAAGAAAAAAATAAATAATAATGAAATATAATTGTGAAAATAATAATAAATAATAAAAAATAATGAATATATATGTATATATATATATATATAATGTAATATAAATAAACAATAACAAAATAATAATGGTAATAAGCTAAAAAATAAAACAAATTAAAAAATAAATAAATTAGGCCAAATAATGCACTCTGAAATTAAGAAAAAAAGACTGATCAGCCCCTCGATTAATTTTGATAATAATTTTAAAAATATATATAAAAAATACCAGTTCTGGAGCTCGAGAAGGTTGTCTGGGTCCTGGCCTGTGATTAACGAGAGCCGAACACGCTTTATCTAAAGCACCGCCGAAGACTTGATCCCCTTTGAATACTTCTTTTATCATATTCGAGTATTTAGAATGCACAACCAGCATGCTTTCCACAAACTGGGTATGAACCTGTCACAAAAAAAAATGGATAAAAATATATTTTTTAAATAAAAAACTAAGTGTTTTATTAAAAAAAACACATACATTTTTCAACAACAAAAAATAGTTTAAGATTTAACTAAATAGTAAAATTTTCAAGGCAAAAATAATAAATTTAAGTCAAATCTCTGAATTTTCAAGATAAAAAGAAAATTTTTTTCAAGACAGTTGATTTTTTATCAGAAAATTTACCTTTCGACAGAGAAAGATACATTTTTAACCGTGAAGGGTGACTTTTCTATGATAAAAAGTGAATTTTCAATCCAAAAGGATCATTTAAAAAAAATAGTTAAATTCTTAAAAAATAATTCGTTTTTTAACGAAAGAGTCGAATTTTCAAATAAAAAATTTGTAATTCCATCAAATATTTGAACTTTTCAGACAAAACGACAAATTAGTCACAAAAAAATTACTTTTCATCTGAGAAAACTAAATTTTCAACCAAGAAGGATTGACTTTTATTATATAAAAAATGAATTTCCAATCCGAAAGGATTCTTTTTTTTTACCAGAAATGTTAACTTTTATAAAATAGTTAAATCTTCAAAAAATAACATTTTGAACACAATAATCGAAATTTCAAATAAAAAAGATTCAAAAAGTTAAAAATTCCTTTCTTTGATTAAAAATGAAATTTTTTCATTGAAAAATAAATTTTTTAACTGAAAATTTAACTACTCAAAGTTTTTTCGACTTTTTTTTGAGATATTTCATCTTTTTGATTAAAAATTCATCTATTTTTTTGAAGAGTTGTCTTTTTTTGTGCCGAAAATTCATTTCTTTGATTAAAAATTAGTTTCTTTTTATTAAAAAATAATTTTTTTAACTCGAAATTTAACTGTCACAATTTTTGGTCAAAAATGTATCTTCTTTGATAGACATTTAATCTTTTTTATTAAAAATACATCTGTTTCAACAAAAAATTTAATTTACACGTATGGAATGGATGGTACTAACACTTTTCAATTGAAAATTATTAAATAAAATGCAGATAAGCTGCAAAATGTAGAACTTTGATTAATTATAAAGTTCCAAGATTCAGATAAATATCCTTCAAAAACTTAAAAATTTCATTTCAAAATATTGAGAAATCTAGAAGTGGTTTTATATTTGTCCAAATTTAAAATCATTTTCTGAAATTTTTTCGAAACGTTTAAATAAAAAACAATAGGAACACTTATTATTTTTATACAAAATTACAGTAATTTTAAGAGACATTTAGAAGTTTAATAAATATTAAAATTAAATTTAGAACTTTAAATGATTTGAAACAAAATGCAGATTTCAAACAAAGAATTTAGAAACTTTTGAAGAATTGTAAAAGGCTTTAAAAGAATAAAAACATTTTCTTAAGATTCCTAGGAAAATTGAAAATGATTTTTCATTTAAAAAAATTATTATATTAGAAAATTTGAAAAGATCTCAATACATTTCCAAAATGATTAAAACAGAACCTGGAAGATTTTAAGGGTTTTTTTCATCTGCAAGATTTTCCAAAAGTTGTAGGAAAAATTCGGTTAATTTTAAAATGTATTTAGAAATTCCAGAAAAAAATGTCAACACACTTCTTTTCAATTACTTGAAGACATTTGAAGTTTTTAATTAATTTTGAATCTTTAAAAAATTACGAAATATCGCTTGAAATTACACAAATTTTGTTTACAAATAATAAGTATTCAATTGTTATTTATACATCAAAATTTAAAAATTTCACTTGCAAAATAAACATTTTTTAAATAGAACAATTCAAATGGTAACGTTAAAAATTGAAAATCTCTTCGAATTTCTACAGATTTAAACTAATGAAAATAATATATTAATAAATTAATTTATTCAGTTTAGTATAAAAAATAATATAAAGAAAGACCTTAAAATTGGAATTAAAAATATTTTATTGACGTATAATTAAAATTGTTGTTTAAAAATAAAATTATCGGAATAAATGATATTATATTAATTTTAATTCGTATTAAGACTTTCGAATTCAAACAGTTACGATCGGAAAAATTCTCAAATTTTGAACGGATCGTTTTGTTAAGTCAATTATTGTTCAGTTTTGTTATACTTTAATTATTTACAAAACTGTTTAAATAAAACTTGCGCAAATTTTTTTTCTTAAAATTCGTAAAATTCCCGGCCGAGAAATAAATTCCACTATCATTTCCTGGTTTTTCCTTGTCTCAGAAAATTCACTCTCATTTACCGTTATTTTTCCCGGACTCAGAAAATTCCCGGTCATTTCCCAGTCCAGTGGCCACCCTGAATTTGTCTCTTTTTTGTAGAAAATTCACCTTTTAGGTTTAAAACACATTTCTTTGATTAAAAATTAGTTATTTCATTAAAAAATAATTTTTTTAGCTGATCATTTAACCACCGCAGTTTTTGTCAACTTTTTTTCATAGGCATTTAATCTTCTTGATTGAAAAATTCATCTTTTTTCTGGAAGATTTGTAGTTTTTTTTTTTTTTTTTGAAGAAAATTCATCTTTTTGGTTAAAAATTCCTTTCTTTGAATAAAAATTAGTTTTTTTCATTAAAAAATAATTGTTTTAAATCTTTAATTAAAAAATTCATCTTTTTTCTGGAAGATTTGTATTTTTTTGTAGAAAATTAATCTTTTTGGTTAAAAACTCCTTTCTTTGTTGAAAAATTAGTTTATTTCATTGAAAAATAATTGTTTTATAAACTGTTAATCTTCTTGATTGAAAATTCATTTATTTTGTTGACGATTTGTATTTTTTGGAGAAAATTCATCTTTTTTGTTGAAAATTAAGTTTTTTGATTTATAATCAGTTTCTTTAAATTGGAAATAAATTTTTGTAACTGAAAATTCAATTGCCCCAATTTTTGAAGAATGTTTTTTATACACATTGAATCTTCAAGATTGAAAATTCATCTATTTTCTTGAAGATTTGTATTTTTGGTAGAAAATTCACATTTTCGGTTAAAAATTCATTTCTTTAAATAAAAATTAGTTTTTTCATTGAAAAATAATTTTTTTAAATCTTCTTAATTGAAAAATTCATCTTTTTCCTGGAAGATTTGTATTTTTTTCTAGAAAATTCATCTTTTTGGTTAAAAACTCCATTCTTTAATTAAAAAATTAGTTTTTTTCATTGGAAAATAATTTTTATATAAATATTTAATTTTCTTGAAAGAAAATTTATCTATTTTCTTGAGCATTTGGCTTGTTATTGTAGAAAATTCATCTTTTTGGTTAAAAATTCATTTCTTTAAATAAAAATTAGTTTTTTCATTGAAAAATAATTTTTTTAAATCTTCTTAATTGAAAAATTCATCTTTTTCCTGGAAGATTTGTATTTTTTTCTAGAAAATTCATCTTTTTGGTGAAAAACTCCATTCTTTAATTAAAAAATTAGTTTTTTTCATTGGAAAATAATTTTTATATAAATATTTAATTTTCTTGAAAGAAAATTGATCTATTTTCTTGAACATTTGGCTTGTTATTGTAGAAAATTTATCTTTTTGGTTGAAAATTAATTTCTTTGTTTGAAAATGAGTTTTTTCATTGAAAAATAATCTTTTTAAATGTTCTTAATTGAAAAATTCATCTTTTTTCTGGAAGATTTGTATCTTTTTCTAGAAAATTCATCTTTTTGGTTAAAAATTCCTTCCTTTGATTAAAAATTAGTTTTTTTCATTGGAAAATAATTTTTTTATAAATATTTAATTTTCTTGAACATTTGGCTTGTTATTTTGAATAATAATTGTTTTATAAACTGTTAATCTTCTTGATTGAAAATTAATTTATTTTAAAGACAATTTGTATTTTTTGGAGAAAATTCATCATTTTGGTTGAAAATTAATTTCTTTGATTAAAAATCAGTTTCTTTAAATTGGAAATAAAATTTTTAACTGAAAATTCAATTGCCCCAATTTTTGACGAATTTTTTTTATAGACATTTAATCTTCTTGATTGAAAATTCATCTATTTTCTTGAAGATTTGTAATTTTTTTGTAGAAATTCCATTTTTTAGTTAAAATTTCTTTTCTTTGATTAAAAATAATTTTTTTAACCAAAAATGGAACGACCTCAATTTTTGTCGAATTTTTTTTTTATAGACATTTAATCTTCTTGATTGAAAATTCATCTATTTTCTTGAAGGTTCTTCTCTTTTTTTTTTTGTAGAAAATTCATCTTTTCGGTTGAAAATCAATTTTTCTCATTGAAAAATCATTTTTTTATAAATATTTAATTTTTTTATTGTAAACTTATCTATTTTCTTGAACATTTGTCTTTTTTTGTGTAGAAAATTCATCTTTTTGGTTTGAAATTCATTTCTTTGATTGAAAATTCATCTATTTCCTTAAAAATTTGTATTTTTTTGTAGCAAATTCATCTTTTTGTTTAAAAATTCCTTTCTTTGATTAAAAATTAGTTTATTTCATTGAAAAATAATTGGTTTATCAACTTTTAATCTTCTTGATTGAAAATTAATTTATTTTCTTGAAGATTTGTCTTTTTTTGTTGAGAAAATTCATCTTTTTGGTTGAAAATGAATTTCTTTAAATAAAAATCAGTTTCTTTAAATTGGAAATACATTTTTTTAAATTAAAATTCAATTGCCCCAATTTTTGACAATTTTTTTTTTATAGACATTTAATCTTCTTCATTGAAAATTCATCTATTTTCTTGAAATTTTGTAAATTTTTTTTAAATTCATTTTTTTGGTTGAAAATTCTTTTCTTTGATTAAAAATAATTTTTTTACCAAAAATTTAACGACCTCAATTATTGTCGAATATTTTTTATAGACATTTAATATTCTTCATTGAAACTTCATATATTTTCTTGAAGATTTGTCTATTTTTTTGTAGAAAATTCATCTTTTTGGTTGAAAATTCATTTCTTTGTTTGAAAACGAGTTTTTTCATTGAAAAATAATTTTTTTGAATCTTCTTTATTGAAAATTCATCTATTTTCTTGAAAAATTGTATTTTTTTTTTAGAAAATTCATATTTTTAGTTAAAAGTTCCTTTCTTTGATTCAGAAATAGTTTTTTTCATTGGAAAATAATTTTTTTATGAATATTTAATTTTTTTGAAAGAAACTTGATCTATTTTCTTGAACATTTGGCTTGTTATTGCAAAAAACTCCTATCTTTTATCAAAAATTAGTTTTATTTATGAAAAATAGTTTTTAATCTTCTAGATTGAAAATTCATCTATTTCCTTGAAGATTTTTTTTTGTATAAAATTCATCTTTTTGATAAAAAATTCCTTTTTTTGATTAAAAATTAGTTTTTTTCATTGGAAAATTAATTTTTTTATAAACATTTAATTTTCCTGAAAGAAAATTTATCTATTTTCTTGAACATTTGTCTTTTTTTGTAGAAAATTCCTATTTTTGGTTAAAAATTGCTTTCTTGGATTAAAAATAAGTTTCTTCGTTGAAAAATAACTTTTTTAACCAAAAGTTTAACTACTTCAATTTTTGTCAAAATTTTTTTTTAATTCGTCGATTTCAATAAAAATTTGTCTTTTTTGTAGAAAATTCATATTTTTCGTTGAAAATTAATTTCTTTGTTTGAAAATTAATTTTCTCATTAAAAAATAATTTTTTTAAATCTTCTTGACTGAAAATTCCTCTATTTTCTTGCAGATTTGTCTTATTTTTTTTGTAGAATTTCATCCTTTTTTCAAAATTCCTTTCTTTTATAAATTAGTTTCTTCATTGAAAAATAATTTTTTAACCAAAAATTTAACCTTCCTAATTTTTGTCAATTTTTTTTTTAATTAATTAATTTCCATAAAAATTTGCCTTTTTTGTAGAAAATTTATCTTTTGGGCTGAACATTAATTTTTTCTAACTGAAAATGCAACTGCCCCAGTTTTTATAAAAAATATATCTTCTTTGATATACATTTAATCTTCTTGATTGAACATTGATCTCTTTGGTTCAAAATTAATGTATTTTAATGAAGATTTGTCTATTTTTTGTTGTAAAAGTTAAATCTTCTGGATTGAAAATTAAATTATTAGCTTAAAATTTCATTTTTTTTAAGATTCATTAATTTATTCATAAATTTATTTCACCGTGGATAAATTTGGATATACAAAGGAATAATAATAAATTGTAAGTTTAATTTTGATTTATGATCGATAAATAAATGAATAAATAAATAAAGAGACTTACATTATCTCCTTGTAAAGAGCCGATGGCTTTGAGCCCCTCGTTGGTGATGTGTTGAGTGAGTTTTTGAACGAGAGGTGCCAAGCCATTCGGTAGCGGCCTGAGAAGAGGATAAAGGAGTGCCAAATCTCGTCTTCTTTCGTGCTGTATCATCGCGTCCACTTCGGCGTGAAGCCACGTCAAATGAGCTGCCACCATTTTTTCTTCGCAGCATTGTCTTACCTTTCAAACAATAGTCAAACTCTTCATTTCCGCATCTCAACATTCTCAAAAAATTGCCACGGAATTTAATAATCGGGGGCTCAGATCGAGAAGCAAAAAAAAAACTAAAAATAGGGTCTGAAAATTGACAAATCTTGTCTGAACATTTCTGCATTTTGATGAAAATTCGTCTTCTTTCTTAAAAAATTAATCTTCTAAAAAAAATTCTTTGTTAAAAATGTAATTTTTAACTATTCCATTTTTTGTTGTTAAAAATTACGATATTTTGTTGAAAAATTTTATTTTCTTGTAGAAAATTAATCTTCTTGGTTAGAAATTTCTGTATTTTATTAAAAATTCCTAGATTTTTTTAAAATTCCTTCTTTTTTTTAGACAATTAATCTTCTTCGTCAGAAAATAATCCTTCTTTGACTTAAAATTGCCAACTAATTGGTTAAAATTTATTATTTTTGTTCTATAATTGTATTTTTTGTAGAAAATTAATCTTCTTAGTTGAAAATTTAAATATTTAGTAAAAAAATGCATTCGTTTTGTTGACCAATTTCATTCTTTGTTAGAAAATTAACCTTTTTGGTTGAAAATCTCTATATTTTTATGAAAATTCGTCTTCTTTCTTAAAAAATTAATCCTCTTGGTTCAAAATTCATGCCTTCGGGTTCATAATTCAATTTTATTTAGTTGAGAATTAATATACATTGTTAAAAATTCGTCTTTTTTCTTAGAAAATTAATCTTCTTAGTTGAAAAATCAAATATTTGGTTGAGAATTATTCTACTTTTTTAAAAATTTGTCATTTTGTAGAAAATTAGTTGAAAATTCAAATATTTAATTAAAAATGTATTCATTTTCTTTAAAAATTTTATTCTTTGGTAGAAAATTAATTTTGTTTGTTAAAAATTTCTCTGTTTTATTGAAAATTTGTCTTTCTTGTAGAAAATTAATCTAATTGGTTAAAATTCAAATATTTATTTAAAAATGTATTCATTTTGTTGAAAATTTTAATTTTTTGTAGAAAATTAATTTCTTTGGTTCAAAATTTCTCTATTTTGTTGGAAATTCGTATTTTTCCTTATAAAATTAATCTTCTTGGTTAAAAATTAATATTTTTGTTGAAAATTTGCATTTTTGTAGAAAATGAATCTTCTTAGTTGAAAATTTAAATATATGCTTAAAAATGTATGCATTTTCTTAAACAAATTTTTTTCTGATAGAAAATTAATCTTCTTGGTTAAAAGTTTATGTATATTGTTGAAAATTCATATTTTTCTTAGAAAATAATTATTTTGGCTTAAAAATGCATGTTTTTGGTGCAGAATTAAACTATTTTTTTTACCAATTTGTCTTTTTTGAAGAAAATTAATCATCTTGGTTAAAAATTCCTAAACTTTTTTTTTAAATTCCTTCTCTTTTTTAGACAATTAATCTTCTTCGTCAAAAAATAATCCTTCTTTGACTTGAAATTTCCAACTATTTAGTTAAAAATTTATGTATTTTCTTAAAAATTAGTTTTTTTATTAGAAAATTAATAGGTAAAATTTATTGTATTTTTCTTAAATCGTCTTCTTTTTTAAATTAATCTTCTTGGTTAGAAATTTCTGTATTTTATTGAAAATTCATAAATTTTTTTTAATTCCTTCTTTTTTTAGACAATTAATCTTCTTCGTCAAAAAATAATCCTTCTTTGACTTGAAATTTCCAACTATTTAGTTAAAAATTTATGTATTTTCTTAAAAATTATTTTTTTTTTATCAGAAAATTAATAGGAAAAATTTATTGTATTTTTCTTAAATCGTCTTCTTTTTTAAATTAATCTTCTTGGTTAGAAATTTCTGTATTTTATTGAACATTCATAAATTTTTTTTAATTC